>NW_027203270.1:27190000-27645000 GCF_024711535.1 Dipodomys merriami | reverse complement strand
CCCAGAGGTAGGTATTCACACCTGGGAAACAAGGGACCCTCTACTTCCCCACAAAGATGGAAGTGGGGTCCTAGACTGGGAAATAAGACAGCAGAAATTTGGAGCTGAATGGAATATCCTAAACCATGGACAACAGGTCTCATGTTTGAGTTCTGACTTCATCACTGAGTGACTCTGGGCAAGGTGCCTAATTCTTATGAGACAATAGATTTTTTTCCCATCTATAAAGCTTGCCCTATAACAACACTGAACCTCACTAAAGCAAGGGAGGATTAAATAAGTTATCACAGTTTAAGTGATCAGACAAGGACTGAAACATAGTGAACATACTAAATGCCTACTAAAGCATGGAAAGCAATTATAATTAGCACTTCCAGACACTGGTGGCTCACACCTGTCAACCTAGCTACTCAGGAGATTGAGATCTGAAGATCTTGGTTCAAAGCTCTGCTGGTGAGGAAAGTCTGTGAAATTTTTGTCTCTAATTAACCAACAAAAAGTCAGAAGTGGAGCTGTGGTTCAAGTGCTAGAGAGACAACTTTGAGTGAAAAAGCTAAGGGACAGCATCCAGGTCCTGATTTCTAGTCCCAGTATTGGCAGGCAGGCATGCACACTAAAATTTATTATTTATTTATTTGTTTATTATCATTATTTGTAGGTCTTGAACTCAGGGTCTGGGCGCTGTCTCTGAGCTCTTTTTGCTCAAGGCTAGAGCTCTACCACTTTGAGTCACAGCACCTTTTCTGGTTTTCTGGTGGTTAATTGGAGATGAGTCTCATAGGGACTTTTCTGCCAAAGCTGGCTTTGAACTGCAATCCTCAGATCTCAGCCTCCTGAGTAGCTAGGATGACAGGCATGAGCCACTGGCATCCAGCTTTGCTTCCAATATTTAATACCTGGACTTGGTTTCCATCTCTCATCTGTGTTTCCCATCCCACCCCATTCTATCCCGTCTGCCTTCCCCGCCCAGGTTTCCATAAGAGGTCTCCTCTTCAGGCTCTCCTTGTCTCTGAGGCCAAGTAGTAGTAATCTTGGCTCTGAGGCCTTGAATCAAATGGTCTTTGGATGCCCCCTTGTGGACAGTTGATTCCTCTGCTGTGTTCACACAGCTAGAGAGGAAAAATCACTAGTGTGTGTGCACGCGGGTGCACACTATGTCTGTTTGTCTCCAGGTGGAGACAAAGGTGAGACGCCTGTGTTTCCAGATATAAAAGGAACTTGCATGGCATGGCATCCTCTTGTCTGATGAGGGAGGCCAGGCTCTGCACAGTTAACATGTAGGGGATAGGAGCTGTTTGTGCCGTGTGCACCTGTGTTCTTTGCCTATGTGTTATGGTTGCATAGGCTCAGTCAAGGCCACTCTTCTCCACTCTTCTTGTCACAGAGTCTCATCACTTTTTTGGGTGGGGAGGCAGTACTGAAGTTTGAACTCAAGGCCTTGTGTGTGCTAGCTAGGCAGGGTCTTTACCACTTGGTCTACCCCTTGAGACCTTTTTAGGTGTTGTTTTATTTTGTTTTTTGTTTTTTTTTGGTGGTGGGGCTTGAACTATGGGCCTGGGTCCTTGAGCTGAAGAGCTCAAGGTGTGTGCTCTACCACTTGAGCCACAGCGCCACTTCCAGTTTTCTGGTGGTTAATTGGAGATAAGAGTTTCACAGACTTTTCTGCTCGGGCTGGCATTGAACCTTGATCCTCAGATCTCAGCCTCCTGAGTAGCTGGGATTACAGGCATGAGCCACTGGTACCCTGGTGCCCTGCAGCTTTTTTTTTTTTTTTTTTTTTTTTTACAGTCCTGGGGCTTGAACTCAAGGCCTGGGCACTGCTTTTTCTCAAAGCTAGTGCTCTACCACTTGAGCCCCAGCGCCATTTCTGGCTTTTTCTGTTTCTGTGGTGCTGAGGAATTGAACACAGGGCTTCATGCATGCTAGGCAATCACTCTACCACTGAGCCACATTCTCAGCCATCTGTTTAATTTTTTTAAGGTAGGGTCTGATGCTTTTGCCGGGGGAAGCTTCAACTGCAATCCTCCCATCTTTGCCTCCCGTGTCATGGGGATCATAGGTGTGTGTACCACCATGCCTGATTTATTGATTGAGACGGTGGGGAATCTTTATATCTTTTTTGCTTGGTTTGGCCTCAAACCTTGAGCATCTTTGATCTTCCCGATCTCCACCTTCCGAGTAGTTGGGATTATGAACATGAGCCTTGGAACCTGGCCCTCGTGATGTGTTCTGGAGACAATGTGATTGGAGAAATAGAAGCCATCACCCTGCCACTCCCCCTTTGTCAGTTGTGGGGCTTGAACTCGGCCTGGACACTGTCCCTCAACTCTTCAGCTCAAGACGAGCGCTCTACCACTTGAGCCACACCACCACTTCCGGTTTTCTAGTGGTTTATTGGAGATAAGAGTCTCACGGACTTTCCTACCTGGGCTGGCTTTGAACCGTGATCCTCAGATCTCAGCCTCCTGAGTAGCTAGGATTACAGGTGTGAGCACCGGCGCCAGGCCCTGCTTCTCTCTTGAGCTCTGCATATTGAGAATGCTTGCTGTGTGTCTTCTGAGGTCTGGGAGGCAGCAGTGCGCATGACAGAATCCCTTTCTGTCTACCAGGTGAGAGAGACAGGTGAGTAAACCACGGTGTCCCCAAGGGGTGGCAGACATGCTCCGTGCATAGAAGGAAGACTGCCTGGAGGAGGAGAGGGTAGAGGAGCGCTGTGGCTGCTCTGACCTCTCCCAGCTTCCAAGCAGACAGACACACTGGTACAAAGAGCATTCTTGAGAAGCACGGGCTCCGACCCCAAACTTACTGAGTGAGGCGGCCCGTTCTCAGTTTCCTCTTGGCATAAGCAAGGGGGTTTGGCTAGGCATGATACCGAGACTTTGATGTTTTTCTGATCTTTTCTTCCCTCCGCTTGAGGAATTCTTTTCTTCTGCTCTTCTATTACATTCCTCCCCCTTCCCTGAAGAAATGAAAACCAGATCGCATGGTTTGGGCAGGACACACACGCAGGCACGCTCCTCCATTCCTGTCTTACCCTGCTGGGCACTTCCAGCTGGCTCCCAGGCCAGAGATGACTGAGCTGGCGGAGGCAGGGAGAGTGGGGGCCCAGGGCTCTGGGGGCCTAATTCCTTTTATTCTTGGTCACTCAGCAGGTCACTGTGGATGGTGGGGAGCGGCTTCCCGCTGTGCAGAGCCTGCTTCAAGGTCAGCCAAGTACATACTTCCCTGGCAGGGTTTCTGGGGGTAGGTGGGTGGGTGATTCATATGGATCCATGAGAAGTGTCCCCCTATCCACTCTGTGCTGGATCTAGCTGGCTTTTAGAAAGGGGGGCAGAAATAATCAGTCAAGTGTGGATCTACATCTAGTAGACAGTTGTCTTTAGGGGAGGAGAGATGTGATCACCACCCTTCTGACTTTTCTGGTGAGAATATCTCTCTGGGTGCCAAATACACTGTAGGCCACAATGCACATGGCTCCAGTTGGAATGCAACTTCTTGTCTTTTCTTTTTTTCCTCTTTTTGTGTGCCAGTGCTGGAACTTGAACTCAGAGCCTCACACTCCCAGTGTTGGTTTGTTTTTTTCTTTTTTCTCAAGGTTGGCACATTACCACTTGAGGCCCTACCTCCACATCTGGCATCCTTTTCTAATTAATGGTCGATAAGAGGCTCATGGAATTACTGCTCAGGCTAGCTTTCAAGTTCCAACCTCAGATCTCAGTCTCCTGAGTAGCTAAGATTACAGGCGTGAGCCACAGGCATTGGGGCTGGATTGATATAATTTGATGGGGGAGCAGACCCTGGGACAATGGAGTGTAGGGTGGAGGTGGGTCCTCTGAGAGAGATAGGGTTTCTAGAGGTAAAGCCAGCAGGTCACTGTGAGCCAAGGCACTCACATGAACTGAGTCAAGAGACAGGAAGAACACAGGCGGGGAAGGGTGGAGGGGTGTGTGGCAGTCCACCAGGAAGGCCTGGAATGTCGAGATAAGGGCATGGAGATTGGGAGTCATGCATTGTCTTCTTGCAGTGGAATCCAGGATAGTGGGTGGTCATGGGACAAAGAACTAGTGATGGTGGAAGGCTGGGTTAGTGAGAGGAAGGAGAATAGGGTTGGAGGGGGGTGGAGGAGCTTGAGTTCACCCAGGAAAGGCAGGAGAGAAAGGTAGCAGGGAAAGGAAGCAGTTTTGGCTGACCTGTGTCCATCCATCTGGGGCAAGGCATTGTTACCCGGCAGTCTCCTTCCTGGAGGCCTGCCTAGCTGAGGTCCAGCTCTGCAGAAGCGTGCATGCATGCAGGCTCTTTACCTCCCCTTTCTTGTTCTGTTCTTCTTCCAGGAAGGAAGTGGCTCCAGATGCCTGGGGAAGGGGGAAGGAGGGAGGGAGCAAATGTAACATTCTTAGCTCTGTTTCACTGTTCCCAGATTTCTCGTGATTCCTGGTGACAGAGCTGGCATCTCCCAACAGCACAGGGGCAGAGTCTACCAGAGGAGCACCTCGCACCCCCTGCAAACCAGCCACAGACCCTGATCTCTGTCTTCCCAGTTCAAGAGCCACCTTCAGAAGGAGGGGGGCGGGTGAGGCCATGTGTGGGCCTACTGTGTGCCTGACGCTAGGACAGGCCAGTGGAGACACATTGAGGCACAGTAAGGCGTGAGTTGGGGGGGAAGAGCATGGGGTGTTACTTAGAGACCCACAAGCCAGGTATGAAGTGCCACGAACTAGGGTGGGAATGGAAGGAGGGTTCACATTAAAATGTGGCTTGGGGGAAAAGTGTCATTTGTAACGTAGGATTCGGACAGGTTACTATGGATTCTGATGGCTGGGGGAGGAAACTGAAGAGGCAGGAAAATTCAGGCCTTGTTAGGAGAATGTGACTCAGTTTATCTAATCTAAGGCAGTAGGAGTGAAGGGGAGGCTGGTGCTGAGGTGGGTCATGGGGTTGGATGGAGGAAGGTAGGCTTGTGGGGGGCCATGTGTTTCATTGGGCAGGTAGGGGGCTTTTGAACAGGAAAGAGGTGGTATGCTATGCCAGGCTTCTCTTTGTTCAGATACCTTCCCAGCTGCACTGTGGTGACACCCTAGACCCTTTTAGATAGGGCAGAAGGTGGCACTGCCCCTATCTGCATTGCCACATTCAGGGACCAGAGGGTTTGGGATAGAAGGGTTCTGCTCTGGATTTCAAAACTTTAACTTAGAAGTTGGGTCCCAGTGGCACACACCTGTGATCTTAGCTACTCAGGAGGCTTGAGATCTGAGCCACTGCTCCAGTTTTGTGTGTGTGTGTGTGTGTGTGTGTGTGTGTGTGGTTAATTGGAGATGAGTCTCGCCGACTTTCTTGCCTGGCTGGCTTTGAACTGTGATCCTCAGATCTCAGCCTCCTGAGTCGCTAGGATGACAGGTGTGAGCCATCAGCACCTAGCTCACCCTTAGTTGTGTTGAATAACTATCAGTCTTCCCAAAGCTAGCACTGGCACAGGGTGTGGAGGGGATTAGCAAATGGATCCCACTGACAGCTCAGCCTGGGACAGCACCTCATTTGATGGCTAAAATAGTTGATGGAATCCCAGCCCTTCTCAGGCTTTACAAGCTCATCTATGTGGATGCTTAGAGTCCCCGTGTTTGTGCTATTCTGCCATTTGTCACTTGACCTAGTCAAGGCTGGCAGGAGCTCTGCAGTTCCAGGGCTATGGTCGCTCCCTTCCTGGAAGGGGGAGGACAGGCTTGGCAGGGAGACCAGGAGAAGGGCCTAAGTCTAGGCCAGAATCCAGGTCACCTGCTGTTTGTTGACCTTGCAGGGAGGAGTATGAGAAGAGCCTGCAAGGGCAGCAAATGCCCAAGGTGAGGTCAGCCCCTTACTCGTCTTGACTGGCCTTGGAAGGAAATCAGATGGATTCCTTGGCCTCACTTCTCCAGAGGTATCAGGCTTCAGGAGAATCAGACAAATTCTGGTTTTATATATATTTTTTATTTTTCTTTTCCTAGTCTTGGGACTTGAACTCTGGGCCCCGGGGCTCTGTCTCTGAGTGTCTTTTGCTCAAGGCCACTTTAAGCCGCAGGGCCACTTCTAGTTTTCCTGAGTGAGTAGTTAGCTGGAGATGAGAGTCTCAAGGATTTTCCTGCCCTGGCTGGCTTCAAATCGCAATCTTCAGATCTCAGCCTCTGGAGTAGCTAGGATTACAGGCATGAGCCACCTGTGCCTGGCTTATGTAATTGATTTCTACCAGCCTTTGTTTCCTTGACTAATGACAACAGCATTTTTTTTTTTTTTGCCAGTCCTGGGGCTTGAACTCAGGGTCTGGCACTGTCCTTGAGCTTCTTTTGCTCAAGTAGAGCATTCTACTGCTTGAGCGACAGCGCCAATTCTGGCTTTTTCTGTGTATGTGGTACTGAGGAGTTGAACCCAGGTTTGTGTACACGTGAGGCAAGCACTCTACCACTGAACCACCTTCCCAGCCCATGACAGCATTGTGAGAACCAAAGGAGCTAATGGTTATGTATTGGAAGCCCCCCAACCCCCTTTTTTTTGCAGGTCCTAGAGCTTGTACTCAGAGCCTGGGCATTGTCCTTGAGCCTCTCTGTGCTCAAGGCTAGTGCTCTACCACTTGAGCCACAGCACCACTTCTGGCTTTTTCTGTTTATGTGGTACTGAAGAATCCAGGGCTTCGTGCATGCTAGGCAAGCACTGTACCACAGCCACATTCCCAGCCCTAGGAGCCCCTTAAATGTCAGTTTACCTTTCTTCTCTTGTTCCCCTCTCCCTCACTCCCTTCTTCCCTGCCACCAACCCTTTCTCCCTCCCTGTTTCTACCCCTTTTCCTTCCTTTTCTTTTTCCTGTCCCTTTCCTTCCTCTTGTCGTTACTTCTTTTTCTCCTTCCTCCCTCCCCTCCCCCTCTTTCCTTCCTTCCTTCCTTCCTTCCTTCCTTCCTTCCTTCCTTCCTTCCTTCCTTCCTTCCTTCCTTCCTTCTTTCCTTCCTTCCTCCTCCCTCCATCCTTGGGAATATGCTGGTGCCCTTGAGTTTGGAACTCTGAGATGGAGACCCTTTTACAGGTGGAGGTTGACCCCCTCATAGAACTCAAAGATCTTGGGCCAGAAGATTGGGGGACAGCAGGGCATTGCTGACCTTCTCCCTAGGTGCAGACTTCTGGCAAGGGGGTGGGGTCCACTGCAATACAGATTATCTCTGGGGTCAGGCTCCTCATCACCCCTTGTCCTTGAGTTCCAGTGAGGCTGGGACTAACAAGGGTAGCCAACTGGAATGGGGCAAGGAGTGGAAACTAGAGGGGCCTGTGCTTTCCTTTCCTGTGGACTGCTTTCCTGGCCTGCTGACTAACAGCCAATTCAGAAAGAATCAGTAGCTCATTCACACTCAGATGTGAGTGGCAGTAAATGCATCAATGATATTCACACCCCAGGAGTGTTGATAGCTGTGAATGGCTTTTAGGTTCTGCCAGCTGCCTTCAGAACTGTTCAACGCCCTCCCTGCTGTGCCCAGGGCTCAGCTGAGTGCTGACGGCTGCAGGGACAGACAGCAAGTCAAGTCTGGACTCAAGTTTGTGCTGTCGTCTGCAGTGAGTGGGAAGTCGATGGATTGATAACCAGAGGGCTCAAGCCAAAGGGCAGAGGTTGGAGCAGGCAGTATTGGAAGACAGGGTCATTTTTGTGATTACCATCAGCTCCTAATCTTGGTTCAGCCACACAAACTAGCTCAGGCTGGGTGCTCTGTCTTGCACTTATAATTCAAGCTACTGACGAGGTATGGATCAAAAAGATCAAGATTTGTGCCAGGTGTTGGTGGCTCATGCCTGTAATCCTAGCTACTCAGGAGGCTGAGATCTGAGGATTACAGTTCAAAGCCACCTCTGGCAGGAAAGTCAGTGAGACTCTTATCTCCAATAAACCAGAAAACCAGAAGTGGCGCTGTGGCTCAAGTGGTAGAGCGCTTGCCTTGAGCTGAAGAGCTCAGAGACAGTGCCCAGGCCCAGAGTTCAAGGCCCACAACCCTCCCCTCCCCCCAAAAAAGATCAAGATTTGAGGCCAGGCCAGCCCATGCAAAAAGAATCAGTGTGACCCCAGCCCTCCAACCCACCTCAACCAATAGCTGAGTGTGTTGGTATGCACCTGTAATCCCAGCAAAGCAGGGAGCATAAATAGGAAGAGAGCCATCCAGGCTGGTGTGGGGCAAAATTGTGATACCCTATATGAAAAATAACTAAAAGAAAAAGTGCCTGAGGGCTTGGCTCCCATGGTAGAGCACCTGCCTAAGAAGCACAAGGTCCTGAGTTCAAAGCTCAGAACCTCCACCCTGAAAAAAAAGATTTAAGTCAGACAAGATGAGACTTTTTCATGTAGCCTACTGTCCAACCGTATCCTTGACTTTAAGAAAGGCCAAGAATGGGAGGTGGGCGGGTGGCTTCTCCAGATGTGGGTAGGAGAAGCTGTTATGGCCTGTTCTTGAGACAGGAAGCTAGCACTAATTCCAGCAACCCCATCAGACCCTTTGGGCTCTTTTGGCTTGAGGGAAAGGGCAGTGGAGATCCTCCTGGGAAAGTTGCCTGGATGGCCAGCACTGTGGGCAGAACATAGCTCTCAGGAGCCCAGGCCTAGGCGGAGCCCAGTGTGGCGATGCAGGGCTGAAACTCAGCCTTAGTGGGTTGGAAGACAGGAGTTGTGTTAAGATAAAGGCCTCTGATCCCCTGGGCACAAGATGAAGGGACTGGGAGGCTGGTGGGGAGGTCCACACACAGAGAAGGGCAAACACTCTGAGCAAGAGGCTTCCTTGTCATAACCTCAGGGGTCCCCTCTGTCCCTGACACTGTAAGTCTCTAAGCACCTGTGCTGAGTGGAGTCAGGGGTTCAGACTTCATGTGTGTCCTTTCCTAGGCCACCAGAGGCAGGTCGTTTGATGTGGATTAAAAAGAAGAGCAGTCAGAGCAGTGGCTAATGACTGTAATCCTAGCTACTCAGGAGGTTGAGATCTGAGGATCTGAGCATCATGGTACAAAGCCTGGGCAGAAAAGTCCCTGTGAGACTCTTATCTCCGATTAACCACTCAAAAACTAGAAGTGGTAGAGCATTAGACTTGAGCACAAAGAGGTGCAGGGACAGGGCCCAGGCCCTGAGTTCAAGCCCCACAACCACCACCACCACCACCACCAAGAACAACAAAGAGCAGTTGGACAGAGAGCCAGTGGTTCATGCCTGTCATCCTAGCTACCCAGGAAGCTGAGATCTGAGGATTGAAGATCAAAGCCAGCCCGGGCAGGAAAGTCCCTGTGACTCCTATCTCTTATCATCCCCGCTCCAAACTGGAAATAGAGCAGTGGTTCACGTGGTAGAGTGCCAGCCTTGAGTGAAAAAACTAACGGACTGTTCCAGTTCCTGAGTTTAAGCCCTAGGACTGGCATGAATAAACAGAAGCAAACAAGTAAATAATAAATCAGAAAATAAGAGCAATAACCAACCATTGAGAGCACTTCATTGCTTATAGGTAGCAGAATCTGGTCTCAAGGTGTTTTGGAGGCCCAAAGCCCTCCCAACCCCCATGTTTGCAAATGGGAGATAGTGGTGGCTTCCTCTCACGGCCCCTTTCTGGAGGGGATGAAGATCTCCATCTCTTTCTCAATGTCCAACACAGTGCCAGGAGCCCAGTGAGGACAAAGCAGACACCTCACTGTCTCCTGGCAGGGGACACAGGTCACAGGTCACACAGGCAGCGCCCTCCCTCACAGCGCAGCCCCAGGAAACTTGGGCTAGGTCTGACCACAGGTAAACACTCAGCTTTGTACCAGGGGAAGCTCCCTCACAGGGCTGGTTCCTGTCAAGGAGACAGAGAAAGTTTCCATTGTGTGTGTGTGTGTGTGTGTGTGTGTGTGTGTGTGTGTGTGTGTGTGTGTGTGTGTGTGTACGTGCACGGCGCGCTACTGTGCATGCACACACACACACAGGCACGTGTGCTGCCCTGTTATCTTTTCCTCTCTACAGAAAATCAGGTCAAGTGGTTTGACTGCTGTCATTAGCCACAAAGTGCAAGGGGAAGGTGGCTACAGCGGCCTGCGTCTTCAAACAAGCGCTGGGTTACACTGTGGGGACTGGAGCCCAGGGCTACCAGGTTAATAGGGTCCCCAGAAAACAATAGTAACAGAGGTCTATCTGTGGAGAGGACACTGCCCACGAACACCCTGTTTTTCTTCCAGCCTCCCTCTCCTTTTCCTCTGACTGGTTGATGGGGAGGGGATGAGGTTGTGAGAGAGGGTGAGGGAGAAAAAGAGCAAAAGGGAGAGGGTGGGGGAGAGAGAGAGAGCACATAAGAGGAAGGACTAAAGGGAGAGAACAGAAAAGAGGAGAGGAGAATCAGGAGCTAGGTTAAAGGCATCCCCATTGCTGGGTGCCAGTGGCTCAGGAGCTACTCAGGAGGTTGAGATCTGAGAATCACAGTTCAAAGCCAGCATAGGCAGGAAAGTCTGTGATACTCTTTTATCTCATTCAACCACCAGAACATTGGAGGGGTGCTGGGGCACAAAGTGGTAGAGTGTTAGCCTTGAGTAAAAGAAGATCAGGGACAGGGCTTAGGCCCTGAATTCAAGCCCCATGACTGGACCCCTCCCCCCCCCCCCAAAAAAAAGGCATCCCCATCCTGGTCTCAGCTGTCCTTCTAGGGCTCCTGATAGCACCTAGACCACCGCTCCACAGGGTGAAGAAGAAACCTGGCTCAGCCTTCTTGGGGGTGGAAGCCGGGCGCCTTGGGCCAGGAACCAGGCTGGGCTGAGTGGGGACTTTTAGCTCTGGTCCTGGCATAGACTGCAGTCCCAGCCGGGCCTCAGTTATCTCAGAGCGGGACTGGGGTAGGGCCTGCCTCCCAGGCTTATGTTCCAGTGGTGTGGGACCAGGAACAGCACAATCTCCAGCCCTGGTGGCCCCACTACCCCTTTCTCATCCTGATTTTAAGGTCCACAGGCCTCCCTTTCCCACCCCCTTCCCTCCCCCCCCCCAGGCTGTTTCTCACAGGCGCAGACAATGGAGGCTGATGATCCAACTCCCTAAGAGTCTCTGTGCAACCTCTCTCTGCAGCCAGAAGTCATCTGTTACCCATCACCATCAACAGCCACCAGCTCTGGGGCCCAGCTGCCAGACTGAGACCTCTCCTTCCCTCCCACTTCTTCCTGGAAATGAGCCCTGACTCTCCATCTCCCCCCTTCCCCAGGCCTCCCTCAGGGTTCAAGGACATTCTCTGGGCTCTGCCCAGCCCCTGGACAGCAAAGGAAAAGGCAGGGGTTGGTCCCCAGGACTTTCTGGAGGCCCTTTGAAGGAGGCCAGCCCAGGTGTGACCCCTCCAGGTCAGTTCAGCGGGCTGTGCTGGATGCAGCCCCAAGGAGCAGTGGCTTGCCAGGAGATTGGGAGGCTGAGGAGGCTGAGGAGGGGCCCGGGAGGTAGATGTTGCCCACAATGTATTGGAAATTACAGAGTGCCTGGGAGGGAAAAACAGACTGGGGTTTCAGTTCCCATGGAAACAGCATCTATTTGCAGAGATGCCTGCGTCAGAGCCTGAGAGCTGGTGCTGAGGGTAGGGGGTGGTGGTGGTGGTGGTGTAAGATATCAAGGCAGGCAGGGTCATCTGTTTGCTTTTGGGGACTGTGCCAGGCTCACCACTGAAAAAATGGAGCTTTTGTTTTCAAAGACATCTTCCTACACACAGAGATCGATCTATCTGTCTGCCCAGGCAAGTTTCTATAATGCAAGGTTTTTTTTTTTTTTTTTTTTTGAGTAGATTTTAAACTTAGAAGGCACGGGTGTGTGGGAAGGACCTCAAATTTGCCATTCATACACTTATTCCATGAGGTATTTTTGACCTGTGCTGCTTAGGTGGACAAGCCAATCAAGAGCCGGTTTGTGTCTGATCGCTAAGCCTGGTGCCTCAGACCTCCCTGGAAAGAGCTGTCCCTAAGTGTCAGGAGTATCAGCTGCTCTTCCTCCATGGAGACCAGCTTCAGAGGAACAGGTCAGGCACTTAGCAAGCTCCCCCCCTACTCTGTAACAAAGTTATGAGTGCGTCTGTCCTTAACCCTCTGTCTCTTGAAACTCTATATCCATTGCCACATGAATGAATGAATGAAATTCTCTAATATCACCTTCTCTTTTCAAGTAGGGAAACTGAGGCTGAGGAGAAGGCTCTTGTCACAGTCACATGGATGATATTTGGGAAAACCACTGTGGGAATGGGGATCCCAGATCTCTTGCTTTGCTTCTGTTTCCCTGATAAGGGGCACCCGGTGGCCAGACTGTCCAACAACCCAAACCCCGTCCAACAACACAACAATGGCTGGCTGACTTCTAAATAGCCTGCTCCCTGCCCCTCCCCCTGCCCCTGGATGTGACCCAGCTGTGTGCTGCTGAGCTGGAGCCCAGGCCAGGTCTGGGATGTGCTGTCTCTGATTTCCTGGAGGCTATATGTATGTCAGGAAGACCACAGAGCCCAATTCTGCCATTGACTCAAGCCATTTCATTCTCCCATGCCTCAGTTTCCCCCTCAGAGAATCAACTGGGAGTGTGCCTGTGCTCATGTAAGAATCCTAAGAAGTCAAGTTTGCTGTTGGTGGCTACTCACGTGTCCTTTCCTCTCTCCTCCGTGGGTGACTATAATCAGAGCACAAAATAGGTGTTTTTTGTTTTTTGTTTGTTTGGTTTTTTTTGGTCCTGGGGTTTGAACTCAGTCCCTGAGCTTCCTTTACTCAAGGCTAGCACTCTACCACTTGAGCTACAGCTCCACTTCCAGTTTTTATTTATTTATTTTGGGCAGTTTATTGGAGATAAAAGTCTCATAGACTTTGCTGCCTGGGCTGGCTTTGAACCAGTATCCTTTGATTTCAGCCTTCTGAACAGCTAGGATTACAGGCATGAACCTGTCATCAGACATGATCTCACTATTTGTAGCAGCCCAGAGGAGCCTGGGACATTTTCCTGCCTCAGCTTTCCAAGTGCTGGGATTACAGGCCAGTATCACCAAGCCTGTCTGCACCAATTTGCTTTTCTGGATTACTCCTTTTTTTTTGGGTCCGGTTATGGGGCCTGAACTCTGGGCCTGGGCGCTGTCCCTCAGCTCTTCAGCTCAAGGGTAGCGCTCTACCACTTGAGCCACAGCGCCACTTCCGGCTTTTTTCTTTTTGCTTATGTGGTGCTGAGGAATCGAACCCAGGGCCCCTGTTTTTCTGGATTACTCCTTAAGCATCTGATGTCACTTAACTGAATGGGGGTCTTTATGGAGTGTGGAACGTGAGGGAAGAGCAGGACAAAGGCCCAGGCCTTGGTTTGCCTGCTTGGCTTGGGACTGGCGCTGTGGTATCAGAAGGTCCCTGAGGGAGTGTGGTCCATGAACTACAGCCCACCTCCTCTGTTTGCATCTGGCTGGGAAATAAGAGGCAAAGAGGAGAAATAAACACATTCTGAATGCCTGCTGTTAACAAGGGGGTCTGGAGTTCCTGAAAGAAGAAACAGATTGCAGAGCCTAACAAGGAAGGAGATGAACTGAATGCTAGGAGAGCCCAGGAGGTGAGGCCGCAACTCCATGCAAGCCACACAACCCCATGGCGCAGACTATGTTTTCTCATTCCACAGAGGGACAAGCTGAGGCCAGGCCGCCTAGTTAGGGAGTGGAGGAGGGGTGCTTCCCACTGCCTCTCTCAGCCTGGCTGTGCGTAGGGGAGACAATGGGGACATTGCTTCTACCCCTGTGGGTTCCAGACCTTATAAACTCATGGGATCACCGCAGGGGCTGCCTCACTTGGAGACTCCATCTTGTCCCTTCCTTCCTTCCTTCCTTCCTTCCTTCCTTCCTTCCTTCCTTCCTTCCTTCCTTCCTTCCTTCCTTCTTCTTTCTTTATTTCTATCATTTTTAGTTTTTGTGTCAATACTGAGGTTCGGATTTAGGGCCTGGGTGCTGTCCCTTAGCTTTTTCACCCTACTGCTTGAACCATACCTCCACTTCTGACTTTTTGGTGATTCATTGGAGATGAAGAATCTCGCAGACTTCTCTTGCCCTCGGCTGAATTTGAAGCACAATCCTCAGATCTCAGCCTCCTGAGTAGCTTGGATTACAGGTGTAAGCTACTGATGCCTGGCTTTTCTTTCTTGCTGTCCTTGTCCTTTCTGTATTTCCACAGAGCTCTTCCTTTTTTATGCTTTTTTGGTCCCAGCTGTTGGGTTTGGTTGGTGAGCCCAAGACCTATGAGAGAGACAGTTGTGACTGTGTTTTTTTGTTTGTTTGTTTGCTTGTTTGCTTTTTTTTCTGTTCCTGGGGTTTGAACTCAGGGCCTGGACTCTGTCCCTGAGCCTCTCTGTGCTCAGGGCTAGTGCTCTACCACTTGAGCCACAGCACCACCTCTGCCTTTTTCTGTTTATGTGGTACTGAGGAATCAAACCTAGGGCTTCATGCATGCTAGGCAAGCACTCTACCACTAAGCCACATTCCCAGCCCCAGTTATGCCTGTTTAAGGATCTTTGTGGGGTGAAGAAAACGAAGATGCTGTCTCCTTCCATACCCTTTCTACTGGGCCTTGCTGCCCAGGGTTAAGATGATTGAGTTTTGTCAATGGGCTGTGAGTGAGCAGCTGGCATGGCGGCCTGTGTGTGGGTGTCTATGCCCCTCTGGGCAATGATGTGGGAGCTACCGTATGTGTAAATACTGCATGTGTTTGTACTGTGTGTGTATGTGGCATATAGACACTTGTGTATTAGTGTGTGTAGTAAGCTTTTTGCACACATGCATCCTTATGAATGGATCTTAGCAGCATGGACTCTGGAAGTTTCAGGGCTCATTGCAAAATGACAATACTGGCTCCTTTTAAAAAAATTATCAAGAAACTCAGAGCCTGAGATCTGAGGATCCCAATTTGAAGTCAGCCTGGGCAGAAAAGTCCATAAGACTCCCAATGAACTAGTAGAAAAACCAGAAGTGGAAGTGTGGCTCGAATAGTAGAGCGCCACCCTTGAGGAAAGAAGCCAAGTAGAAGCATAAGATCCTAGATTCAAGCTCAAGCACATGCACATAAATCATTATTGAGAAACTCAGCACTGAGGCAGCAAAGCTCTTGTGAGTGCAGGTCCCATGTACTGCTCCTGCATTCAGCATGTGTCCTACTTGAGTATTTGTGTGTATGCTGGTTGTGTGATGTGTGTGTGTGTGTGTGTGTGTGTTCACATGCACACTCAGACACAAAATCAATACTAATTGCTCACAACTCTGAGGCCGGGGCCTGGGATCAGCAGCCACTGGTGCCTAGGAAAGGCGTGCTTTATTTTTGGCGCCCTTCCTGCCTGTTCCCACAGTGCCCTGGGAGGCGCTTGCTTGACTGCCTTTGTTGGAAGGGTACAAACACTTCCCTTCACCTGCTGCCAAGGTGGCCCCACCAGAAACCGCAGCCGGGGGTGGAGCGGCTTCCTCAGCCCCTCACCCACGCACTCTGCACCCCTTTCCAGGCACTCACATGCCTGGAGCCCTGCCCTGCAGACCCCACCCTGCCAAGGTGCCCTGAACAAGAAGGGCTGGAGGGAGGGGAGTGGAACTTATTTGGTCCAGTAACCTCCTCTTCCAGTTGAGAAGGAGTGATTGTAAAGGAGCCCCCACAGGTCTGGTCTGAAGGAGATGTGCATGCAGAGGGGGAAGGGAAGACCAGCCACCCCGTGGACCGACAGCAGAGACCTGGCTTGCTGCCCAGTGCTAGGACACCCAGCCCTGACAGAAGAGGGCTTTGCTGTTTAATTCTGTCCTCTACGATCAGAGCTGTACATTCATCAGGCTTTGAGAGATGCTAGTCTGGGCATTAAGCAGGTGCTACAGGAGTATTTGGTAATGAATAAACCAATTATTGGGCTAAACGTAGTATGAAGGCAGCAAAAGCAAGGACTCTGGTGGCTAGAATTGGTTGAAATCACCAGTGTTAGTGCTTGCTAGCTTGTGTGCCTTTGGCAATGTTGATTCACCTCTCTGAGCCTCACTTTCCTCACCTGTAAAATGGGCCTCTAGAGGTTGTTGTGAAGAGTCAATGAAATAAGATGCTGGTGTTTTTGAATACTTTTGGTGTAGTAGGGGATACTGTTTATTTATTTATTTATTTATTATTTATTTATTTTTGCTGGTCATGGGGCCTGAGCTCTGGGCCTGGGCGCTGTCCCTCAGCTCTTCAGCTCAAGGCTAGCACTCTACCACTGGAGCCACAGCGCCACTTCCGGCTTTTTCTGTTTATGTGGTGCTGAGGAATCGAACCCAGGGCCTCATGCTTGCAAGGCATGCACTCTACCGCTGAGCCACCTTCCCAGCCCAGATACTGTTTTTTTTTTAATGTGCATATGCTAGTACTGGGGCTTGAACTAAGAGCCTTGTGCTCTTAGCTTCTTTTTTGTTTTTTTGCTCAAAGCTGGTGCTTTACCACCTGAGCCACCCTCCCACTTCCAGCTTTCTTGGCTGATTCCTTGGAGATAAAAGTCTTACTGATTTTCTTGCTGGATTGGCTTTGAGCCTTGATCCTCTGAGCCTCCTGAGTAGCTAGGATTACAGGCATGAGCCCAAAGAGGCTGAGTTACTATGGCTGCTTTATAACCCGTCCTTGAAACCTTGCTTTCCTCACTTGTCATAAGAGCTCACTAGGAAGTGTGAGGCATTCATGAAAATCTTAGCTCTGCTCCCTTGCTAGTTTCATCACCCCTCCACTTCAAGTCTCTCTCCCTGTCACCCCTGTGATTCCTGCTCCATCTTCCAGGGCACCTCATTTCTGCCTCCCATCTCTGTCTGACACTCCAAGCCACAAGGCTCACAGGCTTTTGCTGTCCAGGTCTGTTCAGGGTTTGACTCTGCTGGTGGGGGGAGGAAGGTGCCCTGGAGCTGGAGCTGAAGTAAGGTAATTGAGAACACATTCCCATTCTTCTTCTCACTCCAAACCCAGAGGTTACCAATAGCACCTCTAGGCGTCTGAGCCTTGGTGATAATAATGGAGGTGGCAGACAGAGGTGTTCAGGTAAGCAAGATGCCATATTGGGAGTTGGTTGTTCGCTCAGGAAGCTGAGCTGGTTCCCTGGGTGGGTGAATTGCTTGTGTTAGGCTGGAGCTCAGGCCTGGGGGCGGGTGGCCAGGCTGTAGAAAATACCCTTTGGGGCCTGGGTAGAAGAAGAATGCACAGCTTGGTCTTTGCTTTGTGTTCTTGCCTGGGTCCCTGGAGTGTGGTTGCATAAATCATACAAGATGAGTGTGCTCATGTTCCCAGTCTCTCTGGAAAAATCAGGGAAAGGGTTTTTTTTTTTTTTCCAGGGTGGGGGATTTCATCTGCAGCATCTGTTAAACCTCACAATGTCAGATAGTTACTAAGAGCAAAAAAGAAACTCTTCTGTATTTGGCAAGTTTTGCAGTTCAAGTACAAGTGAGAGATTTCTCCCCCTTTCTAGTGGGCAGGAGGGTCTGGCCTTAGGAACTATTGTCCTGAGAGGCTAGGGACCAGTCGGAACCTGGCCAGGCTTGACCTCACCCCAGGCAAGATAGCTTTATTTGTCCTGGGATGAGACCTAGATACCACAGTTGGAGCCCACTGTAACAACTAGCCACTGAACTTCCTGGGGTTAGTGGACAATGGATCAAAACAGGGTTAAAGTCATCCTCTAAGTGGCCAGGGGAGGAGCCTGTGGGACTTTTGCATTCTCTCTGAGGTCCTGCAGGGCCAGCTGAGATGCTTAGTCTAGAGCAGGGCTGGCTGGAGGTCAGAGCTTTCTCGGCTGTGTTTTTCTGGCGGGCCCTCAAGACGGGCCGAATGCAAGGCCAGCCGCAGACTGACATCTGCCCTTAGAAGGTGCTGGCTGGAAGGATCAATTTTAAACCTGATGAGGTTGCTCTTTGGACTTGTGGGAGAGGACTTCTGGTTCTCACCTGTGGGAATTTTCTTTCTTTCTTTCTTTTTTGTCGGTCATGGAGCCTGAACTCTGGGCCTAGGCACTGTCCCTCAGCTCTTCAGCTCAAGGCTAGTGCTCTACCACTTGAGCCACAGCGCCACTTCCAGCTTTTTTTTTCCTGCTTATGTGGTGCTGAGGAATTGAACCCAAGGCTTCATGCATGCAAGGCAAGCACTCTACCACTGAGCCACCTTCCCAGCCCTCACCTGTAAGGATTTCAAACAAGGGAAACTTGGCCTCTGCTGGCTCTTCTCCCTGCAAGGAAGATCATGGGCCCATCTGTCTCTAAGTGTAATAGTGTTCTCTTTCTCCTCTCCTGAGATTGGGAGGCCCAAGGAAGTTTGTGTGTGTGTGTGTGTGTGTGTGTGTGTGTGTGTGTGTGTGTGTGTGTGTGTGTGTGTGTGTATAGGACCATCCTATGAAATCATATTCTCCAAGTCTGGCTCCCAGCATATATTCACTAGACACCCCCACCCCACCTGGCCCCTTCCTTTTCTCTCAGCATCTACCCCCACCCCCAGAGGCCTGTTACTTTCCTTCCCTTTCCATGTGTTTACCCTCAACCCAGAAATGCAACTGAATATCCAACTCATAAGATAGCTTGTTTTCCTTTTTTCTTCCTTCTTCACTCCCTCTCTTTCTCTTTCTTTCTTTCTTTCTTTCTTTCTTTCTTTCTTTCTTTCTTTCTTTCTTTCTTTCTTCCTTCCTTCCTTCCTTCCTTTCCATCCTTCCTTTCCTTTCTCCCTCCCTCCCTTCCTGAGGCTTATACTCAGGGCCGGGAAAATGTTCATTCGCTTTTTGGCAAACACGTAGCACTCTACCACTTGAGCCACAGTCCCATTTCTGGCTTTTTGGTGGTTAATTGGAGATAAGAGTCTCATGGACTTTCATTCCTGGGCTGGATTCAAATCTCCATCCTCAGATCTCAGGCTCCCGAGAAGCTAAGATTACAAGCTTGAGCCACCAACGCTTGTCTTCTATCTTCCTTGTTTTGAGAGGATCAGTGTTGGGAGTGTTGGTCAGTGGTAACAGAACTAGCCTAGTGTTTTGTGTCTCTGAGTTCAATTCCAAGTACTGCAAAAAATCAACTAACCAACAACAACAAAAATGCCAGTAACAGTTGCCTGATTTCCTTGGAGCTGCTGCTGTGTTTCCTTTGTATTTCATTCATTATCGCAGACTCCATGGCAGGGGCAGGAACTGTCCGTGGATGAGGGAGGCTCCTCTTAGACACTGTGGCTGCCAGGGAAGGACAAGGATCCAGGGTAGATGTTCACTGGGGCTCCAGAGGCTGCAACAAGGACTGGGAGGAAGAGTTTGGGGACCTTGAGAAGGTGGATTCGAAGTCTAGAACCACCAAGAGCTCCTGAGAGTCCTTTTCCAGACTGCAGTCTCACTTGGACAGTTGATTAGAAGGCCCAACTACCTCATCTCACAGTTGTCCTCCAGTTCCTTTTAAATTTGGCTTAGTGGTAGAGTGCTTGTTTTGCATGCATGAAGCCCTGGGTTCGATTCCTCAGCACCACATAAATAGAAAAGGCCAGACGGGACAATGTGGATCACGTGTTAGAGTGCTAGCCTTGAGCACAGAGGCTCGGAGATAGTGCCTAGGCCCTGAGTTCAAGCCCCAGGACTGGCAAAAAAAAAAAAAAATTGTATGGGAGTGCAAATGGGGCTAAAGAATGGAACTTGGTT
The DNA here is from genome assembly GCF_024711535.1 of Dipodomys merriami. Taxonomy (NCBI): domain Eukaryota; kingdom Metazoa; phylum Chordata; class Mammalia; order Rodentia; family Heteromyidae; genus Dipodomys; species Dipodomys merriami. Next base: position 27,625,382 of record NW_027203270.1, on the reverse strand, counting down.
GGTTCTCTTCTAGCTATTATTCCTTAAGCAGCTCCCTAGTGACTACAAACAACACTTACATAAGCATTTGTAAGCATTTTATTTATGTGGATGAGTTTCCTCCTTACCACAACTTTAGCAGTATTATTAATAACCTTGTTCCACAGATCAGGAAACCATGACAAGGAAGTAAAGCGGGATTTATTTATTTATTTTTATGCTGGTCCTGAAGTTTGAAGTCAGGCCTGGGGTGCTATCCCTGATTGTTTTTTGCTCAAGGCTAGTGCTCTACCACTTGAGCCACAGCTCCACTCCCAGCTTTTTTTTTTTTTGGTAATTTGTTGGAGATAAGAGTCTCCTGTATATTCCTGCCCAGCTGGCTTTGAACCATGATCCTCAGATCTCAGTCTCCTGGGTAGCTAGGCTTACAGGCGTGAACCATCAGTGCCTGGCTGGAGCTGGGATTTGAACCAGGTTGTCTGGCTGCAGACTCTGAGCTCCTCAGCACCACACTTAACATTCCGGGCACGGTGCTAAGTGTTTACCCCAATCCTCTTCATTTTGTTCTTGAGAAATCTGAGCCTCAGAGCAGTTGAGCAACAGCTGAAGGTCACACAGCTGGGGAGCAGCAGAGTTGAGATTTAAAGTCAGCCAGGCTCCAGAGTCTCTGCTCTCCCCACTCCCTGGCCAGGAGCTCTTGTGGCCAGTTTAAGTCATCTTTCCATGTTGTGCTGTCCCCTGTGCCGAGCCAGTTCCTTCCTCTAAACTTCAGGATGGCGGGGGTCCGCCCCGATCCCTGAGGTCCGTGGTAGCTGTGTGAGTCTGTGTGATGGGAGAGGTATTGGTGTGTCTAGTTGGCAGAGAGTGTAGCTTTGTGGCCTGGGCTTGGCCTGTGACTGCAGACAGGGAGGAAGGAGGGGACAAAGGACCGGCAATGGAATGAAGGGGAAACTTGTGGAAAGTATAGAGGGGCTCGGCGTGGGGGGAATGAACCCCGAATAAAGGAGCAGTTGTATCTGAAGAGGCTAAGGAAAGAGGGGGAGAAAAGCTCCAGTGAGATTCCCTGAGGGGTGGGGGTGGGAGGGAGGGCACCCCTTCCTTCTTCCTGGGGGTCACTGCTAAAGCTCAAGATAGACAGGCACGTGAGAGCACTGGACAAGGAAGCCGGGGTCAGGCCACTGTGGAACTGAGCTTGGAACTTGGAGACACAGCATTTTGGGGAATTAGCATTGCTGGGGGTTGTTGTATTGTCTCTGTAAATATTTAGAGAGTCCAGTTATTCTAGAAAAATGTATTAGAAGCCAGGGTGGCGTGTTGGTGTGGTTGGCTTGGCTTCCTTTTCCATGACTGCTTTGTGGCTTTGTTATATTCCCCCTGCACCCCCCTCCCCTTCCCCCTGGCTCCCACTGGCTCCTCACAGGAATGGAGGCTTGTTTTCCCATCTGTAACCTCATTAGGACATGACAACCCCCCCCAATCCCGTCCCCCACAAGGTTGGGCAGGTTCCCTTTGGGGACACACGTGCATGCAGCGGTATTGTTTCTTCGAGCCCAGCTGTACCTTTTAATATTTAATGCCATTGACGCAGGCTGCCCACACTCAGAGCCAGGCTCATTCCTTCCAGGGTGTCGGCTCCCAGCACCGAGGCTGCCTTTCCAGACTGATTTCATCCCACAGAGGCGGGGATGTCTTAGGGTTATGAGATTAAAGAATGAGGCTCATTACCAGGCAGGATCCATTTTTAATAAGGCTCTGCTTTTTTTTTTTTGCTTGGGGCTTGAACTCTAGGCCTTGCTTGACTTCCCCCCACTCCCGCCCCCTCCCAGTTGAGGCTGATGCTTTACCACTTGAGCCATAAACTCTACTTCCTAGCTTTTGGGTGGTTAATTGGCCTTAATAAATGTCCCTCTGATTTGTCTACCTGGGCTGGCTTGGAATTGTGCTCCTCAGAGCTCAGGCTCTTAAGTAGCTAGCATTGCAGGTGTGAACCATCTGGATCCAGCTTTGTGTGTGCATATCTCAGCCCTCCCTCCTCTCTGTACTCACTGCCCAGGCTCAGAGTGACTTCGATGCCAAAACTGCAGGCGCCCCTCACAGGCTGAACTAACCTCTCTCTCTGGCTAGGAGTAATCAGGGTTCCGAGTGGGCATCAGAGACATGGATCCCTGGCCTGGGGGGAGGGGGGGGGCGGGAAGAGCAGCATTTGGTCCTGGCTCCGTGTTATCCCGCAATGGCATCGGCATTGCTGTGGTCCATTCCACATTCATATGTTGGACTTTAAACCCCAATGTGATGGTGTTCGAGGGTGGAGCCTTTTGGGGAGATAATTAGGCCATGGGGCCTCCACCCTCATGAATGGGATGGATGCCCTTATGACCAGCTTCCAGATGTTGTGGGAAACACGTTCCTATTGTTTATCCATTACCCGGTGTGGTAATTTTGTGATAGCAGCAGGAATAGGCCAAGACATAAGCCTTGGAGACCACTGTTACTAGGGTCTGTAGGAAAGGTTCCAGCTCCTAAGCATCCAAAGGATCCCACGCAGCCTGTCTCATCAGTGCTTACCCTACACCCTTCACTTCAGAGAGCTGTGACCTCTGAGCCCCCCGGAAAGAGGGCTGTAAAGATTAGGGGTTCTAGTTCTTGGCTATGTTGGGACAGACGAGCAGTGTGCGATGTTGATGTGGTAAAGGGTGGTGATGGTAGAGGGGGTGGGGGCTTGCCCAAAGAATACACTCATTTGCCATTTATTAAAACAAACAAAAACAAAACTACCAATTTCCCCTTGTCTTTGAAAGCTGTTGTTTCCTCAAGGGAACATTTTTATTTGTACATGAGTAAAATGTGCTCTCTTAATGAATTGAAAGCAGAACCTGAGAGTTTTTCTGTCTCTGTGCCCGTTTCTGGGGCTTTGAACTCAGGGCCTGGGCACTGGCACTGTCCCTTTGCTTTTTCACTCAAGGCTGGTGATCTACCATTGGAGTCACAGTTCCACTTCCAGCTTTTTGGTGGTTAATTAAAGATCAGAGTCTTAGGGACTTTCCTGCCTGAACTGACTCTGAACTGTAATTCTCAGATCTCAGCCTTCTGGGTAGCTAGGATTATAGGTATGAGCCACTGGCACCCGGCTTCATTGACTTTCAGTAGCCAACACCTTTACCGTCTTTCACCCCAAACTTGTCCTCCTGTCCCCTCTTACCATCCAAGTAGAAAGCCGACCCTAACTCTGGAGCTTTGGCTGAGAGTTGGCCTTGCTCAGGCTGCATAGGAAGCCTGGGCTGCAGGAAACAGCATGGCTCTCCTGTGAAGAGCAAGGAGGGGTTGGGGGTGAGGGTCTTGGATAGAGGAACAGGTGTGTTCTGAGAGAGCTTGTTGGCTGCCATTTCTTGCTGGCTTGGACAATAGTTGAAAGATAGAGGAAGGGATTTACAGACTTAGTTTGACAGGTGGATGGCTGCCTTTCCTCCATAATCTAAGATATCTTCCTGTTGGTCTTTGAGACAAAGCCTGGTTATCTGGAACACCTGTTCTCTGCTTTTGATTGTCTGGGTTGTTTTCTTTCTGGATCAGATGAAGGTTTATTTAGAACACTCCGCAGCGTGTTTCTCCCCTCTTCGCCCCGTCTGCTTCATGCTTAGAGGGTGTGGATGGTTTCTCCACTTTCACTTCTAACTGTTGGTTTGGGGACAACAGCCGTGGTTTGAGTGTGTTGCCAGTTCTGGCCTTAGGTTCTCAGCTGTGTCTCTTCCAGCCTTGGTTGAGGTAGCACGGATTGGTCTTCAGCAGTGTCTTAGGCCATGAAGTCAACCTGAATGTCCTAGAACTGCTTTTCTCTCTTCAGATGGAGTCATTGCATCAGCACCCTGTTCCCACCCTAGGGACCCTGGGAGACATCCCTGTAAGTCTGGGTAGAGGAGGCGTCTAGGGGGAAAAGGTGGTGGTGGTCTCGGCTTCCATGCTCATGGAGCCATGCCGCGTGTACCGGCAGGAAGACCACTGCCGGAGCTGCTCCTGGCTGAGGCAGCCCAGGTCCTTGAAGAGCTTGAAGAGGTCATTTCGGAACTTGACCCCGATGAATGCGTACAAGAAGGGATTGACGCAGCAGCGGACACACGCCAGGCTGTAGGTGATGTCGTAAGCGATGTTGAGCTGCTTGCTGAGCGCGCAGCTGCTTTTGGTGATGTTGAAGTCAGCCACCGTCTGAGCCAGGACCACGCCGTTGTAAGGCAGCTGGAAGACGATGAAAACCACCACCACCGCGATGATCACTTTGATAGCCTTGTTCCGCTCAAAGTTGCGAGCCTGGAGCAGGGTGCGAATGATGACGAGGTAGCAGAAGCTCATGGCTAGGAGGGGCACCACAAAGCCCATCACCATCTGGGCCACCCGGATGATGATCAGGGCCTCCATGTACTCTGTGATGAGCGAGCATCTCCAGGCATGCTCGCTGTTGCTCTTCTGCAGGTTGCTGTAGACCAGCTCTGGGATGGAGAGCAACAGGGCCAGGAGCCAGATACCCACGCAGGACAGCTTGCTGATGAGAAGCACCCGGGCACGGTGGCGGTGGGCAGACACGGCCTGGACGATGGCCACGTAGCGGTCGATGCTGATGCAGAGAAGCAGCAGCATGCCGCTGAAGAAGCTTACTTTGTAGATGCCGAAGATGCTCTTGCAAAAGTAGACGCCAAAGATCCAGGATTTGGCTGCGCTGTAGGCCCAGAAGGGGAGGGCCAGGAGGGAGAGCATGTCTGCCAAAGCGAGATTAAGCAGGTACATATCGGTCATGGTCTTGAGTCTCTTGAAATAGATGTAGGTCAACACCACCAGCCCATTGCCCACAAGGCCTAGGAAGCAAATGACCGAGTACATGATGGGTAGGAACCAGGCCTTAAAGTTCCTAACATCTTTCTTGGAGCACAGAGACTCATACACGGTATAATCCACGGTGGTGTTGTCTCCGATATAATCGTCTGTAGACTCATCTTGGCACAGGCACACCTGTGAGGGGAGGGAACCAAGAGGGGGAAAAAAAATAAAAGAATCCAGTTGCGCTTAGTGGGTTTGAATCCAGCTGGGAGTTAAGCAAGAGCAGCACTGTCGAGGGTGATCCTCATCATCAGCATCATTGTCAACCTTACCCTGGGAAATCTGCTAGAAATGCAGATTCTCTCCCCTCACCTGACTCGTGGGGGAAGGTGGGGGGCGGGGCGGGGAGGGGATGGGATCTCTGTGGTTTCTAAACTTTCTGTGGGTTCTTCGGTTTGAAATGTGTACCTCTCGGATTATAGCACGCCTGTGGATTCACCTGGATCTCGTTGAAGTTCACATCTGGATTCCAGAGGCTGGGGCGGGGCCTGAAACTCTATGCATTTCCCGGAATCATTAGCAAGGACCTGATTTGGCCAAGTCTGAGACATTTGACCTTAAATGGACTGATGATGGACTGGGGAATGGTCTGGACTTTGGGGTTTGATGCAGCTTGAGCTTGTTAAATATACTTCCTTTCCCCCAAACCTCAGTTCTTTTTTTAAAAAATTTCTTTTATTGGAAAGGTGATGTATAGAGGGGTGGCAGTTACATAAGTCAGGTATTAAGTACATTGCTTTTTTTGAACAGTGTCACTTCTTCCCTCGGTTTTCCCCCAGTTTTTTCCCCTCCTCGACTCTCCCCACCCCCCAAGTTGTAAGGTTCATTTTAACCATAGTGTCTAGTGAAGACCACCGCCAAGTTAGTTCATCCTTTGTCCCACCATTTCTGTGCTTCCCCTTCCGCTCCCCAAGTCACATACAAGACAAAAGGTACAGAAATCAAAAACAGTGACAAAAGGGAAAAGCAGAAAAAAAGAAGAAAAACAAAACCACAGAAAGTAAAATAAAAAACCTTGTTTCCATTTCTTGGAGCTCATTCTGATAAGCATCATTTTAGATGATCATATACACATAGCTATTGAGCCCTTGTGATCCTTTTCTCAGAATATCCTCCTGTGGTCTCACTCTGTGAATGGTTAGAGTCCTGTTTAATTGATCACACCCGGGCATATTTTTTTTTTGTCTTTTACTATCCGTCGGGTTTACTTGTAGATTTATAGTCCAAGCCTAGTTTACCTGTCTGTTACAGACTGGTGAGTCTTTATCTCTTTCACATAGTTGTTAGGAGGTACCTGGCCAGCTTATGGTTCCTTGTCATTTCCATTGACGCTTGGAAATTTGTCAAGTAGGCAATGTTTGTCTGTGTGTCTCCCTTCTATCTAGAGTCTGGGTGGACTTGAACTGCTTCAGCTGTGTGTGTGTGTGTGTGTGTGTGTGTGTGTGTGTGTGTGTGTGTGTGTGTGTGTGTGTGTGTGTGTGTGTGTGTGTGTGTGTGTGTGTGTGTGTGTGTGTGTGTGTGTGTGTGTGTGTGTGTGTGTGTGTGTGGTGTGGCCTCAGCTGCAGCCTCATTGTGTGGGCAGCTGTACCCCTGGAAGGAAAGAAGCGTGGCTCTCTCCTTCTGTGCTACCTCCCATCCTCTCCCCCACACCTCTGTGCCTCTCTCTTCTGGCAGATCCCAATCAGCAGGGCTCAGCTGCTTTGGGCTTTTTTTAGCCTGTCTGCCTGCCTGGTGGTGAGAGTTCAGCAGCTTGCTGTGATTTTATCAATGGAGGGGGCCTGCCTGCCTATGTCTCCACATGATGATCGATGGGCCTGCTGGGCTCTGCTGGGCTAGGACCTGGGCTGGCCCCACTCTGAAGCCTCATAGTTCCTCCTCTGGGAACGGGACTCTTAACAGTTCAATGATCATCCAGATCATGCATCATCATGTCTGGCTTGGGGACAGGGAGAGGACTAAATGGGATCCAGGAGTCATTTCTTTAGGCATTGCTAGTTTGGTAAATCAACCTAGCATCCCCCTTTCTTCTTCCCTGGTCATGGCTGCAGCCTGGGAGTCTAGAAGAGGCTAGCTCACTGGTGGCAAGGTCAAGGCCTTGGGTCTGGGGGCTTCTGAGCCTTCCTGATGGGCTATCCTCCAGCCTGTGATGTGTGTTCCCCCACCCAGTGTGCCTTCTCTCCTCCTGCTCCCAGACTGTTCCTGCTCCGCCCCCTCCCCAGCCTTGATGCTTGTGCAGCCCACAGCCCTACCACATCCGGCCCTGTCTGAATCCCCCTCCCCCCAAGTGAAAGAAAAGAATGAGCCACAGCTGTCTTTACCCCCTCCCCAGTCTCCCAGCCAGCAGTACAGAAGGGAAGGGAGTAGTGACAGGGAAGGGGGCCAGGCAGAGGGCTGCAGCCATGGCTGGGAGGGGGAGAGGGGGGAAGGGGAGGGGGAGGGAGGAGTGGGCTCTGGAATGGGGTTTTGGGAAGATGGCCCAGCTTGGGGCCTGCTTCTGGCCTGATCTCCTGGAAAGCTGCCCCTCTGGCCTTGAGACGAAGGGAAAGAGCCAAATTCTGAAGCATGGCCTTTCCAGGCTGGCCTTGGCCATCTCCCTCCACCCCACTCCCACCCCCAGCCCCGGAGAGGCCCACCCTGACTAACAAGAGGAAACTTGACTCTGAGAGTTACAGTTTCCTTTGACTCTGGCACTTGGTACTTTCTAGAACTGAGAAATGGAACCGTGTGAGTTGAGGAATCTTTGCTTCTGCAGAGTTCAGGCCCCTGACAGAGTGTGCACTCTCTGGGCCATTGCTTTCTCCCCCCCTCCCCTCCCCAAGCCCCTTCCTTCCTCCTGCCCCTGCCCCCGACCTGGCCCCCCCAGGACCCTAGCTGGGTCTCAGTTCATGAAAGAGAACAGGGATGAGGATGAAGGATAGGTGACAGGATAATAACCAGGTCACCAGACCACTGAGAACTAAGAACTTTTTCTCAGCTTGTAGGTGGCATTTCACATGTGGGTTCCCCCCCCCCCGCCTCCTCCATATTGATAAAAGCAAAGCAAAACAAAACCAAAAAAACAACAACAAAACCCAACAACAACCAGGTTCCCTGGCAGGCTTCATCAGCGGGGGCTGGAACAGGGGTGGAAAAAGTAATCCTAAGTCCCCAGCCTCCTCCTGTTTGAACTTAAATGAGGTCAAAGAAGTCTAGGAACAGCTGTGCCTTTCCAAGGTCACTCCACAAATAGAGAGGGTCCGGCTATCAGCTTCATGAATGGCAGCCCGATGTGTGTCTAGAGTCTCGGCTTTCCCTCCCGCTCCTCCACCAGTATCTACGGCTTGGAGTGGGGTGGGGTGGGATGGGGGCACGAGAAGGAACGGAGTTGCCCTTGTAATAGGAACCTCACCTGGAAGATGACGAGGAGCGCCACCACCAGCACGCTTTTCATGGGCTTCCCTGGAGGAGACAAGGCCAGGTTATTGCTTGGTAGACCCAACTCTTTTTTTCTTTTTTGTCATCATGGGGCTTGAACTCTGGGCCTGGGCACTGACTCTGAGCTCTTCAGCTCAAGGCAAGAGCTCTACCACTTGAGCCACAATGCCACTTCCACTTTTTCTGGTGGTTAATTGGGGATGAGAGTCCTGCCCAGCCTAACTTTGAACTGAGATCCTCAGATCTCAGCCTCCTGAGTAGCTAGGATTATAGGCATGAACCACGACTGGCAGACCCAATTCTTGGTTATAAAAAAAGCAATGAGGGGTGGGGTGGGGGGGATAGGGGGAATGAGAGAGATGCTTGGGAACTTTCATCCCAAGCTGTGGGAACCACCAGTTTGCTGAGAGAGAACATCAGAACCAGATTGTGCCTTTGAACACTTGGCCAGCTGCCCGGTATTCCTGTCCTCACCTTCTTCAATGGTTATCATCATCTTCCTCCATTCCCATGTCCCGGGATCAGAATGTGAGCTGCTTCTCCCCTAAACCCTGCCCTGGATCATCTGAACTTCCTCTGGCTTGGAGGGTTTGCTGACAGCCCACTTTGGCCCTCAACTGAATGTCCCCCAGTTCTGTGTGATGCTGGGAGAGAAGGCAAGGCACCCCAGTGGGGGTGGGGGACATCCCCACCTACCTTAGGGCCAGGAACCTTGGGCTTCATACTAATGGGGGATCTTCTACCTGCCCCCCCTCCCCCACCCCAGTGGGCTGAGAAAACAGGGATAGAGAGTTTCAGAGGGCTGGGTCGAAGAGTGAGATTACTTGGTGGTCTTTTTTTTTTTTTTTTTTTGCCAGTCCTGGGGCTCAAACTCTGGGCTTGGGTGCTATCCTTGAGCTCCAATGTGCTCAAGGCTAGCACTCCACCACTTGAGTCACAGCCCCACTTCTGCTTTTTTTCTGTGATTCATCGGAGATGAGTCTGACCAACTTTCTTGCACAGGCTTTGAACCTTGATCCTCAGATGTCTGCCTCCTGAGTAGCTAGAATTTACAGGCATGAGCCGTAGGTGCCCATCTACTTACTGGTCCTTCAACCATGACAGTGCTTTGGGGATCCACTGTCCCCCTAAGTCCTCTTTTGTGTCACTCATGGACATTCATTCAGCACTGTCTGTTGATCCCCTGGCTCACCCTTCTGCTTGCCTCTGGGGAAGGGACCCCTTTTCTTGTGTAGGCCCAGAATCAAGGACTTGCCCAAGAATTGTGCGCTTTTGGGTTCCCTTTTCCAACGCAGCCAGAGAAAATGCTGAGTGTGGTGTGTGGCTGCTGGTCTCTGATATCCCACCTTCCTTTTGTCTCATAACTGAAGTGTGTGTGTTGATATCCTCTCATTTAAGTTATTTTCTACTTCTGGGCTTTGGGTGGAAGGCCAAAAGGACTGGCTTTAGGGAAGGGACATATTCTAGAAGTCAGGAGGACCCCTTTGGTTCTGAGCTGCAGAAGGAGACCCAGGGTTAACGCAAGGTTTGCCTGAGCTGTAGATAGCTGCTCAGCTCTGCCCATGACAGCAGACAGAGTGATTGTGTAGAAGTCTTATCCTACCTCCCAGTCTGGAAACATCCCCTGGGGAACCAGCTGTGCCTTCTTGGTATTTATAAAACCTTCCCTGGGGGGGAGGCTGGGAAGGGATGTGAAGGGTAAACAAAGGAGGAGGCTGCAATGCTTGGTAAGAAATGTACGCATTATCCTGCCCATGTAATTGTAACTCCTCTGTACAGTATGTTCACAAATTAAAAAAAAAAAAAAAAAAAAAAAAAACCCTTCCCTGTCCTCTGAGCCTCAGTTCCCAGCCACAAGAGAGTCAGTTCTTTTGGATGAACACATGCGAATGCAAAGGCCCATCATGGCTCCAGTGTTGGTTAGTAGGGAGTGGAATTGCTCCAGGCCATCTTCTGGAGGCTGGGGCCCCCTGGAGGCAGGGATTCAGCAGAAGCCTAGCATTTCTATGAGCTAGGTCATAGCACCACCTGCTGGAATCCAAACAGCATAACACCTAGAGTGTAGCACTTAAAAGGTTCCAGATTGAATTGCTTGAGGCTGGAATTTTGGGCTTGGGTCTTCCTAGGGCACCAGGCAGCCACCCAGAAAAGTTCTTGTTTCTTTCTGCCTCAACCATATTATCCTGCATGCTAATGTTAAGCACGCCTTCATAATCCATAGCTCCGATATCAACTCTTCATTGTGCCAGGCCCTACCCAGCACCTTTAAGGAAGAAGCCCCTTAAGATTGGCATGGGGATCCAGTCCTCCAAGGTGTACTTGCACCTGCTTTTCTAGCATCTCCTGTCTCTGGGCAATGGATGCTCAGCTCAGCATCCCTCTCCCACCTCTGCAGCATTTGCAAATCTGTTGAGAATGGACCACTGCCCTGTGTAGCTTCATCTGGCTCCCTTCTCTGGCTCCTTTCTTACTCCCCATTTCCTCTTAAACCCTGAGCATGAGGTCACGTATCTGTACTTAACCACACTTTCTTCAGGGTCCAATGCAACCTACTCTTCCCTGACTCATCTCGGGGCTCAGTGTTCGAGGTTTCTTTCCACACATCAGATCTTTCAGTTACTCCAGAGAAAGCTTATTCTGACTGTCCCTGAGAATGAGAAACCTCAGAGTTTTGAGAAGCTGTAATAGGTGACATATAAAGAGCAAAAACTGTTTCTATTTTATTTTTTCCACCTCATCTCCCCTGGGCCCTGCTCTTATTCTTTTTGCTATTGTTGCAAGGAAGGGGAACCTAGGGGAAATGTGTGTATGCAAATGTATGTGTGTGTGTGTGAACGTGTGTGTGTGTGTGTGTGTGTGTGTGTGTGTGTGTGATTTCTATTCCAGATGTGTTGGACATGAAGGATGAGTGGGTCCAAAGCAGGCCATTTTCAAGACAGATAACAGGGAAACTTGGGGGAATTCTGGTGTGTATGTCAGAGGGACCCAGCCAGTGGCCATGAGTCAGATCATGCTTGTCTGTTACAAAGTCATAAAGCAACTAGTCTTGGGCAGCAGCTTGGGTAGGACCAATGATGTTGAGCTTCTTTGGGGTTGAAGAGTGGTTGCCCTACGCATTGGGTATTTTCTACATTCTTGAGTTTACAGTAACGTCCATCATGAAAAGAAAATTCCCTAGAACTCCAACGTGAAGCTGGGCACTGGTGGCTCATTCCTGTAATCCTAGCTACTCATGGAGGCTGAGATTTGAAGATTGTGGTTGAAAGCCAGTGGGGGCAGGAAAGTCCAGGAAACTCTGATTTTCAATTAACCAGCCCAAGTCCAGAAGTGGAGTTGTGGTAGTCCACCAACCTTGAGTGAAAAAGCTAAGGGACAGCTCCTAAGCTCTGAGTTCAAGCCCCAGTACCAACACATGCACACACACACACACACACACACACACACACACACACACACACACACACACACACACACCTCCAACCTGAGCCCCAGCTAGAGTCACCTCCCTCTGAGGAGGAGAGGATTGTTCTCATTGGTTTGTGACATCTCCAAGCCCAGAGCTTCCTTGGGGACATTTTCCCAGGCCCTGCAGGCTGGCCAGGAAGTCATGGCCACCTACCTGTCAGCTAATCCAGGGAGCTGCCCTTAGCCTTGTCCTTTCTGGATTTTCTTACCCAGGAACACAACGTGGCTCTTTTTGGGTATGGAGAGAGGGAGCAGGCTGAGGTGGGAAGGTGGTATAGGCTCTGGGGAGAAGATGAGAGGCCTGAGGGACCCCCTCTCCCCAGTCAGACATTTGGTAGGAAGGCACAGACTGTTTGGGTCTTGTAGTGCTGGGATAACTCACTACTTTATCCAGTGAACTGGTGTTTACGAGCTCTCTGGACCAAACTGTTCATACGTCTGACTTCATTTTCTCCTCACATATGCCCTGTGAAGTGGGTAACACCATTATCCCCATCTAGTAATGAGGAGACTGCATGGAGTACAGTAAGATTAGTAAACTCTCCAGCGTTATTTGATTAAGCTATCAGTGGAGCTGGATTTTGAATAATTTGATTTTTTTTTTTTGGTATTAGGGCTTGAGTTCAGGGGTCTTGTATTCCTCCTTGGATTTTTTTGCTCAAGATTGGCACTCTATCACGTGAGCCATCCCTCCACCTTCAGCTTTTTGCTGGTTAACTGGAGAGAAGAGTCTTACAGACTTTCCTGCCCGGGCTGGCTTTGAACTATGATCCGTAGATCTCAGCCTCCTGAGTAGCTAGGATTACAGGCATGAAGCTTGTCTCTTAAAGCCACATTTTAAATTATTCTTTTGTGCGGCTCCCTTGTAGCATCTTGTGAGCTACCCCTTAGGACTCATTCAGTGGTCCATAGAACTGAGGCCCAGACATAATCAGGCCACTGGTCTGGGTCATAGTGCTGCTCAGAGATGGATTTGAGATTGAATAAAACAGCCAGACTGGCTACATTTCTGAGTCTGGCATTGGTGTGTGTGTGTGTGTGTGTGTGTGTGTGTGTGTGTGTGTGTGAGAGAGAGAGAGAGAGAGAGAGAGAGAGAGAGAGAGAGAGAGAGAGAGAGAGCGCCCCATGCGGTATGAAAGTAGCCTCCTACTCCCTCACTCCCTTCTCCCACTGGATACCCACTTCTGTGGTTTCCCTTTCCCAGGTTCTCAGAGCTAGCCCTGCCTCTGCAGCAACATAAGGCTTTGCTGCCCCTCGGCTCCTTCCAGAAGCACCAATCTCATCTTTAACTCACCTATTTGGAAAGCAGAAGCCTTCCCTGGATCCCCCATGACTGCCAGGATGGAGTATGGATTCCTCTATGGTATCACAGTCCCATTTGAAATGGTTGACCTGACCCTGGCCTCCAACTGCATTTTCCTACCACCCTCCTTGGCCTGGCTGCTGCTTTCCACTCTCCTCAATTTGCTGCTTTCTCAACTCTTATCCTATTTGCCAGAGACTGAGTTCCCAGGCTATGGGCATGGCTACATGGAGTTGGAGGTGGTTGTTATTATTATTGCCTTTGGATGTTGTCAGATTCTCTCTGTTTCACCTTATTCCCTCTACTTCTTATGTCTGGTGCTCCCGCTCCTGCTCTGATTTTCCTGCTGACTTCTGATGGAACAGTTGCGTTTTGATGTACCTTCCACATCCTGGACCCCCTCCCTTGCTCTTCTTCATTTGTTTGAAACAACTCCTACACACCCTTCAAAACCTTGCTTCAATGTTTTCCTGACTTATACATTCACAATCCTCTTGTCTTTCTCTTCTCCTTGACGCTGTAACTCAGGTGTCACAGCAGGTAACTGACATGTATTTCTCCTCCCACCAGACTGGTCATCCCTGAATACAGGAGGCTCAAAGGAAGCCCCAACCCATGGGGAGAAATGTTTCATAACCACCCAGGCTGCAGTGTCTCTCTCTTCCACAGCCACACTGGCTGGAAGTACAGGAGAAATCAACCCTGGCCAGACCCACGTCTCTCCCAGGTTCCCTTTTTCTTTTCTCTGCTGTTTGAGGATCCTAATGGAGCTGGCTCATTTCATTTCTGGAAGGTGGCAAGGAAACCTCTGGGCGGCTCATTCAAATCATGAAAAAGACCCGCTCAGCTCTGCTCTGGAGTTTTCACTTTGTGTAACAGAAGCCCCGCCTCCTCACCCTGCTCTGGCTCCCTGCAGGGCAGATGAAAACAGAAAAACAGAGTTTTCGTGGCCCACCCGTCCTTCAACCACCCAGAGCCCGTTTTGAGCAAGACGTCTTGGTGGCTCGTTTTGCTACCAGTATTTCAGATTTGGCCGTTGGGGCTCTCTCAAGTTGAGTGAATCCGTGAGAACCTCTCTTCCTCCAGGACCAGTGGTTACCTATCTCTTTGTAACAACTCCCAGAAGTCTAACACCCCAACCTAGTTCAGAGGAGACACTCTTATGTACGCGAGAAACAAGGGGGGGTACCACCCTTCCATTTGGGTTAAGGCATACACATGGATGGCTTGAACTCAGATGATGGCTGAAGTCATCCAAGGCTGGAGAATTTACACTGGGAAAAGTGGCAACATGCTACACATTCAGAGCCCTCTCTTCACTCTGGAAACCAATCCAAGAGTCAATATAGTGAGGCCACACCACAGAAGGTCTGCAGGGGTTGGTGTGGCCATTCTGGGGCTGTACATGAGTGGGAATGGATAGATACCTGGAGAGAGGGCGAGGAGAGCCGGCTACCTGAGCAAAGATGCTGGGAGAGATTTCTAAACTACAGTCTACATGAAGTGATTGATACCTCTTCTTTCCTTCCTTCCATTCATCCATCTCTCCATCCCTCCTTCAATCCCTTCCTTCCTCCCTCTATCCCTCCCTCCCTTCCTTCCTTCTCTTCATCTCCTTCAATTCCTTCCTTCCTTCCTTTCTTCTCTCCATCCCTCCTTCAATTTCTTCCTTCCTTCTATCCATCTATCTCTCCATCTCCTTCAATTTCTTCCATCTCTTCATCTCTCCTTCAATTCCTTCCTTCCCTCACTCCCTCCTTTCCTCTTTCTTCCTTCCTTTCTATACACATTTCCCAACACATACCCCCAAACTCCTGAGAGAATCAAGAATCAGACCCCGCCTCCCACAAGCCATAGTCTGCGGGTGAGTGACCCCTTTATCTCTTTCAGTGAACAGCTCTTCACAGCATCCAGAACCAGGCTTCAGGGTAGGAGGGGAAGAAAGAGGGGGGGGAGGAGGGAGAGAGGGAGAGAGAGAGAGAGGGAGAGAGGCAAGTGCTGTGGTATGACAGGGAGGGATATGAGGGCAACCCAGAGAACCTTCACTTTTTAAAGCCACCCCCCACCCCTTGTGGCTTTGAGGCTGCCTGCCGAGGCGCCTCGCTTGTGAGTGAGCTGAGCCATCTAGGAACCTGGCCTTCTTAGCCTCAGCTGGGTGTGACTCTGCAGCTGAGATTCATAACTGGGGTGTCTGAAGCTGGATGACCCACTCAGCACCCCTCAGGACTCCCTTCACATCCTCTCTAGCTGAGACTGTGGTTAGACCAGAGGAAGGACTTTTTTCTTTCTTTCTTTTTTTTGTTAATAGAGAGGAGTTGGTCCTTGGTTGAAGTATATGCAGTTTACTCAGGGGTTGGCTGTGGCTTCTCCAAGCTGAATGCCCCTGGCCATCCCATGACACCCATCCCTTAGCTTGCAAGAGGCAACCGATAATGGGTACCAAATCGGCGGTGGGATGTGCCCCAGGGGGAAAGCAAGCCCCGCTGACTACACAGCAAGGCATCGTTCGCACAACCCTGACATCTGCAGCGTGCTCCTTCTCATAACTCTGGGAGGACAGGGATGGGAACCCCTCCTTAGACTAGAGGGAACCAGATCAGGACCAGAGGTCCCGAGCCCCCCCGACCCCCCAAGGGCCTCACCCATCACTCCAAGATGGTCCTTACATTCATTCAGAAAGACACCCCCTTTTCCTGCCCTCTTGTCCTGCTTGGCATTTTCTAGGAGCAGCTACCAATTCTCACCAAAGGCCTCCCAATTCCTCCCGAAGGCTCTTACCAAGCCTCCCCCCTCCACCATCTCCATCCCACCGCCCCCCCATACCCCAAGTCTGTTCCTTCTCACTCACCGAGGTCCATGACACACTCCGGGGGCAGCTGAAACCACACAGGAAGGTTGGGCCCGAGCCTCTGTCTCAAGCTACCCCTGTCTGGGGAGGAAGTGGTTCGAGCCCCTTTTAAGTTCTGAGAGGATCCGCCCTCCTCCCTGCCCCTCCCACCCTTGCTCCTCCCCCAGGCCTGGTTGTATCCCTCTGGGGGCCCCCTGAGACCAAGGGTTTTGAGTGCCAGTGCTCAAGTGAAAGCCCCATGGCCTGTCATAGGACCTTGAATCACTGTTGGGTCCTTTACCACTGAAAACCCCTCCGAACCTCCTGGCAAAGCCGAGGTGAGGGGCGGTGGATGGATCTGACACATGTTTGTAGCAAGAATGTCACATGCCAGGCTGTAGGTGGAGGCAAGGGTGTCAGAGGGATGTGCCCTCAGCCTTCCTTTTTAAAATCTGTTTCCGTTAGATTTTGGCCTAACTGGGGTTGGAGGGCCGGGTGCTTTCTAGGCAGGTGCTGGACCATTGAGCGATATCTCTAGCTCCTTTCCCTTTGTTTTGATGAAACTCTTTCAAAGAGTCTCAAGAGTATCAACGCAGGAGCTGCTATCCGGGCAGCCACCAGAGGTGAGAGAGAAGAGGGGCACCCGAGAGGTCCACCTGTGTGTACCACCAGTGTGAGATGCCCCGGAGGGATGCATCAACAGTAAGGGCTGGGATGACAGGCAAGACCTTGGTGACACAACCACAAAGTGAAAGTTTTAGTAGTTATGGTTCCTGGGGGCGGGGACAGGGAGAAACAAACCAAGAGCAGGACACCTCCCAACCAGGGGGTCAGGGATCTAAGGCCCCGCCTGACAAGGGACCTGGGAGCCACGACTTTATTTTTCCAGAAATTATTACTATTTTTATTATTGAGTTATGAGTTCATTATTATTTTGGATAACATCTCTTAATATATGTCTATAATATATACAAATCTATACATATATGTATAGATTTATAATATATATATTATATTTGTAAATAGTTTCTCCCATTCTGTGGATCTTTTTATTTCCCCTGTGGATCTCTTTGTTCTTATTTGTTGGTGTCCTTTGAAACATATCGTTAAGTATTGAAGTCCAATTTATTTATGATTCTTTTGGCATTTGTGCTTCTGGTGTTATGTGTAGGGAACTATTGCCCTATTCAAGTCTACAAAGATTTATTTCTATGTGTTCTTCTTGCTTTTTGCTTTAAAAAAATTAGTTTTAGTTCTTTCATTGAGGTCTGATCTATTTTGCATATGGTGTGAGGTAGAGGGTATCTACCTTCCTTCTTTGATGTACTTAGTTTTTCCTCACTTCATTTGTTGAAAGGCTGTAATCTTTCTCTTATTGCACAACCTTGGGTATCTTTTAGAAAATTAACTGGTCGATGATTTCTTTATGAACTTTCAATTCTATGCTGTAAGTCTATGTCACACTCTATTGGTTATTGTAGCTTTGAAACTGGGATTTGTGACTGTTTCTGTTTTATTTATTTATTTATTTTTCACAGTTATTTGGCTAATCTTGTTTTTTCCATATGCATTTCAGGATATGATGATCAATTTTTGTAATGAAACCAGCTAGGATTGTAAAAGAGATTACACAGGGTCAGTAGATCAGATTTGGGTATATTACCATTGTAGAAAGTTTTCTAGTTTTCTAGTTTAAGTTTTCTAGTTCATGAGATATAGTTTCATCTATTGAGGTCTTCTTTAAATTTTTCCATGTTTTGTGGTTTTTAGTGTACAAGTCCTTTGCTTCTTTTGTTAAATTTATTCCTATGAAGGAAGAGGTGACATTATTCAAAAAGAAATGTGCTTATGACCTGACTTAAAAAATAATTTCTAAGGCTGGGAAGGTGGCTCAGTGGTAGAGCGCTTTCCTTGCATGCATGAGGCCCTGGGTTCGATTCCTCAGCACCACATAAGCAGAAAAAAAAATCCGGAAGTGGCGCTGTGACTCAAATGGTAGAGTGCTAGCCTTGAGCTGAAGAGCTGAGGGACAGTGCCCAGGCCCAGAGTTCAGGCCCCACGACCGGACCCCCCCCAAAAAAACAAATTCCTAAGTATTTTGTTCTTTATTTGTGTATAAGGTTACAACAATGAAATTGTTCCTTACGTTTATTTTCAGATATCTCATTGCCAAAGTATAGAAATACCATTGTTTTTTTCTTGTGTGTGTTTGTTGTGTGTGTGCAGGTGTGTATGTGTGTGCATTTATCTTTACAGCCTTGTGTTTTCCCAATGTTAGGTACATACCATTGGGCCCAGACATTGGTCAAGATGAAGCCTCACAAACTTTTCTGGGGGACCTGTATTGAGCACTAACTACACTCCCACTAGCTCTGCCTCAGGTAGCTAGGATGGCAGGATTGAGCCACAATACCTGGCCCATTATATGCTTTATGAAAACTAGGTTGTAGTTGATACTTGCCTGGACTTTAAAAACAGATTGCCGTATCTAATCTCATACTTTTTGATCATTGGCTTGAGTTTATAGGGTATATCCTCTATCCTAGAAGGATTTCTCTCAGCTCACATAAGACATATGTTACATCCCTAGGAAGAGAGTTTGGAGCCAGCTCATTGAGACAGATGCCCCACGCCAAAGCAGAAATACTGGAAGGAAGACTGGAATCAAAGCCTAGAGAGTCTGGAAAGCTGAGTTAGAAGCCTTCAAAGGAGAGTCCTCCAAATTCTTGTTCTTCAATTGGAGTGTCATGTGCATACCAATGTATCTGTATAAAGGGCATGTCCACAAGAGGAGCCAAAACTATTGTACTTGCTTATGTCTGGGGCATCTTTAGACCACTTGGCCTTTGGCCTTTCAGAAATGGAGAGCCTTATGGAAATAAGAGATGTTGGATACTGCATTACTAATAATCTGATGCTTAGTCAAGTTTTGATTGATTGATGGAGGGACTTCAACCTTTTCTTAAGATCCATCCTTCTTTCTACTCCTTTCTTGGGAATGTCCTTTCCTTTCCTTTCCTTTCCTTTCCTTTCCTTTCCTTTCCTTTCCTTTCCTTTCCTTTCTCTTCCCTTCCCTTTCCTCTCTCTCTCTCTCTGTTTCTCTCTCTTCAATTTCCTTCTTATCAATTTACTTTATTGGCAATTTCTTCAGTTAGATGCTCGTTCTAGCAGTAGCTAGAACAGCACCCTGTTCCTAGGAAATGGACCCTGTTCTGCTTCCACAGTCATTCTGTTGATTCACTCAACAAATAGTTAATGAGCACTTATGTGCCAAGCATGTTGCTAAAAACCTACAGATCCACAGATGGACATGTGTAGCTCCTGTCCCTGCCACTTGTCTGGAAATGTATGGGGAACAATTCATGTGTTAGGGCTACTGTAACAAAATGCCACCGGCTGAAATTCACGCATCCAGATGTGGCAGGGTCAGCAAGGGCTCATGCACGGATCCCACTGAACTGGGCCTGTCCTTTTACAATTTCATTGAGCCCCAATTACTTCCTCAGAGGCCCCCTTTTCAAATGTAGGCATTTTAAGGATTGAGGCTTCAATATATGAATATGTGGATGGAGAAACCCAAATTAGTCCATAAGAGCACAGAAGAGTGATCATTATCCATAAGCAGTCTGGGTGAAAGACCAAAGATGCACAAGAATGCATACCTTAAGTTCAGGATGAGGATGGAAGGTCATACAATACAAAAGGGTACCTAGGAGCTTTAATTCATTAGCCTATTCATTAGCATGCTCTGTTTGTTATGGTCTTCACTGGATAATCCTTTATTACTTTAGGTGTTAAATGTTTCATAACCTTTAAAGAACAATAGAATACACAACTATACCACAATGTATTAAGGACTAACTTGGAAACAAGCCCACAGTGCAATAGGAGTAGTAGTAGGAGGGATGTAGGAAGGCCATAGGAAGGCAGTGTCTAAAGGAACGGGAATGGCCTAGGTGCAGGGAGGAGGTAGAGGTGAGAGGCTGGCCTGTCAGGGTCAGAAGTCTCCCCTGTTCTCCAGCAGGTTGCTCACTCTGGAATCACTTTGCTTGGCAATGCAGAGCACAGGGAGCTGGAGACTGTTTAACTTGGTCTTCAGTCAGGAGTGATGTGGCTTATGGGCCTGATTTCTGGCTTTAAAAAACAATTATTAACTAATTGATGAATTAATTATATTTTGGTCCTGGGCACAGGTGGCTCATGTCTGTAATCCTAGCTACTCAGGAGGCTGAGATGTGAGGATCACGGTTCAAAGCCAGCCTGGTCAGGAAAGTCTGTGAGACTCTTATGTCTAATTAATCACCAAAAAAACTGGAAGTGGCACTGTGGCTCAAGTGGTAGAGTGCTTGCCCAGAGTTCAAGCTCCACGACCAATATATATACATATATATATACACATATATGTATGTATGTATGTGTATATATATATGTATATATATACATATATATATGTATACACACACACACACACATACACAGGTGGTACTGGGGTTTGAGCTCAGGACCTTGTGTCTTCCTAGGCTGATACTTTACCACTTGAGCCATGCCTCCAATCCTGCTTTTTAATGGCTTGGGATGGTCTGGAAGCATGATCCTTCAAATCTCAGCCTCCTGAGTGGCTCAGATTACAGGCATAAGCCACCAGCATCCAGCTAGGTTTCTGACCTTTGTTCCTTGCTCAATGGCTAGATTGTGTTTGACACATGAAATACCTTACATGTTTGCCATGTCTTTGAAATGAGGTTTTCTGCTGCTGTGGTGTATGGGACAGGTGGCATAAAAAGCCTTAAAAATTGTTGATTCTGGGGCTGGGAAGGTGGCTCAGTGGTAGAGTGCTTGCCTTGCATGCTCAGCACCACATAAGCAGAAAAAGCCAAAAGTGGTGCTGTGGCTCAAGTGGTAGAGTGCTCACCTTGAGCTGAAGAGCTGAGGGACAGTGCCCAGGACCAGAGTTCAGGCCCCCAAAAAAAGACTGACCAAAAAAAAATTGCTGATTCTTCCCTCGTTTGCATGTTTGTCCATGTATTCACTCATCCATCCAGCATCTGCTTACTGAACAACATCAGGCCAGGAGCTCCATCTTAAAGGCCCATCATCCATTGTTTGGGCCTCAAGATGCTTACCAACTGATACAAAATAGTATTTCCACATTTCTGTGGAGCTGTTCTGTGTCCCAGCACATTCTTACGTTTTTCTCTCATTTAACTGTGGGGCTGCTGAGTTTGGTAGGTTTCTATTCTGAGATGGAAGAAACTGAGACTTGAAAGAAGGGAAGTGACTTGACCTTTGATTCCAAGCTAAAGGGCATTTCCCACAAGGTCAAATTGGCTTTGCTGACGTTGGGCAGGGACTGAAGGGCCCAGGTCATGAGTGTCCACACCGTGCCTGGAAGAGATGCCCTCAGACAAGGTTAGCTGCATCCCACCCTGGTCTCTGAGAATGTGGGCCACTGCCCTTTGGGGAAGTTGTATCCAAGTTCAAATGTTTCTGAGTAGGAGCAGGAACCAGAACCTAGAATTAGTGTTCACAGCCAGGCTTTCCATCCCACTGATGGCCTGGTTACTCACAGGATAGAGGAAAACCTAGCTTCTCATAACCATAGACTCCTGTTAGGATCAGAAAGAACAGGGTGGCTATTGATCTAGCAAAGGCTCCTGGTCTAGAGAGACCTAATAGTAGCCCTGGTGTAAACCACCTTGAGTAGCTAGGATTACAGGTGCAAGCCACTGGCACCCAGCGTATTCTTTCCCTTTCCTTCCACTACCTCCATTTTACCTCTTCCTTCTCCTTCATCTCTTGTGTGTGTGTGTGTGTGTGTGCGCGCGCGCCTGTGTGTGTGCCAGTACTTGCATCAAACTCAGGGCTTCACACCCTCACTTGGCTTTTTCGCTCTAGGCTGGTATTCTATCACTTGAACCAAGCCTCCATTGCTGGCTTTTTAGTGATTCATTGGAGATAAGTGGTTCTGATTTGTCTGCCCAGGCTGGCTTTGAACCTTGATCCTCAGATCTCACCCTCCAGACTAGCTAGGATGACAGACATGAACCACCAGCCTGTCAGGATTTGTTCTTCCATGAATCCTGGGAAGTGGGCCTCCCCCATGGTTGGGGAGTCCAAAAGTCAGATTGAGTAACATCCAGAATTTGAGATAAGATCAGTTTTGAATTTACCTAGAAGTTTTAAGTGAGAAAATCGAAAAAGAAACTCTTCTAACCTCAGCTCATAGGTACCTTTTGTAGGTCTGGTTGGTAGCTGGAGTTATGTTTGGAAGGAGACTATATCTTTTTCAGGTTTTAGGGGGTCCTTTGAAGTCTTAATGAGACTTTGGGCCTCAGGAGGCACAGGACCAGCAGGTGTGAGGTGAGGAGGAGAAAGGGGAAGGAGGGATAGGCACAGGCTGGCCGGGGACATCTGCCAGGGCTGGGCTGGCGGTTTCCTGCGTGTGTTGGGACATGTGAGCTGAGAAAACACAATGGGTTTACCTTGGCAGGAAGAGGCTTCCTGTTTTGCTGTGAGGGCTCATTGGTAGGCATGGAGAGGGTGAGGTTTGCTGTCTGTGTTTTTCATGTGGCCAAGCTCCCTATGGGGAGGGAAGGGAAAGGTAAGGACAGGGCCTCAGGTAGGTATGAAGGGAAAAGAGAAAGCAGGCAGGAAGTAGTTTATCCTTCCAGAATCACTCTAGCAAACCTCACTTCAAAATCGTTTCGGCTAACTGGCATGAATGGGACTGGACCATTCTCTTTTTCTGTTCTTCGGCTCGCCAAGCTCTCAAGCCCTGGGGTTTGGCTGAGGGCCACCCCAGATCCCTCTGGTTCCTTTTGTGCCCTCGTAAAACATACTGTTGATTCCTGTGGTGACCTTTCTCCTGGCAAGGTGTCAAAGGTGACCACAAGCCTGGATGAAATAACTTCTTGTCTGTGGTGAGAGAGGGACAGATACCATGAGACTGGTTTCATCAAGTGAGGTGTTCAAATGCCACCTGCTACCTGCCCTCCGTGGGGCCCCATGGTCTATGTCACAGCTGAACTCGCACGGTTTAGTTATTAGAAAGGCTAAATATCTTATTGCTTCTGTAGTGTGACATTGCGGTGGAAGACAGGGTGGGGTTCCACGGTCAGCTTGGCTGGCCAAAGAGCTATGAAGACTTTCCTTTTGTTTTCCTAGCTCGGGATTGAACCATATGGTCTTGGCAGTTTCCTCTGGCCTCATCTTTTGGGATATCACTGATCATCTGATGGAGAAGCTGTGGGCTCAGGGAAGTGCAGGTTATGCACATTTAGAAAATTCTAGCGGGGGCAGGGGGGGCTAGGAATGTGGCTTAGTGGTCGAGTGCTTGCCTAGCATGCATGAAGCCCTGGGGTCGATTCCTCAATACCACATAAACGGAAAAAGCTGGAAGTGGCACTGTGGCTCAAGTGGTAGAATGCTAGCCACGGGCAAAAGAAGCTCAGGGACAGTGCTCAGGTCCTGAGTTCAAGGCCCAGGACTGGCAAAGAAAGAAAGAAAGAAGGAAAGAAAGAAAAAAAGAAAGAAAGAAAGAAAGAAAGAAAGAAAGAAAGAAAAAAATTCTAGCAGGGCTTTAGTCAGAAAGAAAAAATGGTGGGAGTCCTTCCAACAATGTACATACATATGTATGTATATGTGTATGTATGTATGTCTATATGTATGTATGTATGTATGTATGTATGTATGTATGTATGTATGTATGTATGTATGTATGTATGTATGTATGTATGTATATATTTGTGCCAGTCCTGGGGCTTGAACTCAGGACTTGGGCCCTATCCCTGAGCCCTTTGTTGCTCAAGGCTAGTGCTCTACTACTTGAGCCACAGCTCCATTTCTAGCTTTTTGGTTTTTTTTTTTTGTTGTTGGTTGTGGGGCTTGAACTCTGGGTCTGGGTACTGTCCCTCAGATCTTCAGCTCAAGGCTAGTGCTCTACCACTTGAGCCACAGCATCGCTTCCAGCTTTTTCTGTTTATGTGGTGCTGAGGAATTGAACCCAGGGCCTCAGGCATGCAAGGCAAGCACTCTACCACTGAGCCACCTTCCCAGCCCCCTTTTTGATGGTAATTGGTGATAACAGTCTCATGGACTTTACTGCCTGAGCTGGTTTTGAACTATGATCCTCAGCCTCCTGAGTAGCTAGTATGAAACTCGCGAGCTACCTGCACCCGACTATTTTTCATGCCAGTACTGGGACTTGAATGAAGACCTTACATTCTTGCTTATCTTTTTCATTCAAGGCTGGTGGTACTCTACCACTTGAGTCACACTTCCACTTCTGGCTTTTTGCTCATGTCTGTAATCCTAGCATTCAGGAGGATAATATCTGAGGACCACGATTAGAAGTCAGCGCAGAGAGGAAAGTCCATAAAACTCTTATCTCCAATTACCCAGCAAAGATCCATAAAGAGAGCTGTGGTAGATCACTAGTCTGGAGCACCAAAAGCTCAAAGACAGCATCTAGGTCCTGAATTGGTACACACGCTCATGCACGCACGCGCACGCACACACACACACATATACACGTACACATGCGCACACACACATACACATACAAGAGTGTTGGAATGAGATGTGTCATTTTGGGGTGGAGGTGGGGGAAGGAAGGAATCCAACCCAAAGCAACCTTAAATCTCTGAGCTTACTCTGGTTAGCTCTATTTTTTATATTTTTAAGTTACAGTCCTGGGGCTTGAACTCAGGGCCAGGGTGCTGCCCCTGAGCTTAAGGCTCAGGGCTAGTGCTTTACCACTTTGAGCCACAGTGCCATTTCTAGCTTTTTAGTCATTAATTGGAGATAAGAGTCTCATGGACTTTCCTGCCTGGGTTGGCTTTGGACTGAGATCCTCAAATCTCAGCCTCCTCAGTAGCTAGGATTACAGGTGTACGGCCATAATCCTAGCTACTCAGGAGGCTGAGATTTGAGGATCATAATTTGAAGCCAGCCCAGGCAGAAAAGGCTGTGAAACTCTTATGTCTAATAAACTAATCAGAGAGAGCTGAACGTGGTACTGTGGCTCAAGTGCTAGCCTTGAACGAAAGAAGCTCAGGACAGCACCCAGGCTTTGAGTTCAAGCCCCAGAACCAGCAGAAACAAAAACAAAAATAACATGGCTTTTGAGTCAGTCTCGGTTTGAAATCGAAATCTTGACACGGCGTGACTTTTCCTTAGCCACCCCAGTATATTTTGGCATTTTGTAGATTTTGAGAACTTGAGAAGTCCAAAAATAAACTTGAATTATGGTTCAGTGCTGAGGTCCCTGGCAGGCACTGCTGTGTAAATAGCAGAAGTGAAAATGGTAAGAATAAAAAAGCTATTCCATTTCTAGTATTTGAAGAAAGAAGCTCTCCCCCCCGCCCCCCGCTGGCCTGGAGGTGGGGTAGAGCTGATATTTTTTCTTTGTTGTTTTTGTTTTGGTTCTGTGAAGAAGAAGAAGAAGATGATGATGATGAGTGTGGGGACTCTCCAGGGACATCATGCGTCATGGAGCAGGGGACAAGGTGAGGAAGCAAGACAGGCAAGCAGGGAAATTTCATCATGTGGTTGATGGTATAGGGCAGAACTGGGGACTGGGAACGAATGGGTCAGCGGGTGGAAAAGGTCTGGTGGCTGGCATGCCCTTCCTGCCCAACACATGGTTGGTCCAGTTTCTGGATTCATGAATTTTCCTTTTCTCTTTTCTCTTTTCTTTCTTCTTTCTTTCCTCCCTCCCTCCCCCCTCTCTCCTCCTTTTTTTTTTTTTTTCTTTCTTGTGTTGATCCTGGGGCTTGAACTCAGGGTCTGGGCACTATCCTTTAGCTTTTCTTTTTCTTTTTTGTTGGTTGTAGGGCTTAAACTCTTGAGCTCTTCAGCTCAAGGGTAGGGCTCTACCACTTGAGCCACAGCGCCACTTCCGGCTTTTTTATCCCCCTGTTTATGTGGTGCTGAGGAATCAAACTCAGGGCCTCATGCATGCAAGGCAAGCACTCTATCACTGAGCCACCTTCCCAGTCCCCTTTAACTTTTCTGTTCAAGGCTAGAACTGTACCACTTGAGCCACAGCTCCACTTCTGGCTTTTTGCTGGTTAATTGGAGATAAGCTGTCTTGGAAGGGCAATCTGCAGTCTCAGCCTCCTGAATAGGTACGATTACTATTATTATTTTTTAAACTGAGGGCCTCTATAGGCAAAAATTCTACCCCTTGAGCCACACAGGCATTTAGGTCATTTTTCAGATACAGTCTTGTGCTTTTTGCTTAAGGGGCTAACTTAAGACAGAAATCCTCCTACCTATCCTCCCAAATAGCTGGGATTATAGACATATACCTTCACGCCAGCTTTTTTGTTGAAGTAGAATCTCACTATTTTTTTCCCCCTTGGCTGACCTTGACCTGAGATTCACTTGATCTCTGCCTTCCAAGTAACTGGGATTGGGCTGGGAATGTGTCTTAGTGGTAGAGTGCTTGCCTAGCATGCATGAGAAACCCTGGGTTCAATTTCTCAGTACCACATAACCATAAAAGGCTGAAAGTGGTGCTATGACTCAAGTGGTAGAGTGCTATCCTTGAGCAAAAGAAGCTCAGGGACAGTACCCAGACCCTGAGTTCAAGCCCCAGGACTGGCAAAAAACAAAAACTAAAACAAACAAACAACAACAACAATACACCAAGTAGTTGGGATTATAGACATGAGCCATAGTACCCAGCAAATTTTCACTTTTTGTTGTTGTTGTTATTTGTTGTAGGGTTTGAACTCAGGGCCTGGGCCCTGTCACTGAGTTTTTTCATTCAAAGCTAGCGCTGGACCATTTTGGTCCACAGTTCCACTTCCTGTTTTCTGGTGGTTAATTGGATAAAGAGTCTTACAGACTCTTCTACCTGGGCTGGTTTTGAATCTCGACCCTGAGATCTCAGCCTTCTGAGTAGCTAGGATTACAGGTGTGAGCTATCAGTGCCCGGCCAATTTTCACTATATTTTATGATACATGTTTTGAAGGCTCAACAAGATGAAGTGACTCCCTCTGAAGTCTTATGGCATTCGAACTGGCTGCTGCCTTTATTATGTAGGCTACACGTTGGCTTTCTTAAATGATGGTGAGCAAGCTGAGTTGAGTTTGCTTTGGGTACCTGACCTTTGCTCTGTGTCTTTGACTTCTACAATTCTTTTTTGTCTGAGCCTGGGATTTGAATTCTTTGGTCATGGGGCTTGAACTCTGGGCCTGGACACTATCCCTGAGCTCTTTCGCTCAAGGCTAATGCTCTACCACTTTGAGCCACAGCTCCACATTTGATTTTCTTGTGGTCAATTGGAGATAAGAGTTTCAGAGACTCTTCTGCCTGGGCTTGACTTTGGACCATGATCTTCAGATCTCAGCTGAGTCGCTAGGATTACAGGCTTGAGCCACTGACACCAGCAAGGGATTTGAATTCTTTATTTGACACTTTCATTTGTTGGCTGATAATCTACCTTCTGAGCCATGCCTACAACTCCCACAATTATTTTTGAAATGGACACAATGACATTACAACTCAATGTTTTTTTGTTTTTGTTTTTGTTTTAAAGAAGAGTGAGTAAGCCAGGGCTCATGCCTATAATCCTAGTTACTTGGGAGGCTAAGATCTGAGAATCCTGGTTCAAAGCTAGTATGGGCAGAAAAGTTTGTGAGACTCTTATCTCAGTTAATCTGGTGATAAGAAAGAAATGGAGACGTGGTTCAAGTGGTAGAGCCAGAAATGGAAATGTGGTTCAAGTGGTAGAGCACTTGCCTTGAGCTGAAGAGCACAGGGACAGCGCCCAAGCCCAGAGTGCAAGCCCCACAACTGACTGGAAAAAAAAAAAAAAAAGAGTCTTACAGACTTTCCTGCCTGGGCTGGCTTTGAACTGTGATCTTCAGATCTCAGCCTTCTGAGTAGCTGGGATTAACAGGTGTGAGCCACTGTGCCCAGCTAATCACACCACTTCTTGAACACTGATAAGCTGCATGTGGTTGGTTAGTGGTTACTACATTGGAAGGAGCAGATGGAGAGCTATTTGGAAGGTTTCAAGAGGAGTAAGAAGTCTCTCCAGAAATGAAGGTCCTCCTTTAACAGGCCTAAGGCTCATGGAAGGAAGAAAGTCCCTCTTTTTGCTGGCTCCAGGGCTGCAGGACAGACCTACACTGCCCATCGATAGAGTCGTTGTGTGCCTAGAAAGTTCCTTCTGCTTTCTGTGTCTACCCCATCCTGGAGAATGGGGATGTTTATGTCACGTTTATTTTCAAGGTCTTAACAGGCCAAGCCCTGCCTACCTGTTCCGCCTGGGTTGCCAGGTAGAGCTGTTTATATGTAATCCAATTGTTTGGCAGGGAACAGAAGACCAAATATTATCTTCACCTGCTGAAGAAGAGCGAGCAGAGAGAAAGAGAAAGAGAGAGAGGAAAGAGAGAGAGAGAGAGGCAGAATAACAAAAAGCCACTTCAAAAACACACCAGAAAAGTCACCATGCAGAGGCAATCAGATGGTTGAAACACCCCCCCCCCTCCCCAAAACCCCGAGACAAAAGAGCAAAAACAAGTCCCAGGGGAGCCTCTGGTCGCGGTTACTGATTTGAGAGTGGGCCTGTCCCGACCCGTTCTCGTTCTCGGAGAAGCCAAGGAGCTGAGGTTGTGGGGGCTCAGAAACCTCACCTGAGTTCTGAGAATTGTGGGGCCTTGGAGGGGGACGTCCCTGGGCGCTCTTTGTCTATGGGAAGCAGGGGTTTGGAGGAACTTTGTGAGAGGAGTAGAACCAGGGGTGAGTGTATGGAGGCTTCTTGCAGGTCAGAGACTAAGCTACAGTTTAGGAAACTGAATCCCACCTTGGTCCCCAGGCTTCTGGTATCACAACTGCTTGGAAAGATGGAACTTCCATGAATATAGTCTATCCAGGGATCTGGATCACCTGTACCTAAGAAACTTTTTTTTTTTTTGTGGTACTGGATATTGAACCCAGGAAATTGCACTTGCTAGGGAAGTGCTTTGCCACTGAGCTACATCCCAGCCCAAAGCTCATTCTTTGGAATCTGAAGCGAAGGACTCAGTCATGAAAGATGCATCCCAGCTCCCCACTCTGTTTCCCAAAGGCAACTGTGGAGCAGTAAAGTGCAGTGAAGAAAGCCCCTGAAGTGGGGGAACTTGGGTGTGAGTCCCAAGTACATTCTCACTCGTTTGCTGTGTGGCCTTGGGTTGTCCGTTTACTCCTTTAGATTTTTGGTTTGTTGATCTGAAAATTATTATAAGTGTTGATCTAGGAGAACAGCTCTCAACCCTAGCCACATGCTGGCAATACCTAGTGAGCTACAAAAAATCAATGTGATTCTGAATGTTTGGAGCCCAGAATACATTCTTCAGATTCCAGTGGGGAGTTAAGATGGAGAAACACTGGTCTGCCCAGCACATGTCTTGTGTGTGTGTGTGTGTGTGTGTGTGTGTGTGTGTGTGTGTGTGTGTGTGTGTGTGTGTGTGTGTGTGTGTGTGTGTGTGTGTGTGTGTGTGTGTGTGTGTGTGTGTGTGTGTGTGTGTGTGTGTATGTGTGATACAGGACTCATCTGAAGATTTTGCTAAAATTCAGATTCTAACTGTGCAGCTGTGGCCTAGGTGCTAAAGTTGTATTTTTTTTCTAAGAAGTTTACAAAGAATGAAGTAATGTCCAGGGATTACATATCAAGGTTATCTTTAATGCCTCTTTGACTGGAACTAGCAATCTGGATTTCAATCTACATCAAGGAGTTTTTTGGGGGGGGGCATGGGGTGGGGTGAGGATTGAGTGGGGAGGGGTTAGAGATTGAATGGAGGTCCTATACAGACTAGACAAATACTGTTCTAGCACTGAACTACATACCTGACCCTGTTTTTGTTCTTGTTCCGGTAGCTGACATAGCTGAGCCTTTCTGCCAATAACACATTGTTTTGTAAGTTCTTTCTTTTCCCTCCCTTTCTCATAAGCATCATTTGAATTCTCACACATCATTTGAATTCTGGCTAGCTGTTGTGGATATGAATCAGACATTGATCTTTTTTTTTTTTTCCTTTTTGGTTGATTGTGGGGCTTGAACTCTGAGCCTGGGTGCTGTCCCTCAGCTCTTCAGCTCAAGGCTAGCCCTCTACCACTTGAGCCATAGTGCCACTCCTGTTTTTTTTCTGGTGATTAACTGGAGATAAGAGTCTCACAGACTTTCCTGCCTGGGCTGGCTTTGAACCATGATCCTCAGATCTCAGCCTCCTGAGTAACTAGGATTACATGTGTGAGCTACTGGTGCCTGGTCAGACATTGATCTTCATTCTAAGGGAAGAAAAATGATAAATAAATCCAGGCTGGGATTAGAGGTCCAATTTTAACTGGGAGGGTTGGAAGGATTACAGCAATGAGAATACCAGTTCAGGGGCTGGGAAGGTGGCTCAGTGGTAGAGTGCTTGACTTGTATGCATGAGGCCCTGGGTTCAATTCCTCAGCACCACATAAGCAGAAAAAGCTGGAAGTGGTGCTATGGCTCAAGTAGTAGAGTGCTAGCCTTGAGCTGAAGAGCTGAAGGACAGCGTTCAGCCCAGAGTTCAGGACCCACGACCGACAAAAGAAAAAAAGAATACCAGTTCAAAAGTTCTATTCACATGCTGGATGCTAGACGTCTTATTTTACCCACACACTGGCTGTGTGCCAGGCCTGGTCAAGGCCTCCCACCCCCACCCCCAGTTTGTACTTGAGGAAACTAAAGCTAAAAGAGAATCAGAAACTTCCCCAAGGGGGCACAGCTGTGTTAACCACCAGCCCAGGTAGGGCATGGGCAGTGTTTGAGCTGCATGCCTGAGCAGGCAGCCTTTTAACACTAAATTGTTGTTGGGGATAGGATGGGCTTTGCATGGGTTACTTAACAATCTTCTTAAACAGAATCTTCTTAGCCAGAAAAGGATAGGTGGCAGTAGTTTTTACCTTTCATCCCTTGGCCCAGAACTTGAGGTCTAGGTTACACTTTCCCCCACTTGTTGACCTGTTCCAATCTGCAGCCTGCCTCTTTCTCTCCTTGAATCATTTTTTTTTTCTTTCAGGGACAGGTAGAGTACCTATTTGTAGACAGACCTTTACCAGGATGTGGCCTCAAATAGTGCTGCATGGAAGATGGGCTGGGCTGATGAACTCCCTATAATTCAAAACCTTTCAGATTCCATTGGCCTTCTAGATAAAATTGATACTGAAAAACTGCTACACCTGGATCAGGTCCTTTCTCTGGTCTCTAAGAATGAGTCCATGGTCACAAAGGGAGAAGTATAATGGCAAAGATTTATTGAAGAAAAAGATAAGCAGAACTCCTACTAGATAGGAGAGATCCCAAGGAAGACACTGCCTGGGGTATGTTGTGCCGTGGTTAATTTGATGTCTCTAGGAGAGACTTATGTGACTCTGAAGGTCACTGGACAGCCTGTGGGCCATATCAGTGTCCAGATCCAATCAGAGGCTCCACACAGTCTATTGGAGTTCAGCCTCTCTGATTGGGTGACTGTTCTGGAGCATACCTCTGGAATCCAGTCAGCTCACTGTTCACATGCAGGTCTTCCAGGAACCATGGGCCATGATATCTTAACTCACAAGTGTAAGTCTCAAGGCCATGGTGATATGATGTCTAAGGGCCCACAGGTGGGACTGCTCACGGCCATGGTGAGAGAGGCAGAACCTCTCTGGGAGGAGCCTTTGCCCTGATTGGCTAGTCAGATTCTTTTTCAACTCTCAAAATGGCAGCCAACAGTCAACCCAATGGTTTATTCACATTGACTCAACCAGGTTTGTCTCTGATTTATGGGATTGAGAAGGAGAATGGGGAGGGGTGAGAAAGAAGGAATGAAGACTTCCTTGTATCCCCATAGACCTTGAGTTTTTGGAGATAGGGACTTTGTCCATGTTCCTCATCCTTGGTGTAGAATATGGTGCTGGGCAAAGAGGAATGGTGGTGTTTGTCCGAGGAGTGAGTGACAGCGACTTGAATGCATTTTCTAGTTTCTCTAGGTGAGTGGTAGCAAAAGTAACTCATCCTACTTGGTCCTTGTGCATGACATCCACCTAGCACAGGCTTTGGCTGGCAAAGGCTGCAAGGCTCTGTGGGCACATTACGGGGAGCTCTTTTTCTTTGAGCACAGCTCCTGGGGTTGTGTCACAGCTCAGGAAGGTGAGGTTTTCCTGCAGAGCCCCAGCCCTTCACTGTGTTGGGGTAAGCTGCAGAGCCATAGAATGTCAGCTGAGACATCATCAGGAGAGGCCTTTAATGCCACAGGTGCTGGAGAATGTGGGGCCTGGGCTGGGGAGGAAGAAGGACCTCTCTCTTCTTGATCCTGAGAAAGGATCAACTTTTGTAGTTGAAATGTCCTAAATGTCTAGGCATCGTACCATGGAGACTAGGATAAAAGAGTGAAGGTGTCAAGATATAATGCACGTAGATTTTTTATTTCTCAGTTAAAAAAAACAAACAACAAAGCCAAAGAAAAGAGATCACAGGGCTGGGAAGTTGGCTCAGTGGTAGAGCACTTGCCTTGCATGCCTAAGGCCCTGGGTTCGATTCCTCAGCACCACATAAGCAAAAAGAAAAAAGCCGGAAGTGGCACTGTGGTTCAAGTGGTAGAGCGCTAGCCTTGAGCTGAAGAGCTGAGGGACAGTGCCCAGGCCCAGAGTTCAGGAGGCCCCACAACCGGACCCCCCCCCCAAAAAAAAAGAAAAAGAAAAAAAGAGATCACATACATGATGAGGTTGGTAAAATGGCCCAGAATCTCAAGTGCTTGTGCTAGTCACCTGGCCGTGGTCATCAAAATGCCCTTACTTTCTTCTTCAGTAAATGGGCTGCTTTTATATAGTTGTCAGGGTTAGGAGTTTGGGTTTTTGTGTGGTGGTAATAGTTTTTCTTTTTTTCTTTTTTCTGTGTGTGTGGGGGGGGGGTGGGGGCAGGATTTGAGATAGGGATTTGATATATGCCATCACATCTGGCTGTAGAGTTTCTGGTTGTCTTCCACCATCAAATGGTAAGCCTAGGAAAATAGGAATTAGGTATAAATATCATTCTGTTTTGTTGAGACAGGTCTCACTGTGTAACTGGGGCTGGCTTTGATCTGTGGATCCTCCTTTGTCACTCTCCTAAGGGCTGGGATTACGGGTATGAACCACCATGCCTAACATTAAATGTCCATGATCGATGCAGGCCCCACAGGAGATCATGCAGGATATTATTCAGTAACTCTTTCTTAGTGCAGAAGTTGAGTTCACATGCTAGGCTATGACTCCCCTAGATTCTCACAGGAAATGAGTGGCATGATTGGAACCAGGGCTTTCTCCACATGCACGCAGGTGGGGGCAGAGTTGAGCTGTGGGGCTGAGTCTGACTTGTGAGACACTTCATTGTGAACAGCACTGAATGAGACGCAGGACCCCCAGCCCCCATCCCGCTCTGTACTCATCCCGCTCAGATCTTACGTCTCTAGATCAACCCAGCCTCTGAGTCTTGGAACAGTACCTGCCTGTTCCCTGTCATTAGTGCCTGTCATTGCTGTGTGGAGGGGGCATGTCCATTTCAGCATGGTATGTAGATATAAGGCTGGATTTAGCTAGGAGCTGGGTGGCTCACGCCTGTAATCCTAGCTACTTTAGGAGGCCAAGATCTGAGATCGCAGGAAAGTCTGTGAGACTCATATCTCCAATTAACCAACAAAAGGCTGGAAGTAGAGCTGTGGCTTCAGTGCTAGAGTGCTAGCCTTGAGTGGAAAAGCTCAGGGAAAGCACCCAGACCTTGGGTTTAAGCCCCAGTACACCATCCCCCCAGGCTTCCCCTCTCCCCCGTGACCGCTCTACCACTTGAGCCATAGCACCACTTCTGGCTTTTTCTGTGTATGTGGTGCTGAGGAAACGAACCCAGGGCCTCACGCATGTAATGTAAGCACTCTACCATTGAGCCACCTTCCCAGCCCCAGCTTCATCTTTCCTAGCCATATTATCTCATATCTCAGGCATCTCGTCTGGGCTTCAGTTTCCTTGTCTATCAAATGGGTCTAGTAGTAAGAAATTCATTCCTTGTAGGTTCATTGTAAAGATTCATGGGGACAATGTTTTCTTTTTCCTTCTTTTTTTTTTTTTTCCTGGTTG
This sequence comes from Dipodomys merriami, assembly GCF_024711535.1. Classification (NCBI taxonomy): domain Eukaryota; kingdom Metazoa; phylum Chordata; class Mammalia; order Rodentia; family Heteromyidae; genus Dipodomys; species Dipodomys merriami. The sequence goes on along the minus strand of NW_027203270.1, from coordinate 27,591,416 downwards.
AACTCAGGGCCTGGTCACTGTTCCCGAGCTCTTTTGCTCAAGGCTAGAATTCTACCACTTTGAGATACAGAGCCACTTCCAGTTTTCTGGTGGTTAATTGGAGATAAGAGTCTTCTAGACTTTATTCCCTGGGCTGGCTATGAACCGAGATCGTCAGATCTCAGCCTACTGAGTAGCTAGGATTATAGGTGTGAGCCAGCAGCACCCAGTGAGGGGAAAAGGTTTTCTTGTGTGTGTGTGTGTGTGTGTGTACGTGCACAATGTTTAGTGTGAGCCTAGTTATTATCATTACTGAAGTGTTCGCTCCCACCTTCTCTGAGGAAGGTGTCCTCACCTGTGGACCAGAGGAAATAACAAGTTATTTTGGTACACTGTTATGACAACCAAACATGAGGCTAAATACAAGAATGCTTTGCAAATGGCTCAAAGTTTGGGTGTAAAGTGTGACTGTCCCCAAGAGCGCTGGTGGGAGGTGGGACCTTCCTGGAACAGCCACACCCTTCCCCTAATACACATGCATACCTGTGTGCACACATATGCACAAACATGCATGCTCAAGATCCTACATGCACAATGTGTGCATGGACACACATGTACGCACCTAACCACATATATACACACCCCAGCTGGGTTGACCATCAGTACTGCACCAGGAAATGTCTCAGTGGTGTGACCCAAAATGGTGGCAGGGAAGTCTCAGGCAAGCAGGAGGGATGGGTAGAAAAAGCGGAAGGAGACACGAATCTTTTTCTTAAAAGGCTTAGCAGGGAGGCTGGGCACTGTGGCTCATGTCTGTAATCTCAGCTACTCAGGAGGCTGAGATGTAAGGATCTTGGTTCAGACGAGCTGGGGCAGGGAAGTCTATGAGACTCTTATCTACAATTAAGCACCAAGAAAAACCAGAAGTTGAGCTGTGGCTCAAGTGGGTACAGTGCTTGCCTTGAGCAGATTGACAGAAACCCAGGCTGGAAGGAGGACAAGGTTGAGGGAGGGAAGTTTCACAGCAGAGCTGGTATTTGAGCTCATCTTTGAAAATGTGAGTGATGTCTTGGTTTGCTCAAGCTATGACAAAATCCCACTATCTGAGTGACTTTAACCAAAGAAACGTGTTTCCTCACAGTTCTGAAAGTTGGAAGCCTGAGACCTAGATGGCCGGGGTGGGCCTCACTCCCCAACTTGCAGATGGCGGTGTCCCCAGGGGATCTGTGTTGCTTGGGTCCTCATCTCAAATAAGTACATTGGTCATTTTTGCATCAGTGCCACCTCTACAGTCTTGGTTTCTTTTAATTATAATCTTAAAGGCGCTGTCTCCACAGTGCATTAAGAAGGTTAAGAGGAATGCAGCATATGAATCTGGGGAGGGTATCACAATTACACAGCTCAGTCTGTGACAACTCCAATGTTTGCTTTTGACATTTGTTCATTAAAAAAAAGCACAATAAGGCAAATCAAAGCCACTTAGAAATGACCACATCTATCCAGTCTCTCTATCTCTCTGTTTTTCTTTTTGCTGGTACAGGGGTTTGAACTCAGGGCCTGAATGCTGACCCTTAGCTTATTCTGATCAAGGCTGGTGTTCTACTATTTGAACCATTCCTCCATTTCTGGCTTTGTGGTAGTTAATTGGAGATAGTCAAAAAGAGCCAGGTATTGGTGGCTCACGCCTGTAATCCTAGCTACTCAGGAGGCTGAGATCTGAAGATCGTGGATCAAATGGCAGGAAAGTTCATGAGACTCTTACCTCCAATAAACCACCAGAAAGCCAGAAGTGGCACTGTGGCTCAAGTGTTAGAGCGCTAGCCTTGAGCCTTGAACTGAAGGACAGCACCCAGGCCCATAGTTTAGGTCCCACAACCAATGCCCCCCCCCCAAAAAAAAAGAGTCAAAAGGACTTTCCTGCCCAGGCTGACTTTGAACTGTGATTCTCAGATCTCATGAGAAGCTGGGATTACAGGTGTGATCCACTGGTACTTGGGTCCAATTGTATCTATAAGGCTGGCAGAGTCTTAGTTTTCACTTGTTCCCTTGTACAGACAGAAGAAAGGAACCTTCCAGTGATTCTTGTGACTTGATAGAAGAAAGCCACAAAACAACTTGGGTTGAGGCAAAGGCAGCTACAGGAGGGATTTTTAAAAATTATTATTTTTTTTGTGTGCCAATTTTGGGGCTTGAACTCAGGGCCTGGGCTTTGTCCCTGAGCTTCTTTTGCTCAAGGCTAGCATTCCACCACTTGAGCTACAGCTCCACTTCTGGCTTTTTTTTTTTTTCCTGTAATTTATTGGAGAGAAGAGTCTCATGGACTTTCCTGCAAAGGCTATGGTTCTCAGATCTTAGTCTCCTGAGTAGCTAGGTATGAGTCACCTGCATCTGACCACAGTGGGATTTCTAAGAGAGCCCTTTCTCCAGTGATCGGTGAGAATTACAGGTATGTTTGGGGTTTCATTTTATAGGACCTGATCACTGTTTTAAAAATTCTCAGACCCTTGTGTTAAATCAATGCATCTGGGGACAGATCTCACGAAGACCAGCTGGGGACCCAAATCTGCAAACGACACAAACAATTGAGTTGTATATTGTGTAACTTTTCAACCTATCATTTTGATTAAAGCTGATTCTTTGAACTGGTTTTCGGATGTCAAGTGGCATTTCTCCCTCCCCAGCTGGAGAGGGAGTCAGGCAGCATCAATGGGGACGGCTTGCAGGCGGGAGGCGACTCAGCAGTCGGCATTGTAAGGAAAGGAACACGCTCACCAAGCTCCAATTTCCTGGGGTAGTGACACTGTCTTTTCAATCCCTGTGATTGCAGGATTGTAAGGCTCTTTTCTGGCAGAGTGGATAATACTGTCAGCTCTCCCTGTGCTGGGTATAAAAGGATAACATAGATGATTGCTACTTTCAGGAACCCATCAGCCCTTCAGGAAGGATGACATTTGCTTCAAACAAATCCACTTATGAAAACTTGATTAATATTATTCACTTCACACAAGGGTTTATCACTTTGCAACAGTTTGTTCCATGGTTATTTTATAGATGGATGGATGGATGCATGGATATATGGGTTTATTTATTTTTGTGCCTTTACTAAAGCTTGAACTCAGGGTCTCACACTCTCCCTTGGCTTTTTCACTCAAGGTCAATACTCTACAACTTGAAACTATACCTCCACTTCTGTCTTTTTGGCTGGTTAGCTGGAGATGAGGGTCTCGCAGACTTTTATTCCCAGGCTTGTTTTGAACAGTGATTTTTCAGCCTCCTAAAGTAGCTACAATGAGAGGTATAAGCCACCAGTGTCCAGCTCCCATGATTACTTTAAATAGTCCCCTTCCTGCAATTTTCCCCTTGAAATAATGAAGTCTATGTATGTTGAGACTGCTGCACACCACACTCTGTAGAAAACCACATAGGTCAAGTCTCTAAGGCAGATGTTCAGCATACCCCCTCATTCTGTGCAGTTTTTTTGGAGCGTGTGTATGTGTGTGTGTGTGTGTGTGTGTGTGTGTGTGTGTGTGTGTATGTGCATGTGTGCACCAATACTAGCACTTGAACTCAGGACCTCACATTGTCACTTAGCTTTTTCACTCAAGGCTGGTACACTACCTTTTGAGCCATGCCTCCACTTCTGACTTTTTGCTGGTTAAGTGGAGATAAGAATCTTTTGGATGTGTCTGCCCAGGTTGGCTTCTAACTGTGGCTCTCAGATCTTTTGGAGCCTTGTTTTCAGCACCCATTTCAGTGTCTTGTGAGAATCACAACACCCAGGAAAAATGAGGAAACATCGCCTAAGAACAGTACCCACATTCTAGAAGCCAGTCATTCTGAAGGCTGGCAACTCCCGTTCCAATGCTCCTCCCTACTGAAAACCAGGTAGATGGAGGAGGAGGGGAGGAGGGAAACCCAGGACGATGATGCAACAAAGCCCCTGTGTCGGCAAGATGCTCAAAGCAAGAGCGGCTGCCAGCACATTCCTGCGTCATCCAGTTAGGAAAAGGTGATGATTCCATTTTATTCACCTCAGTGAAATTAGAAGGGTTAGTTCCACCTAATGGAAGAGGATGCTGACGCTGTTATGTTATGCTGATGATTTGAGGACCAGAAACAAAAGTATCACCTCAGTGACAGCTTGTCACTGAGAACTTGTCACTTTTCTGGTCATGCCTGCACTGATCACACATTCTTTTCTTTTTTCTTTTTTTTGTGGTCCTAAGGATGGAATCTAGGGCCCCGCACATGCTAGCAAGAACTACTGAGTTACACCCCAGCCCTCAGCAGCACACAGGTTCTCTTAAAGGAGAGGGGGCAGACTAGATCTAGAACCAGGGTGGACCAGGAGAAAATGTAAAGGGCAATGATGTGTTTATAACTCAGAATATGCCCTGTGCTCTTATTCTATCCTTCTGAGGATACTGGGAATGGGGGCTCTGTGTTTTGCTCACTGATAGGTCCTCAATCCCCAGAACAGAGCCCAGCACATCATACAAACTTAGTAAATGTTGTTGAGGAAGTGATTGTGTGTGTGTGTGTGTGTGTGTGTGTGTGTGTGTGTGTGTGTGTGTGTGCATGTGCTAGTATTGGGGCTTGAAGTCAGGGCATTGCACTGTCCTTTGGTTTTTGTTGTTCAAGGCTGGCACACTACCACTCAAACCACACCTCTACATCCAGCTTTTTGGTGGTAAATTGGAGAGAAGAGTGGCTCAGGTTTGGCTGCTTTGCACCAGTATTTTCAGACCTCAGCCTTCTGAGTAGCTGGGATTATAGGTGTGAGCCACTGGTATCTGGTGATTAAATGATTCTTAGGTGTTCAATTGAAAAACTGCTTCTGATGATGTGGTTGCTTCACCAGGAAGCCTGGTGGGGTGCAATAGTGTCCCCATCCATTCACTCATTTGCTGGTGCATTCATTTATTCATTCAACATGTGCCCATACCTGACTCTGTAATAGATTGTGTGTAGTTATTATTGGGGGGAGGCACAGAGATGAAAGTCAGTATTTTCTTCTCATCTCTATTGAAAGCCAGGCTTTAGGTGCTGACTCAGGCTCGGTCCATAGTCTTGGCTAGAAGACACAGACAGAGAGTATCACCTCTCTGCAGCCCAAACTGAGGCGTGGTAAAGGCTTGAGAACAGGCAAGCCTTCTTGACTGTGGGGTAGGCATTCACCAGGTTGGGGTCTGTCAAAGATGAGCTGGTGTTACCATTCAGGCATGTCTCCACACTCACGGCCTTTCCACCACCCCTGACTCCTCCAAATGAGTCTTTCCCTATGTTTTGTCTTGCCTCATTTGCCCCGGTCCCCAGCTTTGCTCACTCTGGGAACTGGTACTACCGTCAATGTTATTATCATTCTCAGTAAACTTAGGGACTCTTCTGAAAACCTGGTGACCTCATTGATGCTGATGCTGCTGGCTGAGGGCTAGGACTCATGTTTGTTTCTGAGTCCTTGGTCTGGTTCCTCTGAGAACTAGTGATGGGGAGGGGTAGACAGGGCAGGAGCAGGGCATTCTTAGGTTCTCTGTATATCAATATGCCCCCACATCCCCAGGGAGATCTGGAGGATGGCAGGCACACATGGGTTAGTGTAACACAGAGGCAATGTCTTCAATGGGCTGCCTGAAGATGTTCTGTTGCCCTGTCATGGCTGTCATGGCCTTTGGCTTCTTTCCAACAGCACAATTTGTTCTGATCTAGTGATTCTTTCTGGCCTTGAGCTGGGAACATCAGAATCCAATTGTGAAAATGCAAGTAGACATAAAAGAGTTAACATTTGGGTTCTCTTATGTATCAGCTGCTACTGTGTGTAGGATTTTCCCCCTTTCCAGGGTGAAGAGACAGATGAGGAAGTAAAAGCAGGAGGGGAATATTTTCTTCCAGTACCTCTTGCCTTTTAGACAACAACCAAAAAAAATCCCCTTGGGCTTGGAGGGTGCTGTGTACTTTTCTGGGTGGCTCATTCTCATCCACAGACTGCCTCACTCAGGGCTCAGAGCTCCCTCAGGTGGGAGGCAGAGTTTTGATGTGGCCCAATTTCATTTTTTATTTACAGAGGGCATTTCTGGGGTGGGAGGGGGGAGGACATTTATGCGATCTGAAGAGAAACCAGAGTATGGACTATTCAGGAAGAAGAGAATTCTGAAGGCATTCTAGGAGGGCCTGGGGTTTTGGAATTTTCTTCAGGGAAGCTAGGCTTATTTAGACCTGATGCAGAAAGTTCTGTTTGGACAGGAATCTGACTGTCCTCTGGGTGGATGGTCTCTAGAGTTACTTGTTTGCCATGGAATTCTCCTGTTTGTTGGGAATCCCACCCCCAAACAGGAGGCCAAGATAGGAAAATTTTTCCCAGTCCAGTGTGCATGTCTCTACTATTTTTTCCCCCCTGTGGTGTTTATGAGTGTATGTGTGCCAGTACTGGTGCTTGAACTCAGGGCCTAGACAATATCGCTTAGCTTTTATCACTCAAGAATGGCACTCTATTACTTGAGCCATAGCTTCACTTCTTGTTTTTGGTGGTTAATTAAACATAAGGATCTTTCTGGGTACTGGTGGCTCCTGCCTGTAATCCTAGCTACCCAGGAGACTGAAATCTGAGGATCACAGTTCAAAACCAGCCTGGGCAGGAACCATGAGATTCATCTCCAATTAACTATCAACAAAACCTGAAATAAAGCTGTGGTTCAAGTGGTAGAGTGCTAGCTATGAGCAAAAAAGCTCAGAGACAGTGCCTAGGCTCAGAGACTAGTGCCTCCAAATTAGCACACACACACACACACACACACACACACACATACACACACACACACACACACATGTAAGAGTCTTGTGGGGCACTGGTGGTTCAGGCCTGAGGCCTGTAATCTTAGCTACTCAGGAGGCTGAGATCTGAGGATCATAGTTCAAAGCCAGGCTGGGCAGAAAAGTTCCTGTGAGACTCTGTTGCTCAAAGTGGTAGAGTGTTAGTCTTGAGGAAAAGAGCTCAGGGAGAGTGCCCAGGCCCTGGGTTCAAGTCCCATGACCAAGAAAAAAAAAGTCTCATGAACTTTCCTATCTGGCTGACTTTGAACTGAAATCGTCAGATCTCAGCCTCCTGAGTAATTAGGATTACAGGTATAGCCACATGGGCCCAGCATGACAAGCACTTTGATTCCAGAACCATATTTACCAGCAGATAAAGCTCATGAACAAGGTGGCCTCAACAGCTATTCAGATTTCTTATACATTAATTAATATCATCTTTCTTTTTTCCTTTTTCTTAATAAAGGACAGTTCCTGGGGGAGAGGCATGAGGCCAGGGATAGGCACTGGGTGGAGAGCTAATTGACATCTCAGGAAACTGGAAAGACTGGAAGCATCCCATTGATTTTTATCTTACACAATCTTGAATCTTTCTCTGAAGTACTGGGCAAGGGCTGGTGGAGCTGTAGGGTGAGGGCGGTTGCTGGTGGGATTGACTCTGGGTGGTGCCAGCTGGGTCTGCCTGGGATCCCAGAGCTGGGCCCTGAGCTGCTGAAAACCTGTCCTGGTGGCTATTTTGCCTCCTCAGCCATCTATGTACAATCCAAGTGCCATGAGGGCATTTCCCTCTTCATTCTGATGATAGCCTGGTCTTGTTATTCCTGCAAACATCTCTATGAGGATTCCATCCTTCTTAGAGGTGGCTCAGCTAGTCTGGCTTTTTCCCCTCCCCTCTCCTACTCCCTCCCCTCATCTTTTTTTTTTTTTTGTAGAGGATCCCTTCTGACAAACTAATTAAGCCCTGTGAGTTAAAAGGCAAATTAATTCCCTTGTGTAACACCATCCTCCCTAAGCAACTTCACATGTATTAATCTAGGACTGTTGGGTGTGTGTGTGTGTGTGTGTGTGTGTGTGTGTGTGTGTGTGTGTGTGTGTGTGTGTGTGTGTGTGTGTGTGTGTGTGTGTGTGTGTGTGTGTGTGTGTGTGTGTGTGTGTGTGTGTGTGTGTGTGTGTGTGTGTGTGTGTGTGTGTGTGTGTGTGTGTGTGTGTGTTTGATCCTGGAGCTTGAACTCAGGGTTTGGGTGCTGTTCCTGAGCTTGTTTGCTCGACTAGTGTTCTACCATTTGAGCTACAGCTCCAGTTTTTTTGTGCTTACTTGGAGATAAAAGGCTCATGGACTTTTCCTGCCTGTGCTGGCTTTGAACTATGATCCTCAGATCTAAGCCTCCTGAGTAGTCATGATTACAGGTATGAGCCACTGGTATACAGCATGGCTCTTGTTTTTGTGATAGGTCTAATCTGTGGCAGATTATCTATCTATCCACCCATCTATCTATCTATCTAATTTTGTGTCAGTACTAGGACTTGAACTCAGGGCCTAGGCCCTGTCCCTTAGCTTCGGAGTCACAGCTCTTTGCTGGCCAATTGGAGAAAAGAATCTCATGGACTTCCCTCTCAAGCTGGCTTCAAGCTATGATCCTTAGATCTTAGCCTCCTGAGTAGCTAAGATTAGAGCACTGGCATCTAGCCATACATACATACATATATACATATACATATACATATATGTATATATGTATATACTTACACATATTTGGCTTGGGGCTTCACTCATTAAATGGTTACTTCTGGCTTCAGCTGCTTACCAAAAGAACCCTCGTATTTCAATAGGGTGGGGAAAAAAAAGAGTAAAGTGACGAACTTGTCCCAGTTTGTCTAAGGACTTCCCCAGTGTTAGCAGTAAAGTTCTGAATCATTTCCCTGTATCTAGTTCTTACAAGTTCCTGTAGAGGGTGCTGGAGGCAAAGTACGAGAGGCCCAGCGGAGGGCTTCTCAACCATCCGGTTCTCTCCTTTAATCCTTGCATGAAGAATACAGTCCTCAGGCCTCCTAAGAAGGGAGTGACTATACTGGACAAGGCTGATGCTTGCAACTCTGGTTTTCTGATAGTGAGAAAGTAAGCCATGCTGAAACAAACCATGGTTTGATGCAGGGTATCAAGTGCTCTATGGCACCCGGTTCTTCTACATTGATCTAGAACAACTTAGGTCAGAGCAGGAAAAAAAACCCCAAAACAACAAAAAACTGATTTGATTTTTGTAAAGGAGGACGTCTTAGTCCTATCTCCACCTTAAAAAAAAAAACCAAAAAAAAAAAAAACAGGGGCTGGGAAGGTGGCTCAGGGGTAGAGTGTTTGCCTTGCATGCCTGAGGCCCTGGGTTCGATTCCTCAGCACCACATAAACAGAAAAAGCCAGAAGTGACGCTGTGGCTCAAGTGGTAGAGCGCTAGCCTTGCAGGCCCCACGACCAAAAACAAAACAAAACAAACAAAACTTTTTCGTTAGATTTCTGCAACAAAAGGCAAATTAACAACAAAAAAAAGCATACACATTTCTTTAGGTTTTAAATGACAATAGAGCCTTATAAGGAAGTGAAGAGCTCAAGGAACAGTTAAACATTAGTGTTTGATGAAGTTCAGGTACATTCACACACAAAAAATGTATTGGCTGGGCACTGGTGGCTTATACCTGTTACCCTAACTACTCAGTAGGCTAAGATCTGAGGATTACAGCTCAAAGCCAGCCTGTGCAGGGAAAGCCCATGAGACTTATCTGCATCAGAAGCCCCGAAGTAGAGCTCAAGGAGTAGAGTGCTAGCCTTTGGCAAAAAAGCTCAGAGACAATGCTCAGGCCCTGAGTTCAGGACCTAGGACCGGCACATGCATAGACATACAAAATATATATTTAAGTATAAACACAGTTCTTAAAATGTTTGTGTTTAAGGTTTTTTGTTTTTGTTTTAAATGACAAGGGCTTTACATTTGTGCGGATATCATTTCCCTTTCAAATAAATAAGTGGAAGGAGCTAATTTACAGAATGCCATTGTGTAATCACAGCACAAGTGATATGGAGAAATTTTGTTTCTGCTGGTGGTGGTATGGAAATGACTGAGTTTTGAGATGTAGCACATCAGTGAATTGGTCCTGATCGCTCCCCACTTCACTATGTATGAAAATGTCCTTCAGAGCCGCTGCTGGTGGCTCACACCTGTAATCCTAGCTACTCTCGGGAGGCTGAGATCTGAGGATCATGGTTGAAAGCCAGCTTGGGCAGGAAAGTCCGTGAGACTCTTATCTCCAATAAAACCACTAGAAAACTGGAAGTGGGGCTGTGGCTCAAGCGGTGGAGTACTCACCTTGGGCTGAAGAGTGCAGGGACAGCACCCAAGCCCAGAGTTCAAGCCCCACTCCCGGAAAAAAAAAAAGTGTCCTTCAGTATTGATGGGGTATGAATCTCTCACAAGGCCATCTAGTTTTTGTCTTGTAAGGGACCTCAAGATGAGAGTAGGGCAACCCCCTTTACATGGAGTGTCTGAGATCTAGAGATGTGGTGCCTTGACTAAAGGCAGTATGCTAGGGAGGAGCTTTGATTTTATTGTATGATCCAAAATAGTGCTTTCTGGTGGCCTAGCCCCAGAAGGAGGAGGGTAGACTGCCCACGGGAGGAGAGACCACGAGAACTGCAACTGTCTCACACCAAGATCCAAAGGGGTATGTGTCTTGAAACAGTTGAAAAATCTTTCACTTGGAAGAGCATTGTATTTATTCTATTTGACTCCAAGGTGTGTGTGTGTGTGTGTGTGTGTGTGTGTGTGTGTGTGTGTGTGTGTGTGTGTGTGTGTGTGTGTGTGTGTGTGTGTGTGTGTTCATAGTAGTGCACATGTGAATAGGGGACTGAAATTATGGAAGGTAGGCTTTAGCTCAGTAAAAAAAGAAATCATTACTTAACTAAAGAGGTAATGAGCTTGTCTTTTTAAGATAGGCTGAGTTCCTCAAGACTAGAAACACTGATTTAAGGGCTGGGTGGCCCTGTACTAGGGATCCTATGCTGGGTGGGATGTGGTTTCTCATGAGTGTGGTCAGCCTGAGGCTTCTTTCCCTGCTTTTCCTGCTCCCCAAAGAGACACATTGTCTCAGTTAATGTCTGGGTTTTGGGGGAAAGACATTTCCCTTGGGGATTTCCCTTCTTCACATGACATTTTTACTTCTGAGTATACACAAAAAGCCTTTCTGGTGCTGACTGAGACAGCATGGACAGAAGCCTGCTGGTTTAGCTATACATTTACCACCACATATTTAAAAAATCAGATTGTCATATACTTATGGTTTGGGATTTGCACTTTAATCTGGGTTTCCTTGAACAATGAACAGTAAGACTATTAGCGTATATATCATGTCAACATGGGAGAGTATACTTACAAGCCTAATGATACATACTGTTATGTCACTCAGGCTGGCCTCAAACTTGAGCTCCTCTTTGCACATGAGTGCTAGGATTATGGTTACATGTGCCCATATGTGACTCCTTTGCAGTGAATTCAGAAACAACAACAACAAAAACACCCTACAGATTAAAAAAACCAAACTGCCAGGCATTGGTGGCTCACACCTGTAATCCTAGCTACTAACTACTCAGGAAGAGATCTGATGATTGTGGTTCAAAGCCAGCCTGGGCAGGAAAGTCTGTGAGACTCTTATCTTCAATTAACCACCAAAAAACCAGTGCTGTGGCTCAAGTGGTAGAGTGCTAGCTTTGAGCTGAAGAGCTCAAGGACAGTGCTCAGGCCCAGAGTTCAAGCCGCACGACTGATGATGACGAGGATAACAATAACAAAAACAAACCCCACCACAAACTTTAGGGCCAAACCTAGTGGTTCACATCTATAATCTCAGCTAACTGGGAGGCAAAGATAAAAGGATCATGGTTTGAGGCCAGCCTGGGTTCAAGTTAGCAAGATCTTTTCTCAATACATGAGTGTGGTGGTACACACTTGTAATCCAGCTAGGTGAGAAACATAGGAGGTTTGAAGTCTGAGGCTGGTAATTCTATAAGCAGGTTTATGATCATGAATATGCTTATACCATTTTCTACTAAATTCAGAATTTGTCTTACCATACAGATAAAAAAGGAAACTTTATCCCAGTAATTCCAATCATAATTCAGCATGATTTCTTACAAAAAACAGCTCTGTTTCTTTTAGCTCACTACTACAAAGGATAATTTTCATTTTGCAAAGATGTTAAGCATGTTAATGGGTAGATCATTACATCAACTGTCATTGTTCTAGCCTGGGTGACAAGCAAGACAAAACCCATGCATAAGGGCAGGTGGGTAGAGGGATTGGAGGTGGAGGGAGATTTCACAAAGTAAAATCCCAGTCTCCTTAAAGGCAAAGTGTCAATTTAACTGCAGGCATAGGGAGTTCTACCCTCTGAGCATCAGCTGTCTGACATCCCTACCTAGTATCTAAAGGTGCAAGATCAAAAGATTGGGACATATCTAGTTGAATTTCAGTAGCTACTCAAGATGATCTTGGATTCCCTTTGCTAAAAGTCAATCTGTGGTATCTTTCTCATTCAGGACTTACTTCTTCCCAAATCTTTTCTTTCTAGAGTATAGTAAGGCATTGCTATAAAGTATGGATATGTTTATGCTGTATCTTGGTGTGTGTATGTGCATGAGTATGCGTGTGCCCAGCACTGGGGCTTGAATTCTGTGCTTGGGTGTTATAACTTAACTTGTTCATTCAAAGTTGGTATTCTACCACCTGAGCCACAGCTCTACATCTGGCTTTTTGCTGGTTAATTGGAGATAAGAGTCTCAGACTTTTCTGCCTAGATTGGCTTCAAACCATGATCCTCAGATCTAAGTCTTTTGAGTAGGTAGGATTCCAGCTGTTACCACCAGAGCCAACCCTATTGTATGTTTAGGCTTTATCTATCTAAACTGATTGTATGTTTCAGCTATGTCTAAACCCATTACTCCTAGGCCACCATCCAGTTACTTGGTACATTGCTGTACTAAATACTGTAAGCAGTTTGAACACAATGGTAAGCATTCTTGCATCTACACATAAAGTAAACATTCTTAGCAATAAACAGTTTATAGCTCCATTAGTCTCAGAACCATGTCCTGGGTGGCCTTTGTGGGCTGAAACACTGCAGTGTGTTGACTGTACATAATTAGCATGTACTGTGGAAGTCACATAAAAAAATATAGAATGGGGGCTGGGAAGGTAGCTCAGTGGTAGAGTACATGCCTTGCATGCACGAGGCCCTGGGTTTGATTCCTCAGCACCACATATGCAGAGAAAGCCAGAAATGGCGCTGTGGCTCCAGTAGTAGAGCACTAGCCTTGAGCTGAAGAGCTGAGGGACAGAGCCCAGGCCAGAGTTCAGGCCCCAAACAGAACAAAAACAAAAGCAAACAAACCAACCCCAGAATGATGGTGATTACCCAAATTTGCATTCCTAATAGAAAGATTGGGTGGGGGGGTGAGAAGGGGAAGAACTGTGGCATCCTCATTCTCATTTGTTGTTAGAAACTTAAGAAAAATGTATGCTCTCAAACTTATTGCACCTGCACTCAGAACAAAAGTGCCCTGAGGAGAATCATGGGGCTTTGGAGCTGAGGACACTGGGGAGGTAGCTTAATCCACTTAAGAGTTGAAGCAGGCTCAGTTATTGACTGTGTTTATGGGGACAAGGAGAAAAAAAAAATCAAAGACCCCTATTTCATCCTATGTTCTCAAAACTCAAAACTAAGATTCAGGAGAGTTCCGGGAAGATGGCGGAGGAGAAGCTGGAATCTGAACAAGCTCTCGCATAGAAAGCAGTTTTAGAGTTCCAGTGAACAGTCCTAAGCCAGAGAATCACACCAAGTGTGCCATCACAGGACAGAGAGTTAGTCAAGAGAGGGGAAGCCAAGGAAACACATCAGCTGCCGCTGCGGCGGCAGGGTCGCGGCGGCGACCACCGCCGCGGGGTCATACCTGAGACACAGAGAGTCCGGGACAAAGGAGCCAGACGCAGCGGACGAGCGGATTCTACTCAACACCAACAAGAACCAACAAGGAGCGGACATCTTCATCCTGCTGTTTGCAGACCAGAGACGACCCAGGATCCAAGACGCGGCGTGAGTACAAGCCTGACGCCCTCACTCCTTCTCAGGGAGCGGAGGAGGGAAGGCCATCCCTCCCCGCCCAGCACCGGTGATCTCCATCTTGGATACCGACAAAGCTCGGAGGAGCTGCTAGCTCCAACTCAGGCCTTGGAATAAAAGGAGTCATTTAGCAGGTCACAAGAACTTAACGGCGAAGTGCCCTGCCAGACTCAGCTCCATCCAGGGAAAAGTCACCCAGCTCAGGCGCCAGCCATTGGAGTGCCTTGCCTCACTGGGTAACCAGAGCCAGAGGCTGCCCCTCCCTCTAGCAGCCACCACAATCAATTGAACAACAGAAACCCTGAGAATGGCTCCAGGCTGGGCGCTGTGAGCTTTATCACAAAATAGCCCCAGGGAAAAGCTACTGTTTGTTGAAAGGCCTCAACTCTACCCAGAACCTAGCCTCATCACCACATCCCCCTCTTTTGTGATTCTCAAAGCAGATCACCCTCTCAGAAAACTAACCTGGGAGGGGGATCTCAAAATCTTGGGTAAAGCAGAGCATTTTTCTGCCTCTTCCAACAAACCGACTTAAGAAACCAATCAAGCCACAGGACCTCAAGCTGACCAGAGACTCCAACAAGAGACTGGTTACAGACAAAAGGGAGATACAGGATTCTTCCCACCCCCCCCCCCCCCGCAAAAAAAATCAAAAGACTTTTTTTTTTCTTTTTTCTTCTTTTCTTTTTTTTGTTTGTTTTTTGTTAACATATATATATATATATATATATATATATATATATATATATATAAATTTTTTTCCCTTCTAAAACTTTTATTAATCTTTAATTTTTGCCTCTTCTGAAAAAATAATTGTTTTCCAGTAACTTTTTTTTTCCTCATCTTATAATTTTTATTTTAGGAATATGTGAATGAGCATTTTCCTTTCTTTTCTTGTCTTCTTTCTCTTTTTCTTTCTTTCTTAATTATCTTTTTGTTTTTTGTCTAGCTCTACTGAACTTCTGATCTTTTCTTCTCCCTTTCCCATCCTTAAAGTCTTTCACATCTCCTCTATGTCCCTCCCCTTCTCTCAACATATTCACATTCCTCTCTAAATACATTAATTTTTACGTTTCTATTTTTTTTTCTGGTCTCTTTTCATTCCCCTTTCCGTCTCTTCTTTTTCTCTCTCTCTCTACTTGCATCCTACCCAACCCACTTCCTGCATTGTGATTAGGACATAGTTAACTCTCCCTGTGCCTCCCCACACCAATCTATTCCTATTTTTTACCCACATCTCTCCCTAATCCTAATAATTTCTGGTTTTCCAAATTCTTTTCTGCGGTTCGAAGTCCTTTAACATATAGTTGTTTGATGTTGAATAGATGTATCTGTTGAACTAGATTGTATCTGTAGACTATTGACTGTACAAACGCAAACTTTGGTTGATGGTTGCCTTAAGATAGTGTTCTAGCACAAAACTGGTGCAATCTTCATCTCAAATGGGCAGAGTAAGCTGGAAAAACACAAGAAAAATGGCAAATTCGGGTATCTCAATTCCCAATCTTGATAATCAGGGATTAGAAGAGATAAAGAATAATCCAGAGGAGAGTTCCCAAATAGCTCTACAAACACTACTAGCAAACATGATAAATGAGAAGTTTGACAATGTACAAAGGACTCTGTATGAGCGTGATAGGGAGAGAGAGGAGGCATCCCAGAAGTTTATACAGGAATATCATAAGCGTGAGGAAGCTACTCAAAAACTGATACAGGATTTGCGTGAACAACTTGAGAATACTCAAAGAGAAAGGGAGGAATGGCGTGAGCAGGCAGAGAACACTCAAAGAGAACTGCAGGAATCCCACGAACGGGAAGAAAGAGAACTGCAGGAATCCCACAGACGGAGGAAGCTAATCAAAGAGTAATTCAGGAATTGAGAGACCAGGTAGAGAATACACAAAGATCACTAAAGGCATTCATGGAATCCATTAACAAAGAGCTGAAGGAAGTCAGGGAGACCACAAAGGGAATGCTGAATGGAACCCAACAGAAGGAATGGGAGTCCAAAGAAACCATAACCAATCAACTGAACACCAAATTAAGGAAGTAAAGAAATTCATACAAGACCTAAAACAGAGCTTCAACAAAGAACTTGAAGCCATCAAAGCTGACCAATTAGAAGGAAAAGAGATAAAAAACAAAGTAGAGAGTCTTGACAGCAGGTTAGACCATGCAGAAGATCGAATCTCAGGGATTGAAGATAGCCTAGATATTATAGAGAAAGAACATACAACCATCCAAGACAAGTCCAAGAAATATGATAGGTCTATCCAACACCTGGAAGACACCATCAGAAGGCCCAATCTAAGGATAATGGGTGTAGAGGAGCACCTAGAAACAGAAGTTAATGGTCTAGGAAATTTGTTTAACAGGATCCTAGCAGAGAACTTCCCAAACATACAAAAAGATAGGCCTATTCAGATACAAGAAGCTTTTAGAACCCCAAGTAGACCAGACCAGAATAGGACATCCCACCGTCACATTATAATCCACACAGGATCAACCCAGACCAAGGAAAAGATCCTTAAAGCTGTCAAGGAGAAAAGGTTAATCACCTATAAAGGGAAACCAATTAGAATTACCTCAGATTTCTCAGCAGAGACAATCAAAGCAAGAAGAGCCTGGAATGACGTATGCCATGCCCTCAAAACAAACAACTATCAACCAAGAATACTGTACCCAGCTAAACTCTCCTTCATAACTGAAGGCCAAATAAAAATCTTCCATAGCAAAGAAAAATTGAAACAGTACATCTCCACCAAACCAGCCCTACAAAAGATTCTTAAAGATGTCCTACACATAGAAAACCAAGACTGCAACAAAGGCCAAGAAACTGCACCCAAACTGAGAATCCAAGAACCTTAGGAAGAACCCAGTTTTCGCAGCCCCCAAGAAGGTGGATAACATGGCAGGAACTCCCAAATACCTCTCAGTCCTATCTCTTAACGTTAACGGACTGAACTCTCCAATTAAGCGACATAGCCTGTCTAGTTGGATTAAAAAACAAGACCCTTCTATCTGCTGCCTGCAGGAGTCACATCTTGCCCGTAAAAACAAACACATTTTCAATGTTAAAGGCTGGAACAAAATCTACCAAGCAAACGGCCCTCATAAACAGGCGGGAGTTGCAATCCTAATATCAGATAAAATAGACTTCAATTTAAAATTCGTGAGAAGAGATAAAGAAGGTCGCTACATACTAATTAAAGGATCTCTCCTTCAGGAGGATATTACAATCCTAAATATCTATTCGCCAAACAACGGAGCACCCAAATTTATCAAAGAAACACTACTTTCCCTCAAATCCCATATAGATCCAAAGACATTAATTGTTGGGGATTTTAACACACCACTCTCCCCACTAGATAGATCAACTCGGCAAAAACTCAACAGAGAAACCGCAGATCTAAACAGCTGCATAGATCAACTAGACTTAACAGACATTTACCGAACATTTCACCCAGCAGCATCAGAATACAC
This sequence comes from Dipodomys merriami, assembly GCF_024711535.1. Lineage (NCBI taxonomy): Eukaryota > Metazoa > Chordata > Mammalia > Rodentia > Heteromyidae > Dipodomys > Dipodomys merriami. The sequence goes on along the minus strand of NW_027203270.1, from coordinate 27,573,986 downwards.
ATTCTTCTCAGCAGCACATGGAACGTTTTCTAAAATAGACCACATTTTAGGCCACAAAGCAAACTTGTCTAAATTCAGAAACATTGAAGTTATACCTTGCATTCTCTCTGACCACAAGGGAATAAAATTAGAACTCAACACCAAAAGCCACCAAAGAAAGTCCGGTATCACATGGAGGCTGAACAACACACTGCTGAATCATGAGTGGGTCATGGAAGAGATTAGAAAGGAAATTCAAATGTTCATGCTATTCAACAAAAATGAACGCACAAATTACCAGCTCCTCTGGGACACAGCAAAGGCAGTACTCAGAGGCAAGTTTATAGCTCTGAGCTCCTACATCAACAAATTGGAGAGATCGGAAACTAACAATTTAATGACACATCTAAACCTCCTTGAAAAAGAGCAGCAAGATAAACCCCAATCCAGTAGACGGAAAGAAATAATCAAAATTAAATCAGAATTAAATGAATTAGAATCCAAAAAAACTATAGAAAGAATCAACAAAACAAAGAGTTGGTTCTTCGAAAAACTTAACAAAATTGACAGACCCTTAGCAAACCTTATCAGAAAAAGGAGAGAACACACCCAAATTAATAAACTCAGAGATGAGAATGGAAACATCACCACGGAAACAACCAAGATTCAGAACATTATAAGGGAATACTTCTCAAAACTTTATGCTAATAAGTTTGAGAACTTGACAGAAATGGACCTCTTCCTAGCAAATATTGACATGCCAAAACTAAACCAAGATGAGTTAAACCAGCTTAACAGGCCCATATCAAGCATTGAAATAGAAACAGCAATAAGAGACCTCCCAGCTAAGAAAAGTCCAGGACCAGATGGTTTTACAGCGGAATTTTACAAGGCCTTCAAAGCAGAGCTCACACCAATACTCCTCCAACTCTTCAATGAAATTGAAAGAAAAAGCTCACTACCGAACACATTCTATGAAGCCATCATAACCCTCATCCCAAAACCAGGCAGGGACTCATCAAAGAAAGAGAACTATAGACCCATTTCTTTGATGAACATTGATGCAAAACTTCTCAACAAAATTTTGGCCAATCGACTTCAACAATTCATCCAAAAAATCATACACCATGATCAAACAGGCTTCATTTCGGGGATGCAAAGCTGGTTCAATATACGCAAATCAATTAATATTATTCATCACATCAACAGGAGCAAGAATAAGAACCACATGGTTATCGCAATAGATGCAGAAAAAGCATTTGACAAGATCCAACACCCCTTTATGATGAAGGTTTTGGAAAAATTAGGAATCCATGGAACATTCCTCAATACAATAAAGGCTGTATATGACAAACCTACAGCCAGCATTATACTCAATGGTGAAAAACTAAAGCCATTTCCTCTTAACTCAGGAACAAGACAAGGATGCCCACTCTCTCCACTTCTCTTCAATCTAGTATTAGAATGCCTAGCTACAGCAATAAGACAAGATGCAGACATAAAGGGGATCCAAATAGGGAAAGAAGAAATAAAACTCTCCCTCTTTGCAGATGACATGATCTTGTATTTAAAGAATCCCATAGACTCCACTCCCAAATTACTCAAGCTGATTCAAAATTTTGGCAAAGTAGCAGGTTATAAAATAACCCCCCCAAAATCAATGGCTTTTCTGTATGCCAACAATGAGAAAAGTGTGACTGAAATTAGGAAAGCAACTCCATTTGTAATAGCCCCACAAAAAATAAAATACCTAGGAATTAACTTAACCAAAGAAGTGAAGGACCTCTATGATGAAAACTTTAAAATCTTGAAAAAGGAAATCAACACAGAACTTAAAAAATGGCAAAACCTCCCATGCTCCTGGATTGGCAAGATTAACATCGTGAAAATGGCAATACTTCCCAAGGCTATCTACAAATTCAATGCGATACCTATCAAAATTCCACCCTCATTCTTCAAGGAAATAGAAGAGGCAATCCAAAAATTCATATGGAACAATAAAAGACCCCGAATAGCAAAAACGCTCCTCAACGGAAAGAATACTGCTGGAGGAATATCAATACCAAATTTCAAACTCTACTATAAAGCCATAGTAATCAAAACAGCTTGGTATTGGCATAAAAACAGACCTCAGGACCAATGGAATAGAATTGAAAACCCAGAAATGAACCTACAGACCTATAGCCATCTAATCTTCAATAAGGAAGCTAAAACAATAGAATGGAAGAAAGACAGCCTCTTCAGTAAATGGTGCTGGCAAAATTGGTTAACTACATGTAGAAAACTAAAGCTAGATCCTTATATATCACCCTGCACCAGAATCAACTCCAAATGTATCAAAGACCTTGAACTCAAAGCAGACACTCTGAAAACATTACAGGATGGAATAGGAGAAACCCTAGGTCTCCTTGGCTCAGGCCGAAATTTTCTGAATAGAGACCCGGAAGCACAACAAATCAAAGAAAGGTTGGACAAATGGGATTGCATAAGGTTGCAGAGCTTCTGCAGGGCAAATGACATAGCTAGCAAGATCAATAGAAAGCCCACGGATTGGGAGAAGATCTTTACTAGCCATACAACGGACAAGGGTCTCATATCTAAAATATACTTGGAACTCAAAAAATTAAACCACCCAACAACAAATCCTCAAAGAAACAACTGCCCAATAAATAAGTGGGCGAAAGACTTAAAGAGAAGCTTCTCTGAAGAAGAAAGAAGGATGGCCAATAGACACATGAAGAAATGTTCAACATCCCTAGCCATAAAAGAAATGCAAATCAAAACAACATTGAGATATCACCTCACTCCAGTTAGAACAGCAAAAATCAAGAACTCTAACAACAACAGATGCTGGAGGGGATGTGGACAGAAAGGAACCTTACTTCATTGTTGGTGGGAATGTAAACTTGTTCAACCACTTTGGAAAGCAGTATGGAGGTTCCTCAAAAGACTTCACATAGATCTCCCCTATGATCCAGCAATCGCACTTTTGGGCATTTACCCAAATGTTTACAAACAAGACCACACTAAAGCTACCAGCACAACTATGTTTATTGCAGCATTATTTACCATAGCTAAGATATGGAACCAACCCAGATGCCCCTCAGTAGATGAATGGATCAAGAAAATGTGGTATATATACACAATGGAATTCTATGCCTCCATCAGAAAGAATGACATTTCCCCATTTGTTAGGAAATGGAAAGGTTTGGAAAAAATTATATTAAGTGAAGTAAGCCAGGCCCAAAGAAGCATAGGTCCCATGGTTTCCCTTATTTGCAATATCTAGTATAGGTATGAGTCAAGTGGAAAAGGTCAGATAATGTGAGGTTAGGAAAATGAACCCTTAAATATGTATTTTAATGTTTTCGTTTCTTTCATGCATGTGTTTCTAACGTATTTATAAGATTATTTCTTTGTTGCTTTGTATGTCCCTCCCCCACAGTGTAACCCCCGCTTTCACTATATTTGATGTCAGTATAACATGTGGAGGAGATGGGGACAAACAAGTCGTTTAAGGATTCAGGTGGACCTGTTGCAACAATGAGAAGTACAAAATGTCATGTCAAAACCAGCTCTACAATGTCGGTGTGGGGGGGGGGGGGAGGGGGGTATAATTGGGTGGGGGGAGGGGGGAGGCTGGGAAGGGAAGTGAAGGGTAAAAAAAAAAAAAAATTCCTGGCTACAAATCACTATTCCTTGTATTTTTTAATAAATAAAAATGTATTAAAAAAAAAAAAAAACTAAGATTCATTGAATGTTGTCTCTACATGCATCTCACTAACGATTTTAATTTCATCTCTCCTGTGATTAGAAGCTGTCAATTCCCATCTAACTTAATATGATACCCTATTGTGTAGACTTTTTTTTTAGTGCCTTCTAGCTCTTCAGCAGCAGGAAATGCTTCCATCTGCATACAGACAGGTATTCATCCCTACCATTTTAATAACTTCTCTGTCCCATTTTGACTGCCACAGAATTTATGAGGCTACCCAGTTTGTCTGGGAAGAGATTGTTCTTAGATCTATAATGCCCAATACCCAGAAATAGGCCTACTTGATAAGTTGATTCTTTGACAACCAAAGCAATCAAGAGAAAGAACCCACATACTTAGATGTCAAAGGCTGCTTCCACTCCTTCTTCAAGAGACAAATCAGATAGTGGCTGGAGGTCACAGTCACAAATGGTGCTATGTGCTCAGCAGTGAACTCTCTGGAAATGAAGGCAAGTCAGTTTAGATATCTCTCTTTGGGGCTTACATTATTTTTTACTTAGGTTGTAATTTGAAATCAGTATAGCCCGGGCTGGGCCTTTGTGATCCGCCTGTCTCAGCTCCTGAGGATTAGACAAATAGGAAAGCATATTCAGCTATATCTATTATGTTTCCACTTCCCGCTCCCAAAGACAACTTTTGTCCTAATTTCTTCGTATTCTCATACCAGTGTAAAAAATATTCCCAATTACTTTTGGAATCAGACCATTTCTATGTGGCATGTAAAGAAACTTTACAAGTACCTGTGCAAATGAACACAGCAGCACGGCACTTTATAAACACAGTTGGGCAACAAGAGCCTAGTGAGCAGCCATTAGTTTTGTCTTTGCATTCTAAGGACAAATTGCATATTTGTCTTGCATACAAATTAAAAACACTGAGACCTTTTCTTTCTTTCTTTCTTTTCTTTTCTTTTTTATTACATTTGGACCGTTAAGAAACATATACCATCAGATATACCACTATTTAGTAAAAATCTATTCTAGTTCTCGAGACGCATGTGTGTCACAAACTGTCTTCTAGTCTCCAAGACTTTATGAAGAGTTTATCAAAAAGATAGGCTCTGATCTATGGGATCCTGAGCCTTGAGGTTTTTCAAGTTTTAATTACTGTAAAACAACTTCAAGTGGATGAACTTAATTGCAAGATGTTTTTCTAGTCCATTACAAGAATATTGTATTCCTTAAGCAATGTGATCTCTCTTTGGAAAACCTGGTAAAGAAAGTATTACTATTTTTTTCCTCTACAATGAAGATGAATTTACAGAACACACCCAGTATAATCAGGACAAACGCAGTACAGTGTGCATGTGCGGCGCTCACTTCCATGACTTCATACCAGAGACTATCTAGCTATGGAGACTCTTTCCTGATGAGCAGGATCCATGTGTAGTTAGATGCAGGTTACATTCTTTCCTTTAACATGACTCCCAGAACCTGATACTGGTTACATATAAAAAGGGGGCGTGAACAAACACATCCTCACATGACTGTGTTTCCAAGAAAGTCTTCAACACAGGTACCCAAGGGCTGAGGAGACTGCTAATGGGGCTTGGGAAGGTTTAAAGCTATGGCTTCGGTAAGCACCCAAGTGAGCTGTAGGAAGGCATTTGTAAGAACAGATTCTGCAGCATCAAAGGTAATTCTCTACAAAAGGTGGGTGTTTTCCCAATTAGTCTAGGTTCTGAGGCTTTCGGCAGTCAAATGCTAACAACAAGATCCACAGAGAAGAGAGCCATCTTCATAATAACACTGAGGGATGTGGGGGACTGGGCCATTAAGCTCACAACACCCGTGGTCCAAGTGCCTTTGGTGGGATAACATGGACAAAAAAAAAAAAAATTAATGCACAGACCACATAACACCATTAAAACCAAAAAACATTTTTTTCATTTAAAAAAGTATTTAGGACACATAAAACAAGGCAACATCTATTCCTTCTTCTCGTCCTCTGGTATGGGATCTGTGGGCGGCTCCTCCACTGTCGCACTGTTACTCTCGGAGCCAGTGTTGCTATCGCTGGTTCCTTCCTCGGCCATGCTGTCCACCCCCTCCTGCCCGCTCTCCTTGTCCTCAGGAGTGGATGTGCCTTCTTCACCGTTCTGTTGGCTCTCCGTTGTTTCTTCGAGGCGTGTCTCCTCTGTAATCACACATTTGTCACTGTCAATTTCAAAACTAGCATTTATTCTAATGAAGCTGATGCCATAAAGCTGTGCTAATCACCATGGCAGCCATAGGTATCTATTAAGCACCTGAAATAGGCCAGGACTGAGGAATTTTTAAGCATTTCTGGAATAAGTGACAGTGAGAAAATATTCTCAGCTCTAAGGTTATGAGATCTAAATATACACCAAACACTTCTGATGAAAATTTAGATTTATAATAGAGATGTACTAAAGGAGTAAAATATGTGCTAAGTTTCAAATACTATGAGAAAAGAACGTAAGAAAGTTATGAATTTAAAAATATTGGGCTGGGAAGGTGGCTCAGTGGTAGAACGCTTGCCTTGCATGCATGAGGCCCTGGGTTTGATTCCTCAGCATCACATAAGCAAAAAGAAAAAAGCCAGAAGTGATGCTGTGGCTCAAGTGGTAGAATGCTAGCCTTGAGCTGAAGAGCTGAGTGACAGTGCCCAGGCCCAGAGTTCTGGCCCCAAGACTGGACCCCCCCCCAAAAAAAATATATATAGAGAGAGATAGATAGATTCTATACTGAACTAGTATTTAACATAGACATACTATGTTAATACATCATTAAGATTACACAGGGTGTGGTGGAACATGCCTGTAGTTCCAATTACTCAGGAGGATTGCTTGAGCCCAGGAGATCAAGGCTAAGCCTACAACACAGTTGAGAGTGTCTCAAACAAACATGAATTTTACTTGTTTTGCCTAACAATTTTCTTCAGCTATTTTTTTTTTAATTAACCCAGACAGAATCTGAACAAAGGATCTACAGGTGGTGAGAATAAGACAGGCCCACAAATGGATGACAAAACAGAGGCACAAGACTGAGTGTTTAGTTACCACATAGTGAAGAACCATACCCTAATTCTCAAGCTTTAGATCTAACCACAAAAATGTGCTCATGATCCAAATTTAAGACAAAAACATGTTTACAAAAACATAAAGAGGCTCTGATAATGAAACCTGAAAACCTGACTGTGTGAAATGTTAATTGGCTGCGGTTAAATTTTATAGAAACTCTGGGTAAAGATACCAATAATTCCATCAAATGCTTTCCAGGTTATATGAGCACAAAGTATGCCAATGTCCCTCCCACTTCTTGTAACAATGGTCCAGGAAACTCTGGTGGTGCAGCTGTAACAATTTTCAGCACAGTACTATTTGCAATGTGCCAGGCAGGTAAACTGTATGCCAGAAATTTACACACCGGTTTTTACCCCCAGAGATACTTTTATTCAGAAGACTGTTATGTTTAGAAATAAGCTTTTCTAAGGTGGGGACAAGCAAAGGGCTAGACAGTAAATATTTTAGACTTTGTGGGCCAATCTTTGTTCCAACTCCTCAACTCCTCAACACAGCCCTACACGACATGTATGATATGTACATGATGTGTATAAACTAACAGGAATGGTTGTGTTTCAGTAAAACTTTACTTACAAAAGGAGGGTGGAGAGAGAGAGGATGGATTTGGCCTATTATGTTTTATTTTTACTAAATGTGTTTTAGAATATCAAAGACAATCTTGAGAACAATGATCATTACCTATATTAAATAATGTTCGGAACACAGATTAAAATACTCCATGTTAATGCTACTTCAAATTCAGTAAAGAGGCAAAATATAATTCGTGAAAAGCATTTACAGGAGAATCAATAAAAGGCCCTCAAGTGACTTATGCCGCCCGCTGCTGGCAGGTTACCTGTCTCCATTGGAATGCTCTCATCATCCTTCTTCTCCTCGGCTTTGCTGGCCGCTGGCTCTTCCTCAGGAGGCATGCCACCCTGACCACGCTCAGCCTGCTCTGCTGCCTCCTTCTCCCTCTCCTCTTGCCGTTTGCGGGCCTGCTCCTCTGCCTGGGCAATTTCAGCTGCAATCTTCTCCATATCCACTTCTACCTTCAGACCACACAACTGGTAGTCAGGAAAAACAAAACAAAACAAGAAAACTCAGAAACATTCTCATCATTTTGAAACACAGGTTTAAAAACTGGGTTTCCTTGCCCATCAAACAAGATACATGCACTGCTTGGGGTGTGGTTCAAGTGGTAGAGCACCTGTCTAGCAAGTATAAGGGTCTATGTTCAAACCCCAGGATCACCAAAGGGAAAAAAGTTCATAGAATCAAGCAGCTCTCTAGCAGCCATGTACTATCAACTCCTACAGAGGGCTTCGAGGCAACACTGAGAGGACTGGATTATACATTCTCAGCATTAGGACACACAAAGTACAAACTGTGAACACCATTAAATGAAGATGTTTGATAAACATGTTCTAATACAGGAAAAACAATTCAAGACTGTGTAGGAATTTAAATGAAAACACTGAAGCCTTCTAGCATCAATAGGCATAGTACAGAGAAACACTAAGTAATGTTTCAGTTATTACTTTTTCCAGAAAATAGGAATGATACTATAAATCAAAGATGGAAAGATTATGTTGTGATGTTAGCCCTGTTTTAAAGGGAACAAAGCTTGGTAAGAACACTGTTTTGGAGGACAAGGAAACCATGGTAACAGGCATGTGAGAAGGGCAGAGTGAGCAGGTTGGGTGGATGGATACCCTTTTCAGCTCATTATTAAAGGAGTCTGTGCTTTCCAGGAACTTCCTCTTCTTTTCCTGGTGTCGTTCCTCTATTTGAAGAAGCTCAGCTTCTAGTTTTCTCTGTAAAACAAGTGATCAAGTTTTGTAACTACAGATTATCTGAAGCAGATGTCAAACAGAAACTATGACTCATTTTTTTTAAACATATAGATTTATCAAATATTGCAGAATATTTATTTTCTTCACCAAATTTTTTGAAGTCTTCATATCCCCATTGAAAAATCTGGGATAAAATACACATTGGATTTTCCATCCTGACCGTTTTTCATAGTTTGGTGGCACTAAATACATTCATAATGCAGAATCACCATTACCATCATCTACGTCTGTAACTTTGTTCATTTTGCAAAATGATGCTCTACACCAATTAAATCCCCATCTCCCTCTCCCCCTTCTGTCCCTGACAATCACCATTCTATTTTTGTGTACAATTCTGACTACTTTAAGTACTTCATATATTTGTCTTTTCTTCACTGGAGTATCACAGAATTGCAATATATTTCAGGATTCCCTTTATAAAAACTAGCATAGCTGGGTGCTGGTGGCTCATGCCTGTAATCCTAGCTACTCAGGAGGCTGAGATCTGAGGATTATGGTTCAAAGCCAGCCCAGGCAGGAAAGACTGTGAGACTCTTATCTCCAAGTAAACCACTAGAAAACAGAAAGTGGCGCTGTGGCTCAATGGGTAGAGTGCTCACCTTGAGCTGAAGAGTGCAGGGACAGAGCCCAGGCCCAGAGTTCAAGCCCCATGACTGACAAAAAAAATTAGCATACTTTAGCTATACAAGGGGGACTGTGACATTTCCAATCAATGCCCCCTCCCACTCTCTGATTCCTTCCACCCCTTCCTAATTTCAAGAGGTTTCGCTGTTTTATTTTTATACTTGCCAACAATCTATTTCATGTTTCATTTTTAATAATCTATACATTCATATAACAAATAATATTCTGCATTGTTTGATAACTTAATACAAATACAGGTATGATTTAAAAATATATAAAATGCAACAGACTATGATTAAAGGATACCATTTCAGGCCTAAACAATTTCTTTGGCAAAAGTATTTTTCTTTCTTTTTTTGTCAGTATTGGGGCTTGAACTCAGGGCCTAAGCTTCTTTCTTTTTTTTCTTCCCCCCGTTTATGTGATACTGAGGAATTGAACCCAGGGCTTCATGTATGCTAGGCAAGCACTCTACCACTAAGCCAGGGCCTAAGCTTCTTATGCTCAAGACTAGTGCTCTACCACTTGAGCCACTGCTCCATTCCTGGCTCTTTTGGTAGTTTAATGGAGATAAGAGTCTCAGACTTTCAGGGCTGGGAAGGTGGCTCAGTGGTAGAGTGCTTGCCTCACATGCATGAGGCCCTAGGTTTGATTCCTCAGTACCACATAAGAAAAAGCCGGAAGTGGCACTGTGGCTCAAGTAGTAGTGCTAGCCTAGAGCTAAAGAGCTGAGGGACAGCGCCCAGGCCCAGAGTTCAAGCCCCACAACTGACTTAAGTGTCATACTTTCCTGCTGGGGCTGGCTTTGAACCATGATCCTCAGATCTCAGCTTCCTAAGGAGTGAGGATTACAGGCATGAGCCACCAGTGCCTGGCTTGCTCAGTTTTACTTTATTTATTTATTTTTAATTATAAAGTTAATTTCTTTTTGGGCAATGTCATCTTTCCTTCATTCTCTGTTTTTCCTTCTCATTCCTGACCACAAGTTGTACAGTTCAGCTGCATTTGTTCACCCTTTCTCCTTCCATTTCTGTGCCCCCCATTTCTTCAGAGACATATAAACCAACAAATAAAGACAAAAAGGAAAAAAAACAAACAAACCAAAAACAAACCCCTTGCTTCCATTTCCTGAAATTCATCTTGATAAATATTACTTTATATGATCAGAGGCACAGAGGCCTTGCACCTTTGGGTTCCTCGCCTAAGAATTTTCCTACTTTGGTCTCACTGTGAAGCCTAGAGTCATGTATAATTTATCAGTCCTGTATAATTATTATCATATCCCATATCTAGCTTTTGTATATAAGAGAATATGCCACATCCATCCATCATTGGTTATAGGGCTTAAATTCAGGGTGCTGTCCCTAAGCTTTTTCTGTCTTTCTTTTCTTTTTTTTGTCGGTTGTAGGGCTTGACTCTGGCATGGGCGCTGTTCCTCAGCTCTTCAGCTCAAGATGAGCACTCTACCACCTGAGCCACAGTGCTACTTCCGGTTTTCTGTTGGTCAATTGGAGATAAGAGTCTCATGGAGATAAGAGCCTGGACTGGCTCTGAACCATCATCTTCAGATCTCAGCCTCCTGAGTAACTAGGATTATAGGCATGAGCCACTGGCACTTGGCCCCTGAGCTTTTTCCACTCAAGTCTAGTGCTTTACCACTTTGAGCCACAGTTCTACTTCTGGTTATCTGGTGGTTAATTGGAGATAAGAGTCTCATGGGCTTTCCCTCCCCAATCTGGCTTTAAACTGTGATCCTCAGATATCAGCCTTCTGAGTAGCTAGGATTAGAGGTATGAGCCACCGGCACCTGGATTGGCTCAGCTTTTTTGTTCATGGCTGGTGATCTACCATTTGATCTATACTTCCAGTTCTGGCTTTTTGCTGGCTAATTGGAAATAAAGAATTTTTCAGATTTGTGTGTGGCTGGTGATTTGATCTATACTTCCAGTTCTGGCTTTTTGCTGGCTAATTGGAAATAAAGAATTTTTCAGATTTGTGTGCCCAGATTGGCTTCTAATTCAGATTCTCAAATCCTAGCTTCTCAAGTGGCTCACAGGTATGAGCCACTTGTGCCTGCCGATATAAAGTACTTTCTAAAGCAAGGCTGACAGGGTGCCTCAAATCTTTTAAGTTCACATGTATTTCTTAGCAGATATATTTTCTAATACAAGTTTAGTTACAGCTTTTTCTTTTAAAGTATTATGTACATAAGTTTATTTACCTAAATGAAAGTGTTATTAAGATACACCTTGAAGTATAGAGCCCAAATCTGGTAGGTATTAACGTCATTGGCTTGTCTTTGTGAAAACGCTATACAAAAGCTTTTACCAAATTAGTAGTTGACACTCTGTTTCAGCAATAGAATCTGTATCATTTGACATTAAAAGAAGAAAAGCCATTGCTATTTATACTTCTATGAACACCTAATTTTATATATAACATGAACTTCATTTTGAAGTACAAGTACAGGTAACAAGCTTTTTAATGCTAAACTTATTAAACCTCTGGAATGGTTTACTCCATTGACCGCCTTCCCAAATCATGAACAGGTGAGTCTAAACTACATATTTCACAACTATACTTATGTATAGTATAAGAATCATGTCATCTGAGAATTGTGGTCTAAGCCCATTTTATCATAATGAATGTTTTGAACCCTTACCTGATGTACCATTAAGGACTGGACCTGTCGCTTGAGCACCTGCATTCTGGCTGTTGTGACAACTGATCGAACATCTGGCACCACGCTCTCACTGAGGATCTCACTGATGAGGCGGTGGTTTCTCTGGAAACGGGCAGTGGCTGTATGCTTCATTGAAAAGCCATCGTCATAATCTGGGATGAAGGAGAGGTTTTGGAAATCAGGTCCTTTGTAGCCACAAGAAAGTGAACTCACTGGCCAGCACCAGGGAAGTATGGGACAGACACGTGGAAGGAGCCAGAGGACAGAATGTGCTCACTGGCCTAAGAACTGGCTTCACAAAGTGGTTAAGTGACATGGGGGTCTGAGGCCTGGCTGAAAGAAAAAGAGATCTATCCATGTCTCTGGTGGCCTCACCTGAGCACAGGAACTGAAATTCTGCTGGACATTTTACTATCCTTCTGGTAGTGAGCTAAGTCATATTAACTGATAAACATATAATCTGGGCAGTATCTTTGCCACAGTAGCTATCTAAAATTAATACAAATGTTATTAACTTATTGCAGCAGAGAAACATCCTCTGTAGTAATATCCAGTGGCCCAGACAGCATTTACATTTCATTGGATTAAAAAACTGTGAAGGTAGGCTGGGATGTAGCTCAGTGGCAAAGCACTTGGCTAGCAAGTGCAATGCCCGGAATTCAATGCTCAAAGAAAGAAAAGATAAAAAAGCAAAACAAAGAACAGTAAAAAAACAAACTCAAAAAACCCCACGAAGTCCTGAAAAAAAAAAACTTGATTCCAAACTTACTTTTAACGATTGCTAGTTTACACAGAACATCCACAAGCTGAGGTCATCATGCAGTAGTGTTACCAAGTTCAGATATGTACAGAATGGATCTGACTTATATGTTTTTTTTTCTGACTTATATGTTTATTTAAAATAATCATATAGCACTCTTTTCTTCATCTCAGCTTTGGTTCTATGTTCTTTCAGATACCTGGTAACAAACTGTATTGGTATCTACTTAATTTTTTTTGTCGTGGGACTTGAACTCTGGGCCTGGGTGCTGTCTCTCAGCTCTCCAGCTCAAGGCTAGCGCTCTACCACTTGAGCCACAGGGCCACTTCCGGTTTTCTGGTGGTTTATTGGAGATGAGTCTCACACTTTCCTGCCGGGGCTGGCTTTGAACCGAGATCCTCAGAACTCAGCCCCCTGAATAGCTAGTATTACAGGCGTGAGCCACCAGTGCCCGGCTAGTTTTTTTTCTTTTGGGTCCAGTTGTGGGGCCTGAACTCTGGGCCTGGGCACTGTAGCTCAGCTATTCAGCTCAAGGCTAGTGCTCTACCACTTGAGCCACAGCCCCACTTCTGGCTTTTTTCTTACGTGGTACTAAGGAATCGAACCCAGGGCCTCATGCATGCAAGGCAAGTGCTCTACCACTGAGCCACCTTCCCAGCCCCCCACCCCTTTTTAAAATTAACTTATTAAAAAAAAGATTTCTCTTATCCATTAGGACAGTTTGTCTCTGAACCACCTAATTGTCTTATTTTGTGTCTCAAAGGAGTGGGGGAGAATATGATGTAGAGGCTTGCATTGTTCTGTAGGTGATGGTCTCCAAAGTGTCATTTTAAAAAGCCTTCATGGTCCCTATATGATAGTGGTGCATCCTTGTAATCCTAGCTATTTGGGAGGCTGAATCAGGAGGATCACAGTTCAAGGCTGGTCTGGGTGCATACATGAGATTCTTTCTCAGCCAATAGTTGACCATGGTGGTGTATGCTTGTCATCTCAGCTATGATAAGAAATGTAAAATAGGCAGGTTGTGATCCAGGTATACACCCAGGCAAAAAGCAAGATCTATCTCAAAATAACCAGTGCAAAAAGGGGCTAGGAGAATGGCTCAGTTGCAGAACACCTGTCTATTAAGCTTGAGGTCTTGCATTCAAATCCTAGTACTGCCAAAAAAGAACAAAAAAGATTTGTCTAGTGGACCTAGTCATAGTATATGGTAAGGAAGTCAGCAGCTGCTGCCCGTATGGTGGCTTTTGTTTCTTGGTTTTATGTACATTTCTATTTCACAAGTCCTCCAAGAGGGTAAAGTTCAAAGTCTAAAGTTGTTCTTTTACTAGCATCTTAATCATTATGTGATTACTTTACGGGTTGATTTAAGAACCTTTCTTTAACTTTGAAACACAACAGAAGGTTTGAGGCTGTTTCTTAGTGAACCTATTCAGTCCTTGTCAAGTTCATGCTATGACTGCCTTTCACTTAAGGAAATCTTTACTTTCTGCTTATGGTGTCTATGTTAAGTCTACAGACCCTCACCCTCCCAATTGTCTGTAGAGTTGACTTTCTATTTTTTAGTCCCGCACGGTTTTCCTTCCATTAACATTTCATTTGAGTAAGTACAGTCTGCCTATATTAATCTCTGCAGCACTGCTAAGCCTGCTTAACTCTCAATATTATTTCCATCCCATATTCTGTTATCTGTATCATTACACTCTGTATTTATAAGAATATCTGGCACTATTCCAGGACAGTCCTTCAAAAACTCATCTTTGTTTTTATTCTTTTGTAGTACAATCATCCATGTCTTCAGTAGTACATCCTGATATTACTGTTTCCTCCTCCATTGGCATTTTTAAATTTATTAAGAACTTGCAACTCTGTTGCTGCTACTTTAAAAATGGGATCCTAAATAATTTTCTTGCTGTTTTGTGACTAACAGCTAGAACTTCCAATGCTCTCCACTTTGTGGCAGCACACAGAGGTGATATCAATGTTTGTGCACAGTGTGTGTACATGATGCCTGCCTCTGGGCACCTTGCAGCTCCAGAGCCTGACCTGCCTACCGAGGACCAGGAAAGCAACATGCACACTTGAATGAGGAAGCTGGCAGAAGCTTTCAGGATGTTCTAACCTTCTCCTCTAAGAATCTTAAATTCAGTAAATTTAACCAATGAGAAAACTAGATATAACTACAAGACAATTGTAAAAACAGTTGAGGGAAAATCCCAAATGTGACTTAAATACCACACATTCTAAGTACAAAGATTTTGATAAGGTTTTTTTTTTTTTTAAATAAACTATTTTCTTCACTAAAAGGAATAAGAGTCACAAAAATCTTACTCAAAATAATTAAGATCCTAAAATAACACTTAAATTATGCCCTTCCATTTAAGAAATAAATATTCTAACTCAGAGAAACTATAAAGAAAATCCCACTCTCTCTGCTCCTCACCATCTGGGTCTTCAGCTGGTTGAATGCTCATGTAAGGTTCCCCTTTCTCCATGCGAGACTGTCTCTGTCGACTTTCTTCTTCTAATGCAGCTTCTGCACGGCTTTTTGCATTGATGTAAGCAAGGTATGCAGGGGAATTGTGATAGGCCTTCATAGATTCATTGTACTCTATCTGAAAGCCAAAGGATTTCCAACTTTATAATGAACAGTGTGCAAGTTACAGGATATACCTATAACATTTCATTTGAATATCAAGGAACTGATATAAAGCAGGATGCCATCATAGTGGTTAATATCTCCTTTTCATGGACAGGGACTCTGAGGTCTAGAGAAACCAAGTGACCAGACCCAGGCAGATAGAGCCTCAATCCTCAAAAAAAAAAAAAAAAAGCTGAGCCACCTCAGCTTTCTGATCAAGTTTTATGTTCCCTCTATTCACAATAAGTCAAGGATGGTGCACTTTACCCCATGTCCATCCCAAGTCTCTCTTACCTTTTCTGCTTCGTATTCGTTTAAATATTCTTGTTTCTCTTCATCAGTGAGATCTCGCCACATGCCACCAATAATCTTGCCAATCTCCCACAACTTTAGGTCGGGGTTGGAAGCTTTTACTTGGTCCCAGACCTTTAAAAAAGAAAGTAGTTGAAATCTCAATATTAATGCTTAAGCATGTACTTACTTAAAAATACTACTCAATGTAGAAACATTTAATAAACATAAACAAAAGAGAGGGCAGCATCAAACTCCTATGTTCTCTTTAGCCTTTTTCAACGATTATTCATAGGTGGCTCATCTCCCTCTTTATCTGAAGGATTATTTTGAGGCAAATCTCAGACTTCATGTCACTACACATGAACATTTCAATTTGATAAGCCAAGAACATCTCCAATCATTGGAGATATTTACGATGAGTTAACTCAATAACCTAGTCTTTATCTCTAAAAATTTACGTGAATTTGGAAGGAAAATAATTAGCTGTATAATACAATGAAAATATATACATAAGTATGAAAAACTTTTTAAAAATTTCAAAGTATGATGAAAATGCTCCTCTGTTTAATGAGTAGATTCAGTTCAAGAGTTATATAGGTTCATCACCAAAAACCTGGAAAATTTAAAGACGCATAAAGGAAATAAAAGTCAGCCTACACTTACTATTTTTGGCACTAACCATTGTTTACCAGTTTTTCCTTCTCAAAATAACAAAAATATTGTGTGGTTGCTATTTTTTTTGGGGGGGGGGAAGTATTAGAGTTTGAACTTTGTACTTTGCTAGGCTGGAATGATACTGCGGAACCATATTCTAGCCCACTATTATTTTTATTTTACTTATTAATTAAAATTTGTGGTGCTAGGGATGGATCCCAAGGCTTCTCACAGGCTAGGTAAATACTACTGAGCTATACTCCCAGTCTCTTATTTTATGAAAGATATTAACATATACAGTCTTGTATTCCCTTTTTCTACTTAACATTTTTTTTCTCATACCATTCAGTATTATCCAAAAGACATTACTTTGATGGCTATAGGACATTATGCATATGAACAGTTTATTTAGTCATGCTCCTCTCACTGTATCTTAGTGGTGGAATTTTAAAATCAGAATGAACTTTTTATAAAGTTGTCTTTTATTCTCCTCCTGGAAGCTCAGAGAAAGCAGCTAAAGCAGCTAAGCCTATCTAAAATTGCACATAAGGATGAAGGGCAGAGGTGACTGTCCTCCTTCCCGCCCCATTTCCAGGTACCTACCTTTCTGCTGTACCTCATGTAGGGCATCAGCGGCTTATCTGGTGGCTTTGGGGGTTTTGGAATTGTAATACCAGAGGATGCCTACAAAAGAGGTAAATACATTCATTATTCAATTGTAAGAAGTTCACCGGTAACCTGAAAAGAGAGTCCCTTAAAAAGTTCTAATGCGCCTTTCTTCTACTCGTCCATGGATACAAGATTCTTTTATTTTCTCCACGGAAAATAGCTAGCACTGCAAATTCAGAAATGTTCATATGAAAAGAAAAAATGACTTTAAACATAGAACTTTGAACGTTTTACTTAGCAATTTACTGCGACTGCCTTGACAACCTGGCTGCAAGAACAAATAAAGTATTACGTAATAATCCAGACACTGAAAATACGTGGTTATATATCAAACATCTCACACTGAGGACATTACATGGCACCTTTTTGTTTCGCTCAACTGCCATTACACAAACAGTCAACACTTGATTATCTGCAGCAGGATCTGAATGCTGGCACTTACCATACTCACACTGCCTACAGGGGCCTTGAATCTATTGGTATTAGGTCAGGAATGCACACCCTCAGACACACCAGCAAACAACTACCTCTCTGGTTAAAAAGCAACCAAATAAGAATATTGGACATAGCTAGAAGGGAAGACAAAAAGTAAAAGAAAGGAAACAAAAAGGCATTTCCTTTAGCACTAGAGATTTCACTTTTCTTAAGGGTGTATGCCTGTTATCTATTGTTGCTTTTTTTTTTTTCTTTCTACTTCTGTGGTTTGGGGATCAAACCCAGAGTCTCACTAGAACTACTTCTAGTGGTTTCTTATGAGCTACTAAACTCTCACTTTTCATTGTTTTCAAGTCCTAATCATAGTATAGAAGAAAACAACTTTCCCAGGAACAAAGCCCTGGCAGATATGGAGCCAGATTATGCTGTTTCCTAAGTCTTACATTAAAAAGCTTACATTCATTAAAAGTTTTTTTTTTTTTTTTTGGTCTAGAAAAGGCGTAAGAGGAAGAGGGAGAATGGGATGTATAAGAAAAGGGATATAAAAAGAAGTAGAGGAGACACTGAAAAATATTTTTCAAAAAGATAAAAGAAGCAAGTGGGAGACAGGAAAAAATGAACAAGACAGCCAGGTGATGAGTTTCTTCTGTACACTGAGACCTAGCAGGAGACACCGGGCAACTTCTGTTGGGTCCCCACATAAAGCTGCCACTCCACAACTGTTGTTTTTCAACTTTTTTGTCTCCTCTTTACATTACTGCATTCAAGTAATGATATCAGAATAAGAAAAATCATGGCCCAATCACATTTTCCAAATCCTGGGAAAACCCTAATAATGACTTTCCCCATCAGGCCAGGAAAAAAAGCATTGGCTTTATTCTACCAAAATATGCAGCTGAATGGCAAATCCTTGATTTCAGGGATAGGCCTCATTTTTCACTCAAGGGCTCCGGGAATGTCTGCACCCTTTCCACTGTGATTAAGACATGCTGCTTCTTTCTATACCAGGTTCTCCCTCCTTCCCTTACATACTTTAAAGTAACTCTACTTACTCCTTTATAGGATTATTAAGAGCATTATACCCAAGGCAGTCCTTGCTTCAACTATTCTTACCACATCTCATGTGGGTGCCCGCACAGACTGACTCTGGTTTTAGCCATTGGGCAATGGAGTGATAGAGGGGTAGAATGAGGGACAGAAACTGCCAACAGTGGTGTTACCTAAGAGCAGCCAGTAAGGAATATAGATAGGGACTAGGGTTTATAGGAGTTAACTTCTAAGGAGAAGGAACATCCTACAAGGCTAACCTCTATCATAGATTCATAGGGAAGAGGCAGTTTCTTCATACCTGAAGTTATTAGAAAGCAAACATCCTGTAGAACAGGAACTGGGTTACAAGTAACAATGGAATTGTGCCCATAATTGAAGGTGGCAGGCCACTGGTTGGCCGTTTTTAAAGAAATCTGAAGAAGAAAAGCATTCTAACATGTCTATGTTTTTTAAGCTGTATGAATTAAAACACTTTTACAAACAAGGTATACCCATATGTGTTTTCAAAGACTCATAATTTATAACACTAATAGATTTGCTTACTTTCCATTTTTTCTCCCAGAGAAAGGCACACAAATCATCTGCATAGGGAGGTCCTATTTCATTTACAAATACAAAAACAAATCTCCTAAATTCCATTAAAATAAAGTGAAATTCCAGTATGCATTTAGGCTCCTGAAGAAGCAAGTATCTCCAACTTCACATCTCTCACTATACTATCTTTACCCTAGAAGACCAAACCAGTCCAAAAGCAAAAACTCAAAGTTTGAACGTTACGTTAGCCCTTTCTCCTAAAAAAGTCATAATGAAAACACCCAACCATTGCCTTGTGGGGCTGTCATCCTCTGAGGTACAAGAAAACTACAGTTGGCTTTTACTAACTGGCAGCATTGTGAGTTTTGGAGTGGTCCAATTTCCTTTTTTTTTTTTTTTTGGTGCCAGACCTGGGGCTTGAAATCAGGGCCTGGGCACTGTCTCTGAGCTTCTTTTCTAGCACTCTACCACTTGAGCCACAGCGCCACTTCTGGCTTTTTCTGTTTATGTAGTACTGGGGAATGGAACCCAGGGTTTCATGCATGCTAAGCAAGCACTCTACTACTAAGCCACATTCTCAGCCCCCAATTTCCATTTTTGATATGGTTCTTGCCTTGTTGATCAAGAAACCTACCTCTAGCACCAACTCTCCAATTTGCAACAAAGTGGGGGAAAACAAGTAATTCCACTGGTTAGAACTGTGCTTACCTAATAGTCATGTACAAAGAACTCCATGGACAAAATACGTAATTTTGTGTGCCGTGGCCACTCTTTTTTTTTTTTTTGGTAGTTTCTGAAGTCCTAGCTGCATCTCTGGTAAGGTCTTAAGGGTTTTCTACTGGGGAAAGAATTTTACTAAAGTAGGGAAGTAGGTTTGTATCAATCAGTTTCCATACCTATATTTAAGAAAGTGTGAATCTGAAGGAAGAACTACACTCAAAGCTATCCTAAGCACCCCCAAAGGCCTCAACTTGCTATTAAGTGTCCTACTCTTTGGAAAGTACCCTTCAAACTCTTCAGTACTTCATAGACTTGGCCTATCAGATCAATAACTAAGGCAATTTGCAGACCCTAACTCCCAATTGGTAGCAACCCTCAATGTAGTATAAATTGGGGTTAGGGTCATCTAAAAAACCCACATTTATGATGGTTAAAATCAGAGCTGTTAAGTCCTAACACAGCTAAATTAGAGATATAGAAGTTTGAAACCTCCACATAGTTGAGGCCCTTCACTCGGCTATTTGATTACACTTGGGTTTGATGTTAAAAGGACAAAAAAAATACAAGAAAACAACCACAAAGAACCAAAACACCAAATTTCCCAAGCACAACAATTCTGCTGTATTAATGTACCCTGAAGCTGGTGCCCAGTGTAAATACTAGATTCTTAAATGTTCCCCAGGGAGGGAAGGGGAAAAATGAGTGACTGACCCATGACCCAGGCCCAGAGACAAGGAGTGTATTTTTCTTTTCCTAGTTAGGGCTTCATGAGTAATCTTACTTTATCAACACCCCAAAATAAGAACAAAACACACATAAAACAAGAACTAATTATTCTGGCATCACAGTTTCTATTCCTATTCCATTATTAATATAGATAATCAAGAGCTGACTGTATAGAGCTACTAATGCAATAATTTTCTTATTTACTGCCTGTGAATAAATTTCTGTGTTAATGTGAATGATCCAAAATTGGTTCTTCTCATTTAAAATATTCTTTCTTGTCTGAAAACCTTGTCACTCAGTACACTATGAAACACCACATTCAGGCCAGGGGAAAACATGTATTGATGCACATAAAAACCATATGCATTATGAAATGCATACATAAACACACTATCAGAACTCTTTTTCTGGATACCATGAAATATGCATGGCACATAAACTTGATATGTGTATGAAGTACAAATTATGCAGAAACAATGAAAAATTCAGACATACAAAAACTATCAAGCTAAGCAATGTGCTTACCAAGATAGACACACAATTTGGTAGTTACGAATTTTCAGTTTGCAGCTTGACTACAGGGTGAGAGGGTTTTCTGAAGTTACATTAATTGAATAAGCTTAATATGTATGAATAGACCAAAATGAAAACCAGGTATTAAAAAGGTTATAGCTTTCCTGGGTTGTATATATTCTTACCAACACCACATTTCAGAGTATGTAAGGTATTTGACTTTTGGATTTACTTTACCTAAACTTCTTTTTTTTTTTTTTTTTTTTTTTTGTCGGTCGTGGGGCTGAACTCTGGGCCTGGGCGCTGTCCCTCAGCTCTTCAGCTCAAGGCGAGCGCTCTACCACTTGAGCTACAGCGCCACTTCCGGTTTTCTGGTGGTTTATTGGAGATAGGAGTCTCACGGTCTCTCCTTGCCCGGGCTGGCGGCTGGCTTTGAACCACGATCCTCAGATCTCAGCCTCCTGAGTAGCTAGGATTACAGGCGTGAGCCACCAGCGCCCGGCTTACCTAAACTTCTTGAATGGAGTTTAAGAGAAAATTTTGAGGTATCTCATCCAATTTTGATTATCTTAAGTTGATTACTTAAATCAAACATCCTAAATTTTAGAACTCCTATTACTGATACTATGGGTTAGAAACTGACTTCTAGTTATAATTATCTGATACCTGAATTAATTTCATTCAGCTTTTATTCTGTAATTCTTAGAGGAGAAAGTCTTTTTCTCTTTTCAACTGGAGAGAAATGAGCCTGTTAGACAGTCAATTAAATCCAAAAGACAAATAACTATGTGTAGCAATTTGGACTGGCAGGTCAGTCAAAAGCTTTCAAACCCTGAAAAGCCAGGTTTGAAAGCCTCACATGTATAAACCACCTGAGTTCTGAGACCAATGCCATTTACCTTAGTAAAAGGAAAGATACTTTTCATAACAAAAAGAGTATTTTAACCATAAAATTCTCAATTTGTTAATATAGCATAAGCATCAAGTGCCCAAGGTTTGATCCCTACTGAACACCAAACAGAATTTTTCTTTCATATACATATCCAGATCACACTATTTTATTTTTTAGTGTCAGATTATACAATGAATGTTTAAAATAATTGAAAAGCCTGGTTAATTTTCTTTTCAATGGCTGTGCTTATAATTCAAAAGGACCTAACTCTGGAGGCATTTCTGGTCAATTCCAGTTGTTTGCCGGAGGCTGTAATAGTTGATTCTCCTACCGTGACCCGGCTGTTGGTGCCCGGGTTCCCTCCCAGCCTGTAGTTGTTGTAGGCGAGATGACTGTATGGATTGTATCCCACAAACCCTGGTGTGCTGGGCATTTGCTGATGGAAACAAATGAGACAAAAACACGAATGAGAAATGAGCTCAAACGAGGAAAACACAGAAATGAAAAATGATCTGCATATGGCATGCAAAAGCAACCTGAATTTAAACAAGCAATGATGTGTTGTAATTTACTTTTACTTTCACCGGGAACCAATGTTGCAAGTGTTCTCCCACCCCTTTTTTTTGGCAAGGACTGGGGGTGAGGGGGTCTGTTTGTGAGAGTGTGAATGTGTGTGGTTTGTTTTTGAGGAAAGCAATATACTGAAGTATCTCAAACATTCAGGATTACTTTATGGGCAATAGAATATATTATATAATAACTTAGCAATATGTGATGCCTGAGCTTGAAGTGTGATAAGCTGGAGGTTTGAAAACACTACATGCAAAACAAAACATGATTTATTTGACAGTTATGTAGATGTCACCAAAGTGTTTATCTTCTAAGAACAAATAAAACCAAGAAATGGATCTCCTTTCCAAAGACAGCTTTAAATACTTTTATGTAAGAAATGAGACTCAGGAAGCCAGTAGTTGTCAATAGAAAAGAATGTATATTGGACTCAATGGATGTCACATGCATGATTTCAAAACAGACTTGTAAGAAATGCATGGATTTCATTCTGGGGTACTATCTGATCTTTCCAACTCAGTTATTCTTTTTTTTTTTTTTTTTTTTTTTTGTGCTGTCACTAGGGATTGAACTCAGGGCCTGGGCACTGTCCTTTAGCTTTTTCCACTGAAGGCTAGTGCTCTACTACTTGAGCCACAGCCCCACTTTGGGCATTTTGGTGGTTAGCTGGAAATAAAGAGTCTCAAAGACTTTCCTGCTTAGGATGTCTTTGAACCATGATGCTTACTTAGATCTCAGCTAGGATTACAGGTGTAAGCCACTGGTGCTTGGCTTCCAGTTATTCTTATATAGGCTTTCTCTTCCATCTCTTCTTTGACCCATCTATCATAGGTCAACCACAACCAATTTCTAAAACTAATCTTAGTAGGAACTATTTTTCTCATCAACAGACTTGACCTTTCCTTTTTTTCTTCCATCTAGTTTCCTTTCAAAACACAACTATTCACTGCAGCAACAGAGTTTTTGTCTTTTGTGAATTATGTGTAGATGTAATCACACATGAGCTCTTATGGAACAGTGAGTGGCCTTGTGGTTGATACAATGACATCTTATGTTCATGAAGATCATGGTATAATGCATAAAATAATGTAGCAAAGAGAGACCAAATGTAGGGTATTTTACCTCAATCATAACAAGTGACAGTAATTTCATTTTTACATGCAATTAATAGTACTGATTCCAACTTATATAATATAATGCACATTAACACATTCCAACTAGGCTTTAGCTGTCATACAATAAGCACAATATTCTAAAACATGCTGCTGTACATATCTTTAGTGTCCAAAGACATTCAAGCAGGCAGCACACTTGATACTTTTTAGGAGAAAAGAGAACAATCAAATTGATCAATTAATTTCTAGCCTACAGAGTTAGAGAAGACGCAAGTTAAGCATATTTAGGTAGGCAAAGCACAGATGAAGTATCAAGGCATAAAAGAAGTGTCTATCATGTGGAGTGGTGGTGGTAGAGGGGGGTGGTGATGGTGGTGGTAGGAGTAATGGAATTAAAAAATAAAAGAATAATCAATGTACTTTCCATTCTGTTGAAGGATCTTATTCTTATTTTCTGATTTATTTTGTATGTCAATAAGAAATTATGATGGCACAGAAATATAACTTAAAAAGGCAAAAAATCTTTTTATGTATGAAATCTAAAGGGCACACTTGTTTTTGAAATGTTTTAATCTCAAAAATATCAAGCTTGTCCTTGAGATCTTATATACTGTTGGAGGCAGTTTTTATAGTAAAATGATACTGCCAAAGGTTGCATAACCATTCACTACTCAACAGAATCACTGTCCAATTTATGAGGCAAAAGTGTAGGAAAAATTAGGGAACTAAAAGAAATTAAAACACTAGAACTATCCCATTTCCAAAGGTGAAATACATGGTTACATCTCTGAGGTCAGACTCTCAGCTGTTCCAACTTTATGCGGATGGCCATGAATATAATGCCATGGAGATGGTAGTAAGAAATACTTTGATCTAAGAAAGAAAACAAACCACGCACAGGCTTTGAGATCTTCTGGAATCAACTTTAGAGACTGTGTATATGATATGAACTGAGAAAGAATGATACGGTATCTCTTTTTTAAAAGTACTTAAATTATTGATAATTGTAACTAAAGCATACATCTGAGGGTTAGTAAACAGATTAGATTTCTAGTGGAGAAAACAAAATTACACAAGGAAATCATTAGTAGTTAAAAAAAGTAGACTAGTCTAAAATTGAGGTTATAGGGGATATGGAAGGAAGTACTAACAACTAGTAAAGAATTAAATGTGAGCCAGGCATGGTGGTGAATGCCTGTAATCCCAGCATGTGGGAGGCTGAGACAGGTAGATCCCGAGTTTGAGGCCAGCCTGGGCTACATGCCAAGACCCTGTCTCAAAAAAAAAAAAAAAAAAAAAAAAGTGGGGTGGGGAAGAGAGGGAGAATATGGTCATGTTAACACTATTTTGTTTAAAAAATAGTAATAAGGAAGCAATTTCATCAAGTCCTGAACAGTTACTATTAAATCTGTAGTGTGGTTTGGATCATTATTTTACATGCTGATCAAGCTGGGCCAGAGTTAACTGGGTGAAAAAAAACTAGTTCATATCAATTACTTAAAATACTTTGAAACAGATCAATTTCGAAAGCAATAAAATGTAATTTACAGAATGAAATAAAACCTAATAGTAACATATGACCCATAGATAATAAAATCACTACTTGAACAGCTTGAAAATAAAGATTTACCATGAGGCATAATTATTAGAAGCTTGTTTAATATAAAAATTTTATATATAGACAAGATTTTTTTTCATTATTATTATTTTTTTCTTGTGGTACTGAGGATCAAATCCAGGGCCTTTATATATACTAGACAAGAAGTCTGCCACTGAATACTTCCCCATACTCAGACAAGAAAAGAGAAAAATGTAACCAGTTGAAGGTTAGGTTTAAACAAATGAAATGTCAGTAAAAGCACTCATTGAATATCAACTTAAAAGACTCCTAATAGTGAAGATTAACAAAAGAGAAGTGTTAAACTGGTTAATTCTCATTAAGGAAAAAACCAAACAGAGCATAGGATGTTGGAATTTCATAATTTTTTTTTCTTTTTAAAATGTTGGGGTTGGTTCAAGGTAAGCTGTAAAGAGTTATTTTATTTAGTAGGAAGTGTTTTTTAGCTGAATTTTTCATCCTGTGGCTGTGATGATTGAGTGACTGTCACTGGAAGACATCTGGGTTTTTGTATCAAGGCCAGACTTGGCTATTACATTAACAAGAAAATTAAAACTTACTGTTGCAGGAGCTGGGGTGGGAGGTGGGGCATAAGATGGTCTTTCTGTTTGAAAGAAAATAAATAACTTCTTGTAAACAACTGAGATATAATACTATGCAACAAAACTACCAATGGTCCT
The DNA here is from genome assembly GCF_024711535.1 of Dipodomys merriami. Taxonomy (NCBI): domain Eukaryota; kingdom Metazoa; phylum Chordata; class Mammalia; order Rodentia; family Heteromyidae; genus Dipodomys; species Dipodomys merriami. Next base: position 27,548,173 of record NW_027203270.1, on the reverse strand, counting down.
GTTTTGAAGAAAAAAATTTTTGAGAGTATTTTGGAATTCCCATTTGCTAGGGCATTAGTCTCTTATTAACATAGATGATAAATATAAAAATTGAAACTTACTTGACATTTTGGAAGATTAAGTTCTCAGTTCCTTAAGAATGAATCTGAGACACTAAAATAAAAAAAAAGAAAAAAAAGGAAAAAAAAAAGAGAATCAAAACTCAGCAAGCATAAGAGAATGTTTTCCTAAAGAATAGGGTAGTTTAATTGGTATTTCTGAGCAAAATTACTTCACTTTTAATTGCTAGTAATCAAGCCTTTTGAATATTTTAACTAGTTCTTTTAGGTCATTAGGTTGATCAGAATTAAATGACTAAAATAAATTACTGGGACATTTAGAGTAATATGAGAAATGTACTGCTAGATTTTTGCTTATGATACCGAGCCACGTCTTATATGGAAAACATTTTGCAGATGCCATGTAAACGTTTACTCAGACTGATAAAAAAAATAATGACAATAGAATGTGATGTATTATCAGGGTGATCCCAACAAGGCCTTGCAGATACTGACAACTCCCTGATCAACAGCTCTCCCTTGCTTTTTGAAGTAACAACCTCTGTATAAATACAGCAGCATTTTACTCCTGGCACAATAATGAATTTCACATCCTCCATATTGGTCAAATAGCTTAAAACTGTTGGGAGTTAAATTTGGAGAGTCTACATGAGAATTCTTATTCCTCCTCTTCCTCAATGGCACTTTCTTGATAAATTATCTGGGCAGAATTTTCTTCCATTTGTATTCATACCTATAATGTTGTGATACATTTTTCCCCCCTGATCTCTGAATATGGCTAGATTTTGTGTTGCTAGGAAATGGGGCTCATCTAATTTATTCCTAGCTCGATTCTTAATAAATTTTATCTGAATATTGCCAGCTCACAATATGAACACACACCCTTGAGCTTGTTCCTTATATCAATATACATCACAAATGCTAAGGTGGTAAAGTATTAAGGAGACAGATATTCATTTTTAGAAGGCAAACTTCTGTGAGTACTGCAGTATTTCCATCAATGTTTTGTAAAGCAAGCATTTTTTGGGGGTGGAGAGGGGGTGGGGAGCAGGTCTATGGTTTGAACTCAGGGCCTGAGCACTGTCCCTGGGCGATTTAGCTCAAGGCTAGTACTCTACCACTTGAGCCACAGCTGTGTGTGTGTGTGCCTAATTGGAGATTTTCCTGCCCAGGCTGGCATTGAACTGCGATCCTCAGATCTCAGCTAGCATTACAGGTGTGGGCCACCAATGCCTGGGTGTATTTTGCATTTCAAGGAAACTCCTTGGAGTATCAGAATAAGAGTCCTGGCATGCAGATAGCTTATTTTGTTCAATGGTCCAACCTGGATCTCTCTTTCTTTAAGCAACAGACAGAAAGCTTAAGACTCCCTCGAAGTCTTATTCCTTACACACATTAAGGGAGCTGTCATATCCAATAGGCCTTGCTGTAGGGAGCCCTTAACAGAAACTGCCACAGCACCCTGTACATTGCATTTCACTGGTTTAACTCTTTCAGATGACTGCTCGCCTTTGCTGGAATTGAAATCCTTAAGGGTGGGTTTGTGCATTTATTTATCCACCTTGGATCCATCCCTCGAGGCTGGCCCAGAACAGATTCTCACTATGCATTTGTTGAATAATTACCTTATAAGGGGAGAGGCTTATTATACGACCTCGGCTCACCAGTCACAACGACCCTACGAGATTACATTCTGCTCTCCCCCTTTTACAGATGATAAAACGGAGTCTCAGGGCGTGGAAGTTTAAACTCGCCAGCAAGTGCCAGTTGATGGGTTTCAAAGCCCAGGTCACACTTGTCTCAGAGAGTTTCACCTATCAACTCCCAAGTCCACGTCGTGAGTCCCTCCCCCCCCGCCCCCGCCCCCCTAGATCACTGCCTGAACCAAAATGGGGAAGGGGGAGAACCACCTTTCCGGGGAGGGAGAAGGACCCCCAGGCAAGGCTTTGCTGGCGCCACGGGCAGCTTCTGAAGCCATTTCCTTAGCGTCTGTCATGGAGGGTGCACTTTCCTGACAAGTGCCCCCAAGGTGCAGTGCTGGGACCGGGGAGGGGTGCACAGGTGCTGCGACCAGTGCTGGAGGTGGGGGGAGGGCGTCGCGTCCCGGCTGGGGCTTCCTCGCGCTACTAGGCCTCACCGAGGCCCGATGGACCCCCAGCTCCGGCCCCAGCGGCCACGCCTGGAGACTCAGCGGGAACTCGAGGTTCCGGCCGACGGGGACAGCACCGCTCGCCACCCTCCCGACCGGGTCGGGCCCATTTGGAGACACTCACCCGCGGGCCGAGAAGGCGGCCGCAGCTCCGGCTCCGCTTCCCTTTGTCCCGCGCTCGCCCCGCCCCTCCCGCGCGCCTGCGCTTCCGCGGCCGCACTTTCCACACGCTGCGGGAAGGCCTTCCGGGCTCTCCGCACGTCTCTTCTGAGAGGAAATTAACGCTTCTGGGGAGGGACGCGGTGGCGGGTCTTTTATTTTTTTTTTTACATTAATTTTAGGTCTCGGAGTTTTCTCCAAACGTCCCGACTTGGGGACGCTTTCCGAAGCCGGACGCCGATTCGTCACGACGAGGTTCCGAGCAGGCCCGGCGGCGGACTGGGTCGGAGCTGGCGGCGCGGGGCGGGGGAGGGGAGGGGAGGGGGCGAGGAGGGGGTGGGGGGGAGGAGATGTCCGGGCAGACCGTGGGGAGACGACGGGGGCGACGCGGGGGACGCTGGGGCTGCGGCGGGAGGGACCCCGACGGCCCGCGGAGCGGACGGGGGGGGGGCGCCCCGAGTGGCTTCTTCCTCACTGCGCTGAGATGCCCAGCCCGCGGCAGGGCCAGGTTGCAGGCCGCTCGCTCGGTCAGGCCTCCCCCCCTCCCCCGGCGCACCAGGTCGGATGCCCATGCGTCTGCCTCCCCCTCTCCAAGGCCAAGGTGCTGTCCATGGGGATCTGGTCCTAACTCACTTTCAATTCCCTCTCTATACGGGTCCCTTCCCTGGAGGAGCATTTCCTTCCAGATCCCTCCCGTTGCTTTGCGATGCCCTCCTAGAACTTGCTTCACCCATCCTTCCTTTGGGCTGGTGTGGCTCTCTGGTAATAACCACTAAGAAGAGTGACCAAGATACTCTTGGGATCTCCAGGGTCTTAGGGAGGTTTGGAGAGCAGAGGTGCGCACCGATCAACTTCACATCGCCATAATTAGGTGTTGAGTAAGTGCCTGTTGAGGCAAGGTTTCTTGGACTATCCCGGGGATCTTTTCACTAATCCTAGCTACTCTGGATGACTATATGGAATATATGAACACCTGACTGATGTGGGCCATTGTGGAGGGAGAATGAACAGTGTTGACATGTACAGAGATGAATGGAATTGGGGGGATGCCTTTAAGATCACATTCCTGGTTGTGCCAGTAGGAACTGGGGCATCACCACAAGTCTGTGAAACCAGGGACATATAATACTGTGTTTAGTCATACATACATACATACATACATATGTATATATACACACATAAATATGTATGTGTAGGTATTATACATGCATTTTTGATGGTACTGTGGCTTGAATTCAGTACCTTGCTCTCAGCTAGCTTATGCTAGTACTCTACCACATGCCTCTAGCCCTGGTTGTTTTTTTTTGCTAGTGTTCTTTATTTTTGTTGTTGTTCATGGGGCTTGAATTCTGGGCCTGGACGTTGTCCCTCAGCTCTTCAGCTTAAGGTGAGCACTCTACCACTTGAGCTACAGTACCACTTGCAGTTTTCTGGTGGTTAGTTGGAGATGAGAGTCTCACGGACTTTTCTACCTGGACTGGCTTTGAACCACAATCCTCAGATCTCTGCCTCCTGAGTAGCTAGGATTACAGGTGTAAGCCACCAGTGCCCTGCTTGCTGGTGTTCTTTTTTTTGGGGGGGAAGGGGTGGTCCAGTCATGGGGTCTGAACTCTGGGCCTGGCCGCTGTCCCTCAGCTCTTCAGCTCAAGGCTAGTGCTCTACCACTTGAGCCACAATGCCACTTCCAGCTTTTTTCTTTTTGCTTATGTGGTGCTGAGGAATTGAACCCAGGGCCTTAGGTATGCAAGGCAAGCACTCTACCACTGAGCCACCTTCCCAGCCCTTGCTGGTATTCTTTAGGGACGTAATTTCAAAGATTTTTCTGCCCAGGTTCGCTTCTAACCGTGATCCTCTGATCCCAGCTTCTTCAATAGCTAAGACTATAGATGTGAGCCACTGGTTCCATCTCATTATTTTTGTACTAATGAGTAGAGATTAGTAAAATCAAAGAACATATTGAAAGGAGGACTAAAGGGGAGGTTGCCAAATGATAATGGACAGACTGAGTGGTATGTCAGATAATGTACATAGAGTTGGTTTTTAAATATAAAAACATGTAAAGGGTGTAGGATAAGCAGAAAAAGGATCCATTGTCTTTAAAAGAGAATTTTTTTTTTTTTTAATGCTCGCCCTTTAACTCAGGGCCTGGATGCTGTCCTTGCATATTTTTTGTTTTCTCTCTCAAGGCTAGTGCTCTGCAACTTGAGGCAAAGCTCCAATTCCAGCTTTTTGGTGGTTAATTGGGGATGAGAATCTCATAGATTTTCCTGCGTGGGCTATCTTGGAACTGCAACCCTCAGATCTCAGCCTGCTGAGTAGCTAGGATTGCAGGTGTCAGCCACCAACACCGGGCTTCCAGTATCTTTTTACTCGACCTTTGCCTAGCAATTTCTGCCTGGTTTCTTCTGCTTTGAGGATGGTGGGATTATGGAATTGAGTGGGGACTGGATAAGTGCAGTTCTGGGAAGATGCTGTTTTATGTCTAGGCAGTTCTGGGAAGACAAATTGCAGGTATTAGATGGGAAGAACAAAGCACACTGTGGCATGCAGCACAAAAATTGTGAAAAGAGAAAGGAGATCCCAATGGAGCAGTGGTAAGGAGCTATGGGGGGGAGACAAATATGTATTTTTTGATATACTTGTTCACCAGCTTTCCCCTCCCCCATCGCTCTAGGGATTGACCTCTGGGCTCCTTACATATCAAGCTCATGCTGTACCACTGAATTATACGCACCACCTACCACATGTGGCTGCTTTTTTTTTTTTTAACTTGAAGACTTTTTTTTTTTTGTAACTGGGGTTTGTTTTTGCTAGGTAGGCGCTCTACATCCAGTCATTACCTCTCCCCCTTCTCCACACTGGTTATGTTTGAGATAGGGTCTTTTTTGCCCAGGTCCAAGCCTGGACTGCAGTCATCCTATTTTATGCTTCCCATGGTAGCTGGGAAGGCAGGTATGTCTTACCATGCCAGCACCTTTTGTTGATATGGGTTTAAGGCCCTTGGACAGCATCGGGCCTGGAGATCAGATGCCAAAGATACCACATTATTTTTAAAAGAGTTGCCAGCAGGGAACCAAACATTCTGCCTCTGCCCTTTCCTAGCCCTTTTAGTTCTTCAAGTTCTGATAGCTTTCCCAAGACCTTGAAGTGTGGGGAGGGGATTTCTCTCCATTAGTGAGTTCACATATTGATAATATGAGTGATGTATATATGCATTTTGTTGTGGGAATCCCCATTTAAGATTTTCCTTCCCCATGGGCCACTGCATCTACATGTTCCAGCCACATTTGAATGTGACTGGAACTGCCAGGAAATGCCAGGAACTGACACAGAACTGCCACAGGTTCAAACCCAGGGAGATTCCCAGAGTGCAGAACCTCAACCCAGGATGCCGAGCTGTGATACAGTGTGCTGTGGCCTTGGTGCCTACCAAGTTCACAAAATCATCGCAGAAAACAATTTTAACACATCTAATTAGGTGAGATGTTTGTATTAATTTTATTTAGCAGAATGGGTACATGAGAAACCCCAGGTTCATTGTGTAAGGACCATCAGCTTCAGGCTCAGGTCTATCTGAGGAAATCAACTTTACTTTCCTACAGATATGCATATTCTTTGGGCTTTCCCCAATCATCTTGCATCATTCTGATGTTATTTACATTCCCAAGGGAGACAATAAGTCTGAGGGGGATCTTATTAATGAAAAAGTTTTAAGGACACAGGTACCTGTTTTCTGCAACTTTTTTTTTTTTTCCTGGTGCCCATCCTGGGGCTTGAACTTAGAGCCTTAGTGCTATCACTATCTTTTGCCCAAGGCTAGTGTTCTACTACTTGAGCCAACTCTTTGGTAGTTAATTGGCGATAGAGTCTCCTTTCCTGGGCTGGTTTAAAACCACCATCCTCATGTCTCATCCTCCTGAGTAGCTAGGATTACAGGTGTGAATCACCAGTGCCTAGCATATTGTAAATTGATCCCTGGCAAAGTTAACTAACTCTGTTTAGCTTAATCATACAGAGAAATCTTTGCACTAAAAAGTACTATGTATCCACTGAAATACAAGGCAGCTTTGGAGTTCATGTTTCAATTTCTTTTTTTCTTCTTTTATTGTGGTGGTATCATTTACTCTGATAAATTCATATTCCATTTTTTTAATGTCTCAGAGCAAATAAAAATTTGTTTTAAATTCAAGTACTGTATTTGAAATGTAGATTACACTCACATTAGTAGCACAGTGGGATTACTGTAACAGGCGGTTACATTCATAATACCCAATACTAAGGTTGTAACACTGTGATAGATTATAGTAGATAGTTTTTTAAAATCATAATCATTGTTGCTTAGTATGGTAACTTCAGTCCAGTAGCTTATATGATTGTATTTCTTAAAGCTTTTATACAGTTTATAACATTTAAGTAATGTTACATGAATTAAAAAAAAAAATCAAACCTAGGACCGGCTAGATGCGTATTCTATCACTGCACTGTATCCCCAGTCTAAAGGAAATGTTTATACATCAGATATTTATACAAGAATAAGCACATAGCATGCTATTGTTTCTTTGATGAAACAAAACCATTCCTTTTCACAAAATAGAATAAGCCAGGCCAGAAGGAATATGAAGTAAATGAGAGAAAGTTTAAATGTTGACTGGTTGATATATACATATACATGAAGAGAAAGAAGGGAGAGACAGAGAGATAGAGATACAGAGACTGTAACAGCTATACTAAATGCTAACATTGTAGCCCTTAGATGATACTTTAGCTAGAAAAAAGTATGGTGAGTTATACTCAGCCATTTTTTTTCTGTTTAGAAAAAAATTAATAGCCTATAAATTTCTAATGTTTTTAAACAGGTATTCATTATTTAAGGTCAAATATACTTGTATTAAATAAATTAGTTTTAAGAACTTTGTTGTGGTACTTTGCTTATTAACAAATATGCTTTCTATCCATATTTATTACAGTTTGAACAATTTTAAAAGAAGTCCTGCAATCACGCTCAGCACAGATAACAATACTGTTATCTTAGTTCACATAAATGATTACAAGAAATATTTGTAATAGTTCATATAGTATTTTACTAAGGCTCATAGAAAAACACTCTACACATTTTACTTTAAGTTGTAAAATTGGGATAGTGAGAGGTTGGGTAACTGTTCTAGTAACGAACTGCCTTTTTAATTTGTTCTTTGTGTTTAATACAGTTGGGCCTAAGATATTTGTTTTCTGTGTGGAAGGATACAACATTTAAAGTTCTTTCAATAAGCTGACTCTTCTGGAAGTTAGATATTGATTACAAAATCATTTTGGATGTATCTGACAAAACAGCCTTTTGGGGATATTCTATAGTTTGCTCATGGAGTAAAACTCTTCTGAGGATCTTTTTTTTTTTTTTTTTTTTTTCTGCCAGGCCTGAGGCAAGAACTCTGGGCCTGGCACTGTCCCTGAGCTCCTTTTGCTCAAGACTAGCATTCTACCACTTAAGCCACCGCACCACTTCCAGTTTTTTCTGTGATTTAAATGGAGATAAGAGTCTCACAGACTTTCCTGCCTGGGCTAACTTTGAACCACAATCCTCAGATCTCAGCCTCTTGAGTAGTTGGGATTATAGGTGTGAGCCACTGGTGCCTGGCTTCTTCTTACATTAAGTGATTGTCACAAAAAAAAAAAAAAAAAGAATCCTAAGAGAATAGTGAGCCTTCCCTTAAAAAATTGCTTATAACTGCCTATGGCTTCTAAAGTACAACAGTTTAGGTTTAACAGGTCTTGGCCTAATGATGAATCACTCAACTTGACTCCACATAATGTTAATCATACTCAGTTTTTTCCCTTCGAGTGTTTAACGACTGAGTGGAGCTACCTATTTAATTATGCCAGATTAATACTTACAGTCCCTGATAAAATTTCCCAAGGATTAAGAAGACTATTTGGAGAATAAATAAAATAGAAACCCTACTGAATTTCTGATTTTATTTTTAAGCTTCTCATCTCCAAAAAATATATCCATAACTGAATTCAGAGAACTTTTATCCTTTAGAGTGTGTGTGTATGTGTGTGTGTGGTTTTCTTGAAGAGAATCACAGTCACACATTGAGATAACATTATTTATACATACTTCATAACTTACATTTGGGACAGAAGGGGGGGTCAGCATGGTCCTCTTTGCTCCATCCTAATGTCAAATCATGTCCAGACTACCTTTGGGTTAGTTAGTTGCTGACGGAGGTTTAATAGATGGAATACTGCATGATCTTCTCATGATCAGCCTGACTTCTATATCTGGCAGATTATCCTGTTTAGTCTGTAAGCACCCCTCATCCGTGGCTGCTAAGTGAAGATCGAATCGAAGGGAAACAGATTTTTTCCTTAATCGAGGGTTATCTTTAAAGAAGGAACCTTCCCATTCTTTAATAACTTCGTCTACTTTCTCTGTCCTGGAATGATAAAAGTACAACTTTCTATAGGAAGAAGAATGGGCACATTAAGGTACAGACACAACAACATATATTCTGTATCTATGAAAGGAAATTCAGCAACTTGTATGATTATAGTTAACAGGATTTATAATTGATATACAGGATGTGTGTAGGTATGTGTGCTAGTACTTGGGCTTGAACTCAGGGTCACATTTTCTTGTCTTTTCTCCTCAAAGTCCGCATTCTACTACTTGAACCACACCTCTGCTTCCAACATACAGGACATTAAAAACCATAGGGCTATAATTTCTAAGGAATTCTGTGGAATTTCTACAGAAATTCTCATGTTTTGGTTCTATTTTTAGGAAAAAAACCTGGTAAATTAGTTACCTACTCTTTCAAAATCTTGAGTTTCAATGTGTATAGGTTTATGTCAGTTTAAAAATCATAATATAGTAAAACTGTATGTGAAACAATTAATTGATCAGGTACTGGTGGCTCATGCCTGTATTCCTTACTACTCAGGAGGCTGAGATCTGAGGATCATGGATTGAAGCCAGTCTGGGAAGAAAAGTCAATAAGATTCTTAACTCCAGAAAGCTGGAAGTTGAACTGTGTCTTAAGTGTTAGAGCACAAGCTTTGAGCAAAGAACAGCACAGAGCTTTGATCAGGAACAGCACACTGAGTTCAAGCCCTGGGAGGAACATGTGCACACACGCACGTGCGCACACACACAGAAGGAAAAAGAAAATAGTTACTTAGTGCTGGGTGCTAATGGCTCACATTTGTAATCCTTGATATTCAAGAGGCTGAGATCTGAGGGTCACTGTTTGAAGCCAGCCCAGTCAGGAAAGGGCATGAGGCTTTTACCTACAGTTTACCAAAAACGCAGAAGTAGAGTGATGGCTCAATTGGTAGAACATCTGGCTCGAGACAAAAAGCTAAGGGACAACATCTAGGTCCTGTGTTCAAGCCCCTGCATTCAAGCCCCAGTAACAACAACAACAACAACAAAAACCCCAAATAAATAAATAAAAAACCAGAAAACAGAAAATAATGACTTTCTGGCCTGGGACAAATATAGAGTAAAGTTAGTTTCTTTGCCTCTCTTACTCTTATTTAAGTTGCTTACTGAGGAAGTGGTGCTGTAGCTGAAGTGGTAGAGCGCTAGCCTTGAGTGAGCTGAGGGACAGCGCTCAGGCCCAGAGTTCAAGCCTCACGACCGACCAAAAAAAACAAAAAACAAAAAAAGTTACTTACTGAATAGTGCCATGTGCTTCAGTGCTCTCCTTCACAACGTTTCCATTTAAGATTGCCTGTTTGGTCACTGTCTCCACCTTTTCATTCTCAAACTTTTGTGGGAGTTTTGTTGAAAATGATATTTCATTTATAATGGCTGTGAAAAAGTAATTTATGATATGTTAAATTCAGTGCTGAAGTATTATCCACAGTTAAATCACATACTAAACTTTTATTCAAATGTAATTTCTTTTTGCTCCTTTGAGGTATTTCATTTCCTGGTCATTTCCATAAATACCACCTCCCTTTCTGAATTAGTTTATCTGCATCAGAAACTCACCTGAAGGTAAACGAAAACCAACTCTACTGGTGGCTGGTTTGGGGTCTTTTTTCCCACCTTGGATACAACCATAATATCTGAAAATGGGAAGAATTATGTTATAGGAGCCACAGTGCAGTAGTAAGCAATTGAAACAAATAGGAGAATGGATAAATCGTACATTCATACAATAGAAATAGTATTTAGCAGTGAGAATGAATTAAATAATGCTGGACTGAATTTTTGTCAAAGAATCTATAGAAGACAGAGACAAATTAAAAAGAAATGAGCAACAAGGGAAGTGAGAAGATCAGGAAAGGATATTTGTGCAATGATGAAGAATCACTTATATCTTGTGATGGCTGACTTAGAAGAGTTAACTCTGGCTATTGGGTTCCTAGTTTTAGCAGACTGGATACAGTCCTTCTACCTGTTTTACTACTGTGTTGTAGTTGTTCAGTGAGTGTCATGAGGATGGATTTGATTTCTCTGACTTTGTCAGTAATGATGATCTTCTCTGTCTGTGGGATTAGGTACCTGATTTCTTCCTTTTCTAGGAGGCGGCGATATGTTTCAATTTCCTGTTCCAGCCTCATCTTGGTGTTGAGAAGCATCTCATGCTCTTGAAGCTGCCTTTCGATGCCACACCTGACTTCCTGCAGCTCCTTCTCCAGCCCATCAATCACTGCTTCGAGGTCTTGCAGCTGCATCTGGTAGTGCTGCTCGCTGGCATGCAGGGAGTTTTCAAGGCCCCTTTCCTGTTCAGAGACATCCTCAGTAGCAAATCAAATGTGTCTCCAAATGTGTCCCTGATATCAGACCTGCAATCTCTTCATTCATCTATGTTCTATTTTATTTGTTCACTTGCTTTTGAGGTACTAGCAATCAAACCTTGGGCCTTATTCATGCAACTGCCCAGCTATAATTTTTTTTTATATTTTACTTACTGTTTAATGTTTTTGGTAGAACTGGGGTTTGAACTCATGGCCTTATGCTTTTTAGGCAGGTACTCTAAAACTTGAGCCATGGTACCATCCCCCCTTCTTTTTTTGTTGATCATGGGGATTGAACTCTGGGCATGGGTGCTGTCCCTGAGCTCTTTAGCTCAAGGCCAGGGCTCTACCACTTGAGCCACAGCACCACTTCTGGTTTTCTGGTGGTTAATTGAAGATAAGAGTCTCATGAACTTTCCTGCCTGGGTTGGCTTTGAACCATGATCCTCAGATCTCAGCCTCCTGAGTAGCTAGGATTATAGGCATGAGCCATGGATGCCTGGCTCAGCCCCCCTTTTTTAGTCTTTGATCTTTCAGGTAGTGTCTTGTGTTTTTGCCAGAGAACAACCCCCTAACACCCTTCTATCTGCTAGAGTCTTCTCCATAGTTTATCATCAGGCATGTATCACCACACCTGGCTTATTGATGGATAGGTTTACGTATCCTGGCCTCCTGACTCCTGCTGTACAAGTAACTGGGATTACAGGCATGTACCACCATGCCTGGCCACAGATATATTTTAAGGTTGCAGTAATAGTATCTCACTTATAGAAAAAGAGTTTTTTTTTAAAATTTTATAGCTGGGCATGGTGACACACACCTCTAATAACAGCTACTCAGGAAGTGGTAGTAGAGGACCACACATTCCATATCCTCCTGGGCAACTTAGTAAAACTCTTGTCTTGAGAAGGAAAAAAAAAAAGAAACAGTGAAAAAGAAAAACAGCAGGCTGGGAGTATAGGTTAGTAGTAGAGTATTTGCCTAGCATGCATGACACCCTGAGTTCAATTCTCAATACCAAAAAAAAAGCTGTGTTACTATATTTCAAAGAAGTCCCATAATAATTTCATAGCATCCTCTCCCTACAATCCTTTGTCATGATTAATTTCTTTTCACTAAATATTCACAATATAGTGAATAGGAAAGGCAGAGCAGACTGCTTCTCAAAGGAATTTTCAGAAAGTGCTTCAGTATATTTTTCTATTAGGAATCTTCAATGCCATGAATAAAAAAAATCCCACTGTTAAGACTAGATAACAGATGTCTCTTTCCCCCCATTAGGGTACCCCCAGGGGACAAGTGTTACTTCATTCTTATAGGTATAAACTAAACCTTGAGTCATCTGGTAACAGCCACTGTCATGCAACGGTGACTGAACTAGAATGGGGAATCATACTCTGCGCCCTTGACTTCCAGAGTCTCTGTGTTAAGGAATGAATATGAATATTCCTTTCCCTCTTTTTTTGTGCATGCTGTACAAGTGCTCTACCATAAGCTGCATTCCCACCCCTCTTAATCTTGTAACATCTAGGGGTGCCATGAACCAGGTGTTTTGAGGTTCTTCTCACCACAGCGTGCAGAGACTCAATTTCCACTTGCAAGTGGTGCCACTGGCGTCGAGCCTCCTTGAGTTCTGCTTGAGCTGCCTTTAAAGCCTCTTCATCTTTGTCCATCTTTTTGCTTATATCTTCTTCTAGCTAAAAGAAAGTCAACAATAACAACTGACAAAAATGAGGCATTTTTGAAAAAAAAAGTTTAAAAGCAACTATAGAAAAAAATCACATATAGGAAAGCACTGTAAACTGTTTGATTATGGATGTGTCCCATTTTTTAATGACTACTTAGGTGTGCCAGCCAATTGTACTGTCAAAGATGGTGGTATGGACCTATCATCCCAGCATAGGAAGATGGAGAGTTTGAGGCCAGTGTAAGAGTTTGTCTCAATCCCCACTACTCCCCGAAAACCAAAAATCCTGAGCCCCAAATTTCAAATATATGACAAATTATGAAAAATGAAAAAGTACCTGTGGGCTGGGAAGGTGGCTTAGTGGTAGAGTGCTTGCATAGCATGCATGAAGCCCTGGGTTTGATTCCTCAGTACCACATAAAAAGCCGGAGTGGCTCTGTGGCTTAAGTTGTAGAGCACTATCCCTGAGCACAGAGAGGCTCAGGGACAGAGCCCAGGCACCGAGTTCAAGCTTCAGGACTGGCCCAAAACAACAATAACCCCCATATCTTTTAATGAAAAGGAACAGTTTTCAGGAACTAAATTTATGACCTTTGATTCTATGTGTATGTATGAGTGTGTGTGTGTCTATGTATGTTTGTGCATGCGTGCATGCACTTGTGCCAGTTGTGGGGTTTGACTCAGGGCCTGTGAACCGTCCTTGAACTTGTTTTGCTCAAGACTAGCTAGCCACAGCTCCACTTCTGGCTTTTTGGTGGTCAGATGGAGACAAGAGTCTCTTGGACTTTTCTGATGGGGCTGGCTTCAAACTGTGATCCTCAGATCTCAGATTCCTGAGAAGCTAGTATTACAGGCATGTGCTACTGGTGCCTGGTTAGACCCTTGATTCTCAACTTTTATTACTTATAGGTTGTTAAGGAAGAAGGATTAAAAATTAACTTATTTTCCTACATATTTTCTTGTGGGATGCTTTAGAAAGGTACATAGATACATATCCAAAATGGATCAATTCCTGCACCAGGCATATGGACAAGGAGTTTATACTAGTGGAAAATATATTACTAGTAAATGAGAGAACTAAGTTATAGGTATTAAAGTTCTTTCTTTCTTTTTTTGGTAGGTAGTGGGGCTTGAACTCAGGCCTGAGTGCTGTCCCTGAGCTTTTTTGATCAAGGTTAGCATTCGAACACTTTGAGCCACAGCATCACTTCTGATTTTCTGGTGATTCATTGGAGATAAGAGTCTCACGGACTTTCCTGTCTGGGCAGGCTTTGAACCGTGATCCTCAGAGCTCAGCCTCCTGGTAGCTAGGATTGCCGGCATGAGCCAGTGGCAGTTGGCTGCATTAAAGTTCTTAAGTAGATTTCTTTATTAAGATAACACACTGTTTAGAAAACTTTTTTTTTTTTTGTCAGTCATGTGTCTTGAACTTAAGTCCTGGGCACTGTCCCTGAGCTCCTTCACTCAAGACTAGCACTCTACCACTTTGAGCCATAACACCACTTCCAGTTTTCTGGTTGTTAATTGGAGTTAAGAGTCTCAAGGACTTTTCTTTTCAAGCTGGCTTTGAACCAAAATCCTCAGATCCCAGCCTCATGAGTAGCTAAGATTATAGGTGTGAGTCACCAGTGCCTGGCTTTAGAAAACTTATTCCAAAACAAGTTTTTGTAAGTCATCTTAATTTTTAGTATCTGGGGTTAGTAACAAAAATGACATCTTTAAAGTAAAGATTGTTTTCTAAAAGTTTTCATATTAAAAATCATGCAGAATATTTTATGTTTGGCTTTGATTTTTTTTTTTTTTTAGTGGTACTAGGTTTGAACTCAGGGCCTTGTGCTTACTAGGCAGGCATTCTACCACTTGAGCAATACCTTTAGTCTAGCTTTAAATATTTGTATGCTGATGTTGGAATTAAAAAAAGTATCTGTTGCCAGAATTCTCATTATTTGTACAAGTAAGTAATAGTACAAGTAAAAGTACAAGTAATCAATGTATCAAATTGATTGCATTATTTTGAAGCAACAACTTTATATGTTCTTATCAAATACATTTTGAAAGTAAAAGGTTTAACTTGAATGTACAATAGATGATGTTTGAAGGAAGCTAGAATTAAATAAAAGCCGGTGAATAGATTTAAGAGAATGAAATTCATAGGCTTCTTTTGGTTGGCGGATTGCTTGTTTTTAGTGAGCAAAGTCACACATTCAAACAGCACATACCAATACGGTTATAATAGTGAATATAGAATATCAGAACAATAAAAAAATTGCAGGTCAGTAGTGTTGAACAGGTAGCTAAGCTTGTGTGGTTAACTAGATTTTCAAGATGGTATCTAGTGAACTATACTTCCCAAATTCCTGTCCCTGTGTGATCCCTCTCCACACTGAGTCTGGCTTTAACCAGCAGTGGCAGAAGTGATGCAGTACCAGCTCTAGGGCTAAGCCTCAAGAAGCTCTGTCAGCTTCCATTTCTGTGTTTTTGGCAGCCCTGGGCTATGGTTTTAGAAGTTTGAATACCCTGTTGGAGAAATCGTGAAGAGAGGCCAGATGGAGAGGGACCCTGAGGCTGTCTGGAGAGAGAGAGGAAGAGAGGGAGAGATGGACAATGGGAAAGGAAAGAAGGGAGGGGACATAGGGAAGGAGGGAGGAAGAGGTTCATTTGGTCAGACAACTGAGCTAGCTTTCTTGCAAGCCCCTACCAAGGTACCAAACACATGAGCCATCCTCTTTGGGTGTTCTAGGCCAATAATGCCCAAAGATGACTGCACCAACATCTCCCTGGTCACTATAGAATCATGAGATGGAACACAATGGCTATTTTAGGCCACTGTGATTTTTTTTTTGGGGGGGGAGCTTTATTCTATAGTATTTGGTAACTAAAACAGCTTGCATTTATTTTGTGATTAGGGTTGAACCCAGGTCATTGTGATAATTTAAAACTCAGGCTTTCTTGAATTGTCGTTGGCTTATGAATTTAATACTCAGGCTTTCTTGAATTCTAGTTTGGCTTTCTAAATTATTTTCAAAAAAATAGTCTGAAAGTCTTTATCTTACAACATGCTCAAAATGAAACTTAACTGTAGTCTTGGTTTTATTTTTTTAATTTTTTGAATTTACTCCTTTCAACGTTGTAAACTAAACTTGTATACCTACTCCTGTGAAGAAAAGTTGTCATCTATTATTTTTTTCTTTTTGTATAAAAGATGAGTGAGCTATTCTAACAGCTAAGACGATATACCAGTGGGAAACTAGAATGTTGATCATTCTTTATGAGGACTAAATATGCTTCCGCAAGATAAATTTATAACATACTCAAATGAGTTGCTAATGAAATGAAGGTCTGTCATTTCCTAGTGATCTTTCTTCTCTCCCTTTCTTCCCTCCCCTTCCTTCCTTCCTTCCTTCCTTCCTTCCTTCCTTCCTTCCTTCCTTTCTTCCCTTCTTCCCTTCTTTCTCTTTTCTCTTTCTTTCTTTCTTTCCTTCCTTCTTTCTTTCTTTTTCTTTCTTTCTTTCTTTCTTTCTTTCTTTCTTTCTTTCTTTCTTTCTCTTTCTCTCTTTCTCTCTTTCTTTCTCTTTTAGCTATACTTGGGCAGTGGGAACAGAACTTGAATTCAGATATGATAGGTAGACTAATAAAAAAAAAATCCTGCATTCCTAAATCTTTATTTTTAAACTATTTGACCTTAATTACTAACTGTGATATCACTTCAAAACCAAGTATATGAGATTAGGTTTTAGGTCTGATCCAAGCTGGCTTTCTTCTTTAAAAAATATTGCAAGCTTTGCATGGGAAAAAAAAACATTTCTCACAGTTCAAAAGCAAAAATCTGTTAGTGGAGAGTCGTGACCAATTTTGATTGTTGTAATTTCTATCATTTGGTTTTGAATGCCATGTTCACAAACTCAGATCATTCCTATTTATAACTGTCTGGTATAAAACTGTGCTCATAAAAAGATGATGCAAACCTTTTAGAAATATCCTGCTTAATTTTAATCTCTAGACTGTGCATTCTAATAAATTTACCATTTTAAAGATGTGGCAGTAACTTTGTAGGGTATTTGATATGCTTTCTCCCTGAAGAATGTCTAAAAGGAGGATAGAGGGCACCATTTTATTGTTTTTGACCCCCATGTTTTGATCAATGACAGCCACCTCATAATTTACATATAAATCAAACGCACCAATCAATATTTACAGAATGGAAATTTAACAGCCACAGTTATTTTGTCGCTGTTGCCCCCCCCCTCCTCACCCCCCATTTCTTGACCCGGTTCCAGTGCTGTAAAACCTATATATTCCTTCCCAGTATATGCTGCATGGAAAAGGAAATACTGTACCTCAGAGAGGCCGGGACAGGAATTGGGTAGACATGGATTGTCTCCTTATCCTGGAAGGTGCCTGTCTGTATGAAATCATTACCTGGATCCTCGTTGAGAGCACCGTCTCTATCTGATTGCTGGTGAGGAGCTTTTCATAGTTTGCCCTGATCTCATTGAGGAGCTGGGACAGTTCCATTCTTTCCCCATCCTCCACCTTGGCTAAGTGAACCCTATCGACAGGATAGGATGAGTCTCTGCGGCAGAGCCTGCCCTGCCTGCGTCTCTTCCGTGGAGAGCAGACAGTCGGGTTTGGAGCCTTAAAGATGCAGAGCTCTTTTTTCCCCCCACCCCCAGAGGCCGAGAAAACGCGAGTGTTTCAAATCAATTATGCAAATACGATGCAAATGGATTGCTCTTGGTATAGCAGAAATGTCAGAATCTTGATGGAAGGAAGGAAAAATAAAGCGCTGATCACTTTGGGGAGTTTAATTTACTTTTGTGGAAAGGAAATGGGTCATGAGATGAGGAAAATTGTATTGTTTTTCCCAAGATAGTGCATAAAAATTAATCTGGGCCAAAAACATAAGGATAAAATTTTCTTTTATAGCTTATTTTTCTTTTCACCATCAGGATTTATTTTTTTTTTGCCAGGTATTGTGGCTTGAATTCAGGACCTGAGCACTATCCTTGAGCATTTTTGCTCAAGGTTAGTGTTCTACCACTTGAGCCACAGCTTCATTTCCAGCTTTATGCTGATTAATTGGAGAGAAGAGTCTCATGGACTTTTCTTCCCTGGGCTGGCTTCAAACCCTGATCTTCAAATCTCAGTCTCCTGAGTAGCTACGATTACAGATGTGAGTACTAGCAGCCAGCTACCATTTGGATTCTTTAAACAGAAATGCTATAGTGAGTCACTAGACTATGTGGAAATTTAAAATACTGGACTGGGAATGTGGCTTAGTGGTAGAGTGCTTGCCTAGGATGCATGAAGTCCTGGGTTCGATTCCTCAGTACCATATAAACTGAAAGAGTCAAAAGTGATGCTGTGGCTCAAGTGGTAGAGTGCTAGCCTTGAGCACAGAGAGGCTCAGGGACAGTGCCCAGGCCCTGAGTTCAAGCCCCAGGATTGGCAAAAAAAATATTATGACAAATATTGGAAAAAGCTGCTATCAGATTAAGATGACACTTGCCATTGGCCTTAGAATTGACTGACTGCATTTTCCCTTGAATGCCTATTGTGGAGGACTTCTGGCTGAGAGCAGTTTGATGAACTGAGGTGAATTCCTAGAGGCATGTTGCAAATGAAGTCAAGGGCAGAGGTGAGGCTCCCACAATATCAGAGCTGTGGGATAAGATTGCCAGTGTTTGAAAAGTGCGGAAGACATAGATTTGTTTGGTCTTTGTGGAGACTGTGTTTCACTGAGATAAGATTTATTGGGAGATTTCATCTCCATCAATAAATGTTAAATGCAATTTCTACTTGAAAATAGGACATTTTTCCAATTTAAAGGAACACTTGGCACCTGCCATTCCATCCAATCTTCGATTTTGACATTTAGTGACCTGTAAAGTAGAGAGGACTAGGGCCAGAGGCATTAAGGTATTGTGTTCAAGGTCATTTGGTGAGGTAAATGGCATCTTTGGGACTGGAACTTTGATTGCTTGGCTGTAGTCCATTGCTCCATCTGCTTCTCCATTATCTCCTTGATACCCCCTCTCCCCCAATTCTTTGTTTGATCTGACCAACTTGAATGAATTCAAATAGGACTGAAACATTTTTGTGAATGGATTTGTGGCTGTTATTTGTAGAATAGCTTGGTTGAATTGTATAGAGAGCATGGGAGAGGGGTAGTTGGGATCTTAGCTCCGTTTCTCACAGTGCCTTTGCATGTATATCTTGTTCTTTTAATTTCTCAATGAACATATTTCTGGACAGGCTAGTCTGTATCAGGCATTTCCACAATCTTCCCCAAACAAAGTTTGGGCCGATCCCCAACCCTTGGAGAGGGTCCAGGTTATTTCTGTGCCCTCCTTCCTCCACATTCACCACCAGTCACAATTTGACAATTTATTGGTGGGTCAGAGTAGCCTGATATAAAAAGCTCTCCTTTAGAGGGGCACAGAGGTTATCCAGGCCAAATGGATTGTTTTTGTTGATACTTGAAACTGTGAAATATGAAGAGAATTAGCTACTTAGGATAGGAAAGAGGAAGAAGTGACAAATTAAACTCAAATTAGATTCAGAAGCAATAAATTACACCCTCTGGTTACTTTACCTAGCTTCTGCTAAGGTCTGCCTAAAATAGAGAGAGAGCTGAACTAGATTATGTGGAGGCTGGTTCTGGCAGTCTGCGTTTTATTATGTTATCTTCATTTTTTGGCAGTACTGAGGATTCAGCTCAGGATCTCTACCAATTGAACCATGCCACAAGGCTGCAATCTGCATTTTGAACAGATATTTCCTAGAGCCCTAAAACAGTGCCCTTGAACAGTAAGCTGATATATATCACAAGGGCAAACCACATATATAATTTTCAACATTCTAGCAGCCATATCAAAAGGTATAAAAGGAAGTGGATGAAATTAAATTCAATATCATATTTTACATTACCCAGTATACCCCAAAATATAATAACACATTATTTAAATTCTTTATTTTTGATACTGTCTTTGAAATTAAAAATGTATTTTATACTTCTAGCCTATCTCAATTTGCATAAGCCACATTAAAATTTGCAAAGCAGACTGGGGCTGCAAGGTAATAGATTTGATTTCTATTATTGCAAAAAAGATGAAAAAAATTCAAAGTGCTCAATAGTATGTGGCTAATGGCTAATGGATTGGACAGAGCAGATTTGAGATTTGGGTTTAACTGACTGGCTCAGAAGAGTATTACAAGCTTTTTTCCCTTATATGTGGAATCAAATAAAAATGAGAAATGCATACAGAGGAGAGGGGTTATTATTGAGTAGGAAAAGGATCAGCAAGAGGGGTGAGGATGAATAAATGTGGGTAATGGGGATGTAAATATGATCAAAATACTTTATAAATGTGTATGACAATGTGATAACAAAGCCCACTATTTTGTATAATTAAATGTATTAATAAAAATAAGAGGCTCAGTTAAAAATAAGATACTTTTCTCCTTTTTTCTTTATTATTATTATTATTATTATTATTATTATTATTATTATTATTATTTTGGTGCCTGTCGTGGGGCTTGAACTCAGCACCTGGGCACTGTCCCTGAGCTTTGATGCTGAAGGATAGCTTTCTACCACTTGGGACCACAGCTCCACTTTTTTTGGTAATTAATTGGAACCCCAGTTAGCCTCAAATCATAATCTTCATCTCAGCTTCCTGAATAAGTAGGATTACAGGCATGAGCCATGGGCACCTAGACCCTCCTTTCTTTTAATTAGAATGTTTACTTTTTACATACATTTTTCTGATGTACATTTGAAGTTTATAACATAATGTTATGGGATATGTATGTACACACACACACACACACACACACACACACACACATATATATATATAGTGTATCTCTGAGTATGTATATATATGTTGTATATGTATGTGTGTGCATATGGCATATAAAACACAGTTTAGGCAAAATGGCTTTTCCCTCTAGACATTTGTAATTATGAATTTCTTTTCTTTCTCCCTTCCTTCCTTCCTTCCTTCCTTCCTTCCTTCCTTCCTTCCTTCCTTCCTTCCTTCCTTCCTTTCTTTCTTTCTTTCCTTCCTTCCTTCCTTCTTTCCTTCCTTCCTTCTTTCTTTCTTTCTTTCTTTCTTTCTTTCTTTCTTTCTTTCTTTCTTTCTTTCTTTCTTTCATTCTTTCTTTCTTTCGTCCTGGGGCTTGAACTCATGGCCTGGGTACTGGCCCTGAGCTTCTTTTGCTAAAGGGTAGCACTTGAGCCATAGTGCCACTTTTGGCTTTTTCTGTTTATGTGGTACTGAGAAATCAAACCCAGGGCTTCATGCATACTAGGTAAGTAGTCTATCACTAACCTACAGTCCCAGCCTCTTACTTTTCTTCAAATAGAAACATCCAACTTATCTTTTAATCTCATAGAGCTTGGGTAGTCTTTTGCTTATGAAGTATAGTTTCTTTTGCAGCTTCAGATACCACTTTTTAAATCAAGTATGCATTCTAATAGGATTAGAGAGGCAGAACTAGACAGCAAGTAAAAGATTTTGTTTTTAAGTTAAAAAAATGGCTCTAAATGACAGGCCTTTATGGGCTGGTCCCTTTTTTGTTATATTGTTGATCTTTCTATTCACAGGAGCATGCCTCCACAGGATAGGGTGAATCTTGTGTTTCATGGGTCAGGGAACTCCATGCAAAGTAGTGCGGCAGGTTTTCAGTATGTTTGAGAAATGCTTATATGTGCATCCTATGCCCTGTACATGCATTTTGTATGGACTGATGAAGCAGGATAAACCACATGCAGGCTGGCTCCTGCATGTCATGTGAGGATCACCTCATTCTTAGTCGCTGTAGTTCAAGAATACACAACAAGAAAACAGGGCAATTTCTCCAACCAAAGACTTAGCCTTGAGATATACTTTTTCTCGTATTTTCCCTGATGCTTTCTCTTCCTGCCTTGTTTACTGTCACCCAGTGTAGTATAATAGGATATCTGCTTAGATAAAGTTATATCCTGTAAAGCAGGCTTTATCTTCAAGATACAAATGGAGATCTTCCAACAGAATGTGACTGTCCATCTACTCACATGACCCTTTATTCTTTTTTTTTTTCCTGTTGATTGTAAGGCTTGAACTAAGTACCTGGGCTTTGACCCTGAGATCTTTTTGCTCAAAGCTAGCACTCTACCACTTTGAGCCACAGCTCTACTTCCAGTGGTGGTTAATTGGAGATAAGAGTCTCATGGACTTTCTGCACAGGCTGGCTTTGAACCAGGATCCTCAGTTCTCAGCCTCTCTGTAGCTAGGGTTACAGGCCTGAGCCACTAGCACCAGGTGTGATTCTGTATTTGAACCCTTGCTTGTTTTGCTATAGTACTGTCCATCAAATACTCGTCAGCCTATTTGACTATATGAGTTACTAAAGTAGCTAATCCTGTTAGAGTTGGACCATGTAGCTTGCCTTTGAATGCGGTGTTTATTCTCCTTACTCAGTCCTAGTAACTTCAGCAGCTTCAACTCTGAAGTATGTTACCATCTTCCTTCAAAACCAATTTAAATCCCCATGCCCATTCCACAGCTCAGCTATGCAGAGATGCTCTCAGTCTATCCCATATTATCCTCAGATGTGCTTAAATCATTGTGTGATCTGCTTTATCAACAAGCAAATGGTGCCTCACACTAAGGTACCTAAAAAGTTACAGTATTTCTCCCAAGCCCCAAATGGCAAGTAATAATGCTTAGTATAAATGATGACATGAAAATTTTAGCTTTGTTAGGGCTCCTAGCTTTGGAGGACCCATGTCTTTAGGGAAAGTACCATCTAAAGAATGATACTTAACTATGCATCCTAGACATGGTGGTCTTCTTGGAGCCATATGTCTGCAGATACCTAGGATCTACCATCGATGAACAAAACTTCTATTTGTTCAAAGGGGTTTCAATTGAACATGTCAGTTTAGTTGTACAATGCATCTTCTTCAGCGTCATCCCTTCCATCATTATCTCCAAGTCCACAACTTTAAAGTGAGGTTAAACACCCTGGGTAATTGCTTTCCCCTTAACTAGATTGTAAGCCTGTTTTGAAAAATAATCACTTTCATTATGTGTTTGTAAACAGAGCATCTATTACATAATTATTTGAAAGAGAGAGAAATGGATGAGCTATTAGGTGACATTTACAAAAATAAAAAGGACAGCAATACAGTCTAGGATAAAAGGGTAGGAAAATTGTTCTTATATTTCATTCAATATTTACATCATTTCTACCACATTCATAACCTCTCCAACTCTTCCAGTGACCAGGAACACACTGCCTTAAAAACATCGAAATACAAGCTGGATGCAGGTGGCCCATGTCTGTAATCCTAGCTACTCAGAAGGCTAAGATCTGAAGATTGAGGTTCAAAGCCAGTCTGGACAGGAAAGTTTATAAGACTCTTATCTCCTACTAGCCACCAAAAAACCAGAAGTGGAGCTGTGGCTCAATTGGTAGAGTGCTAGCCTGAGCCAAAGAACTCAGGGACAGCACCTTGCCACCAAATTCAAGCCCTTTATCAAATTCAACACTTTATCTACACCTCCACATCCCACTACAAATCTAAATACTAACCAGCATCTTGATGTTTTTTGAGTTTTATCTACTGTTCTCATTGGATTGCAAACTTCCTAAGGGTGGACAGTATGTGTCTTACAATCTCTTTGGAACTTGCTCTAACTCTATCTCCTTACCAAGCCCTTAGATTTTTGTACTTAATGTTGTTAGACAAATGGATGAACATCAGAATAGGCACTCTTTTTATGATTATAATTATTAATGCATATTAATTATACAAATTAATGGATTTCTCTGTGATACTTCCATACATGCATAGATGATACTAGATCATGTTTACATTTCCTTCTACCCTCTTCTCCTCTTTTTGTCCTCCTTCCTTGTTCCTTCCCTAATAATCCCTCATGTTCTTAAATCAATTTGTTTTATTGTTGTTAGAGTATATAATACTTTATTGACTTTTAAAATTCTGTACTAAAAGGGAATTGATTCTTTTTACACTTCTTTTGAAAATATATCTTGAGTTCTGGCAATGTTCATTGCAAGTCCAAGTTTGTTTTGATTTTCTAATGGTATAATTAGGATAGGAGTTGCTCACTTAGGTATTATTGTTGCATGTTTAGGATGGAATGATAATCCTTTAGGGCGTAAGACTGTGTTTAGATAAAAGACATTCAACAATTATTCAGCTTAAGGCAACTTAATTATATCCACAGATTATGTCACTTTGTATGAATATAATACTTCTATTCCTGCAAATAAGGTTGCACATTTGAAGAAAATGCTGGGGTTTGTAGGTTTTTTTAATAGTTGTGTTTTAGTTTTTTCTTTTTCTTTTTTATTATTATCTTTAAGTAGTTGTACAAAGGAGCTGCCATTTAACAAAGTGTAGTTTTTACTCTCAAAAAACATTATCTTTGGGATGGAAAGTAGCCACAAGATTCATACCATGAATGAGCTGGTCATTGGAGTCAAGAGAAACACTTTCGGTTCTCTTAGATGAGTCTTACAGAGTAAATGATATTCTCCCCACCCCAATTCCCTTTTTTCCTTTGCATTGTTATTGGGGTTTGAACTCGGGACCTGGGAGCTGTCAAGGCTAGTGTTCTATCACTTGAATATACTTCAACTTCTGGCTTTTTGGTGATTATTTGGAGATAAGAGTCTTATGGCTTTGTGCCTTGACTGCCTTCAACCTTTATTCTTAGATCTCAATCTCTTGAATAGCTAGGATTAGCGGTGTGAGCCACTGTGACAAGCACTCGGTATACCTTTGAGAATTATGCTGTATTTTTTTGTTGTACTTTTGTATAGTTAGCCTGTGTGTAAATATGTGTATGCATTTTATGTGTTTTTGTGTATGTGCCAGTACTGGGGCCTGAACTCAGGATCTTGTTTCATTCAGCTTGCTTGCTCACAGATAGTGCTAACCACTTGAATCACGCCTTTAGTCCCCATACTTCATTTGTAGGTTGAGTGTTTAATACATTTGCCGATTACCTGCCAACTGTGGTCTGAAGTACTATGCTCTTCAGAGATACAAAGTGTTCTGAAATTTGTGAATTTTTTATTGTTTTGTTTTTAAAAAATATTTTGCTTCTTATCTTATTAGCTTATTCAGAAAAAGAAGTATAATTTATTTTCAGATATCTTTTGCCCTAAATTACAAACATTTACATTTGTAAGCAAATGAACTTTCATGAATTAATCCAGCCTGTATGAAAAGAAACATATTTGGCAGGGTGAGAATAGTGGATCAGTGATTGCCACACTCAGCCACACCTTTTACAAATATATTTTTTAATATTCTTCCCTCGAGAAAAAAACTCGTTATATTAATCCTTCTAGCTTCAGCTCCTTCTCAATTGTTTTTTTCAGATGTCATAACTTGCTGGTGGCTTGGCGCCTGTCTGCTCATTGCCGACGACGCCAGATACGAAATTGGGTGCTATGTTGACACACAGGTGCCACAGGCTCAGTTTCTTTCCAAAGCCATTGTCTTTGAGACTTCTACAAGTTGCCACAAACCGGTGACTTGTGAAGGAGACAGTCAAGGCAGTCAGCACTATTTCAGAACTAGGAAAAGAAAGTTACCATGGCAGCAAGAGCAGGGACTCTGGAACTGGACTGCCTAGGCTAGAAAGTGGGAAAGGTTGCTTAGTAGCTTCCTTGGATATGTTAGTTCATGGTTCTGTGTCTCAGTGTCCTCATCTGCAGACTGAGGAGAGTAGTGTTCGATCACCTTCTTTCTGTAGGCATGCTTTGAAGTCTAAAAGCTGCATGTCGCCGTGTTTGTGCTCTTGCTGTTGCCCTGGACTTGAAGGAGCTGGGTCTTCAGGGTGTTCACCTGGACTTAGGTCTCTGACAGCTGAGTGGGATCTGGCTTTGATTTTGCCAGGCTGCCTTCAAGGGGAGGTTTTATTTTTTCAGTTTTTATTTTTTGTGTCTGTCCTGGGGCTTGAACTCAGCCTGAGTGCTGTCCTGAGCTTTTTGCCCAAGGCTAACTTTCTATACCACTTGAGCCACAGCTCCACTTCCAGCAGAATTATTTAGGGAGATTAGTACTGGAGGTTTATTACCACTTACTTTGCAAGAAGAGAATATATATTGTACAGTTATCTTTTCTCTTCTAACCCTTCCTCTTTCAAGCAAACCAGAGAGGACCTTTCCAAATAGATGTCTTATTTTATAGGGGTGGGATTTTGTGATTTCCTGAGAAGGAGGGCATCTCAGGCTCCCTGAGTCTTTCTCACCTAACTGCGTTCACAGTGAGCATGGAGTAGGAAGTTCCTGCTTTCCTAGGGGGTAGAGCTGTGATCCTCAGCAGGCATTCTAGCTTCTGGCAAGATTTGGAGACATTTTTGGTAGTCAACTATTACATAAAGGCTATAGCTAGTGGGGCTCAGCTTCCTGGAGCCTACAGAATGGCCATCCCTAACCCAAGGAATCACCAGCCCCAAATGTCTATGGTGCCAAGAATGAGGGTACTGTATTCTGCTTTTAATTCTGACATTGAGATGTTATGTATTCAAAAATTTCAGGGAAACTGCTTGAATTATGGTAAATCTGATCTCATTTCAATTCCCTGTGGCATGAATTCTGCCACCTTGATAGTTTCTTTCCTTCTTTTTCCTTTTTTTGATTTGATTGCATAGAGCCACAAAATTTTTGAGCTAAAAAGTCCCTTAGGGATCATTAACTCCCTTGTTTTATAGATGAAGAAAACAATGAGGTCTAGAGTTGGAGTCTTGCAGGAGACTGACTTACCTGAGGTTACACAGTGAGTTTAGAGATAACCTGAGAATGAGGACTGGGTCCATGAAAGATACAGCAACTTGCTAATGTATGATTAGTTTAATGAAAGCTTCTGATGTGCTCCTTTTAGAAGATTAATGCTCTGGGAGAGAGCAAGGTAAGGGGTGACATTGTCCAAAAAGAAATATACTCATTACTTGACTTATGTGACAGTAACCCCTCTGTATTATCACCTTTATAATAACAATAAAAACAGGAATTAAAAAAAGAAGAAGATAATTGCTGCTGCTGTCTTTGTTCCTAATTTCCTGGGTCCTGAAACAACTGGATGGAGTAAAGGCTTATCACTAACAATCTTAGGTTTTTAGTGTGTAGGTGAAAATTGATTGTTGTTCAAGTTTAAGTGTATTAAATCTCCTTTGGTTAAAAAGGAGCTTACATACTTATTTTTAAAATTATTTTTTATTGTTTATGAAGGTGATGTACAGAGGGATTATAGTGACACATGTCAGGTAAGGAGTACATTTATTTTGTGACAGTGTCAGCCCTTCCCTCACTCTTTCCCAGTATACTTAAAAATTATAATCATAAAGGTGAAGTATGGCCGGGCGCTGGTGGCTCACGCCTGTAATCCTAGCTACTCAGGAGGCTGAGATCTGAGGATCGCGGTTCAAAGCCAGCCCGGGCAAGAGAGACTGTGAGACTCCTATCCCCAATAAACCACTAGAAAACCGGAAGTGGCACAGTAGCTCAAGTGGTAGAGCGCTCGCCTTGAGCTGAAGAGCTGAGGGACAGCGCCCAAGCCCAGAGTTCAAGCCCCATGACTGACCAAAAAAAAAAAAAAAAAGGTGAAGTATGGAGGGGTTGCAGTTACATAAGTCAGGTAAAGAGTACATTTCTTTATGGAAAATGTCAGCCCTTGCCTCGATCTCTCCCAGTATATTTCTCGATGCTTAGTAGATTTCTAGCTGACCTACTTGCAGGCATTTTATCTAGATTTATTTTCTTAAGCTTTCAGACAGGAACCTGCCTTACCACCTACTTGGGCAGAGAATAGGTGATCTCATTCTGAATGTGAGCCAGCATTTCCCTAATAGCATCTCATGCTGACATTCTTGGGAGCTCAGCAAATTCTGTGGTTGTAGTATTTGCAAAACAAGGCCTGACATGGGTAGTTCATAATTTGGCTACTAATTCTATTTTTTTCATGTATTCCATGGAAAATTTCTTGCCTAAGTTGCTAAGTGAAGAACTCTTAAGTTCTTGGATTTTTCTTACAAGCTTCAACAATAAACATCACTAGGCAACATGTGTTTGAGACCTATTGCTGAGAATTCATATGAAATTACAAAATTGTCTGAGAGGGCAGTTGGTGTGTGGTGTGTTTACCTAGGGGGAAGTTTTTAAGTACCACAGATGCTGTATGTAGACTGTTCTGGTTCCAAGGCATTAAGAACTCAATTCTGTTCCATTTCATCTTTAGAATCACAAGCAGCAGAAGCAGCAGCCTACTTGTTGCACTCTGCTCTAGATCTTCTGACACTGGGTGTGCTGCTAGTTTACCTTGTTGTTGAGCCTCATTGAAGCATCTTGGTGATTTTGGCTGGTCATACCTTCATAGTGAGTTTCTTGTCATTGAGGAACCAGGCAAGATCAGCTCTGGGTCTAGGGTCCATATCTACAACAGATGGCTGCACTTTAATTTCTTCACTTAGAAACAATCTCCAAGGAACTCAAACATAATGGCAGAAGAATTTACTCACATTATCCCTAACTTCATTTGAGTAGAAGATAAAAATGAAATAAGAAAGAAGAAAGATTTACTTGGTATATCCTTCCATCAGACTTTCAATCTGCATTTCCACATCAGCTTTGGGCAAGATCAGGCCTTTTAATGCCTTCTATGAGAGCCTTGATCCTTTGGTGGAGAATCAGTTTAGTTTCCAAACTGGAAAAACTTCTGAGTGCCTTCAATGGTCATTATGCTCTATTGAAAACCTCTTAGTCAAGTAATAGGTAGTAGAAATGCTGACATTCACTTTAATAATTGTTAATATAATTTGCTATTAATTTTTCACATTTTGAGAGGTAGGGTGGTACTTGCATATAAAATGCTGAAAGTGTTGAGGAAAGAATCCTCTCAGCATATTTTATTCCATAGTAATCATCCTTGTTACCTCTTAGGTGTCAAGGGCCTTTTCTATGTAAGCACAAAGTGGGAAATTAAATGAAGGAATCCTTAGAATGTCAGATGAGACCCAGCCAAAGAAATTAGGATTTTTGCTTAGAAAATAGAAGACATGGCAGACATTTAAAAATAATTCTCAGGATGAACTTTCCAAACTTTGGGCACCTACAACCCCAAAGATAATCTAGTAAAATCTTTCAGAAAGAATTTGTAGTCTACAGAAAGAATCACCATCCAACTCATTAAAATTCTGTGGTTTTTATGTTCCTGTGCTTAGATAGAAATCACAAGCTCTGATATTGGATCTTGATGGAAACTTTTGGGTGTGAAGCACCTAGTAGGGAAAAAACAAAAAAATGACTTCATCTTGACAGGGTAGAACAAAGCCCTAATTTGCATAAAGACTGCCACAGAGACTTGAAACTTTAACTTCTTGGTCTTAGAAAAAATTACTTGAAACAATTTACTTACAGATTGATACAAACAATGAGGGGAGCTAAGACAGATGTGCATTTCTAAAAATGAGGTTTCATTGACAAAGGTTATGATCATTTCAGTTCTTTCTAGAAGGCTGGTAATTTCCTGACATTAGTAATTGCAGTGATGAATTCCTACGTAAAAGGTAAGCATTGCTAACCTTTTGATGTTGACATATTTTTCTACACTGATAGAAACATATAAATACAAATGGGTTTCTTCTCTCTTAGTATGTTTGTTTACATGATGCACCGACTGCATATTTCCTTTTTCTCTTCATTGCATACATATATTATCAGTTTAAGACACATATTTTTTATGGCCTCTTTGCTACCAATGTCTGAAAAAACATTGTTTATTCAATCATATCTTTTTATTTTTATTTTTTTTGTTGTTTGTCATAGGGCTTGAACTCAGGGCCTGGGTGCTGTCCCTGAGCTTTTTCACCCAAGGCTACCATTCTACCACTTTGAGCCACAGAACCACTTCCAGTTTTCTGTTGGTTAATTAGAGATAAGAGTCTTCACAAACTTTCCTGCTCTGGTTGGCTTTGAACCTTGATCCTCAGCTCTCAGCCTCCAGAGTAGCTAGGATTACAGATGTGAGCCACCAGCACCCGGCTCAATCATTTCTTTTGTTTTGTTTTGTTTGTTTGTTTGTTGATCCACTTGAGCCACAGCACCACTTTCTCAATCATTTCTTCAGGCTCTTCTCATGCATGTAACCTTTTAGACGATAGTACAAGAAACACCCTATATATATGACAGATGTCTGGGTCTATGGGTTTTCAGAAATAACTTGTGGTCAAATTACCAGAAATGATCAATCTCTGTGATAACTTCTTTTCCCATAGTTATAACAAATATTGACTTACCTCCAAACTGGCCTGGATCTTTTAATTTCTTAAAATACTCCATATTATAAATCTGTGATGTCTTCTTATCTCTGATTAGTACCTTGGAGTTTATTTAAGCTAGGAGCAGATGCTCATGTAATTTAGGGAAAGATCAAGCAGATGAACGAGGTAGAGAACTCAACAGACCACAGAGTTTTCCATCATTGCTGCAGAGAGCCTCCATGTGACACTGAATGGGTTCAGAGAAATGGAGTGGGGAGTGTGTGTAAGGTGAAAGGTTTTTATACATTCTAGGGTGAGACTCTTCTTTGGAATGTTTTTGTCCTGTCCTGTTTGGGATTTATGGTAGGAGTATTCTTCTGATGCTAATAATCCTGCACTTTCAGATAAGGTAAAGGGTGAAATTTTCCTGACAGTCAGGAGGGGTCCACGGAGAAGGGTGGACCTTGGGAGCAACATGGAATTGTGAGAACAAAGCAGATTCCCACCAACATACAGTTGATTCTATAAGTAATTGTGCAAAACAGCAGGATTAATAAATCTCCAACTTTTTGAGTTGTATATAAGAACTATTTCTCTTTTCCAAATACTTTAAAGCGAAATGAAGCCCAAGATGGGGACACAAGTAGTTTTTTTCTTTCTTGCCATTGTTCCTAACATAATGTACCATGTGATTTTTAAAATTTGTTTGTATGTTCCTCCCCCACAGTATAACCCCTGTTTTCACTGTATCTGATGTGGGTGCCCTGCATCTTGTATATACACTTCTCTAACTTGGAGAGGGGAAGGAAAAAAAATGCTTAAATAGGGATACAGGTTGACTCATTGTAACAATGAGATGTACAAGACACTATGTTGAAAAAATGAACTTTACACTTTAGGTGGGGAGGGGGAAGTGTAGTTGTGGAGGTGGGAGGGAAGGGATGGTAGGGGAAAAACAGAGGTGGAGATACAATGTTTGATAGGAAATGTACTCATTACCTTGCTCATGTAACTGTAACCCCTCTGTACAGTATTTTTACGATAAAAAACATATTTAAAAAACCCAAATACTTTAATAGCCAGTCTATACAGTAAGAGGGTGTGGGAATGAAGAGTAGAAATAGAAAAAAGGGAGAGAGATCACACTGGCACACTAAATTTCTTTAAAGTCATTGGGCAAGAAAAGTAACATTGGACTTCCAAACTGATATCATACAACTTCTAAAAAGTATTTTGACTTGAGTGTAAGAGCAAAAGTTGACTCTTCGGGGCTGGGAAGTGGCTCAGAGGTAGAGTGCTTGCCTTGCATGCATAAGGCCTTGGGCTCCATTCCTCAGCACCACATAAGCAGAAAAAGCTGGAAGTGGTGCCTTTGACTCAAGTGGTAGAGCGCTAGCCTTGAGCTGAAGAGCTGAGGGACAACACCGAGGCCCAGAGTTCAGGCCCCATGACCGACCAAAAAAAGAAGGAAAAGAAAAAAGAAAAATAGACTCTTTTCCTCTATTTTTGGTAAACAACTGCATGGTAAACTTAGATAATTTTTCCCTCTGGGTTTTTTCCTGGAAGTAGCCTTTTAGTATTTTATTTAAAATAGGGCAGATCTGGAGCTTTTATACTGATGTCACCAATATTATTATTTTCTGGGATGTCAGGAAATCATATTCTTTACAACTGACACAATGTAGGCTAGAGCTTTGATAAGTCAGCCCCAGACTTCTCTAGTTTGCATTTATTTGTATAACAATCTCATTTATGTTGGTCCCTAAACTCCCCCCACCCAGCAGATTTCCATGAAAATTATTGTAAACTTTGTCCCCATGGAACATTCAGTCTTGTTCAACAAAGATTTTTCAAAACATTTGTGTAATGTCTCTACAAATACTTGAATGCGACCTAAAATGCCAAGTTTACTTTCTGAAAAAATCAACACGGGAGACAAATATAGTGTTGCTTTATGGCTACAATTCAGTTTGTTGTTAGATCCTCCAGCTCAAGATTGATGATTAAAATCCTTCTTCTGGCCAGGTGCCAGTGGCTCTACTCAGGAGGCTGAGATCTGAGGATCGAGGTTTCAAGCCCGTCTGGGCAGGGAAGTCCACGAAACTCTTGTTTGCAATTAACCACCAGAAAGCTAGAAGTGTTATTTTGGCCCCAAGTAATAGAGTGCTAACCTTGAGCAAAAAAAAAACTCAGTGACAGCTCCCAGGCCGTGAGTTCAAGTCCCATGACTGACAAAACTTGTTTCTTCTTCTAGGAAAAGCAAACACTTTCATCTCTCTTGATACTAAATAGAAATCTCCTTAAAGCTAAGGATTCCCTTTACATGGCAGGGCCAAGACTAGGATTTCACTGGCAAATTTCCCCTCAGTTGCAGCTTCTTAAAATCCATTGTGGACAAGGTTTGATGTGGGCAAATTAGAAGAAAATATTCTCTTTGAAATGTTGGACTGTCCCTTTCATCTGCATTTCTGGACTGAGAGATGGGTAATACTAAAAGTTGCAAGTGATTTCTGGACAAATTTATTCAGAAATCAATGTAGGTTCTTAGTTATATTTCATAGGTGTATATTTAAAGGCTATTAGAACAATACTTTAAAAATAATAGCTTGTTTTTCCTGACCCAGCTTGACATATTTATCCTTATTAGCTTATGACAACAAGTAAAGATTGGATTACAGGGTAAGACACTTGTGATTTGTTTTCCTCCTCTTACATGGTTTCGATTCTGCCTTTATTAGTCTGGCTTTTTATTCTTTTTAGTTGTTGTTGCTATAACAGCATACTTGAGATAGGATAACTTTATAGACAAAAGAGGTTTATTTAGCTTAAGTTTTGGCTGCAAAGAGTCCAAACTGCGTGGTGCAGGCTCTGGTGTCTTGTGGACTGTATTATCTCATGTGTTGGGAGGGAGTGTGTCTATACATCACATTGCAAAACAGGAAGCCAGGGAGAGACTAAAACTCTATAATCCCTTCCATGGGCACATGTCCAATTAACCTAAGGCCCTCCTGGTAGACACTGTCTCCTGACACTGTTGTAATGAGGACAAACTTCCAAGACATGCCTCTTTGGGGGGACCTAGGTAAGCCATGTGGAAACTATAGCACTGCCTGACTCCACTGTATCATTAAGAAACAAGGCTGAGCTGCGCAATTCACAGCCGATTGCAGTCTTGTTCTGAGCTCCCCAATGCTGACATATCCCTTGTGGTTCAGGAGGAAAAATATATACTTGATCAATCTGTCTAGGACCCTGAGCTTTGTACATATCTCAGTGCCAGGATGCTTTCTTTCTCTTTTTCCCTCTCCCTCTCTCCCTCTCCCTCTCTCCCACTTCCTTTCTCTCTCCCTCCTCCTTTCTCTTTCCCTCCCTCCATCCTTCTCTCGCTCCCTCCCTCCCCCTCTCCTTTTTTGCTTCTTCCCATCTTATTTTTTCATGAAGACATGGATATTGCAAATGAGTATGTTGCTATTGAAAGGGTTTGGGTAATATATCCTGTTGTCCAAATGTCATATTCAATCCATTGATAATTTATTAAAGTGATTTATTACTTGCAGTACTTTGTGACTTGGGGAGGTGGTGTGGGATAGTAGTACTTGTACTGCATTTCAGGCAATTTCCATTCATTCCATTGTCTCCTTGTTGGAACTACTGTCTGATTTCATGAAGTCATCAGGCAAGTTTGGACCTCTTCCCTTAGAGCCTCAAGTTCTATTGCTTGGTACTGTTTGCTGGATATCTTGCCTTGATGTTTCTAATCTCTTTGAAGACAGACGGCACTTCTTGTATTCTCCTCCTCCTTGTACGTTGTTGCTCGAGGTCAGGAACACAAGAAGTACCTTAGGAATCTCTAGATAAAATGAATGGGTTTAAATCCATGTGCATGTAGGCACCAGCTCTTCCTCCTGACAGGCAAGTCTACTCAGAAGAAAGATGTGTGATCCTCTGGTTTAAAAGTTGACTGCATAGTGGAGTTTTTTGTTGTGTGGTTCTAAAGTAATTTTAGAACAGGTAATCATGTACAGCTACCATTTAAAGATATCTTTTGTTCAGGACTCTAAATAAATTTCATAATCCCAAATGGTTCAATATTAAGTCGAAACCTCTTTCTTTGTATGACTACCTAAAGGTAGGAAAAAATTTAAAAAAGGAACATGTTCTTAGCAACACATTCTATTTTATCTCAGTATCTTTGGACCTAGGATATGGACTTTTCGTATCTTTAGAGAGTATTTTTTGGCACAAATGGAGCATCTTAACCTGAGTCTAGCAAACACAGAGTGAATGTTTTCACCTGCAGATGATTTTCAGAGCATTATCATGTTACTTTGTCACTAGGCACAAACTTGGCTCCCAGGTGGTTAGGATCCACAGTTAGAAGATTAGATCTGGGAAGACCCAAGGCTTATTTGATGTAGCTGTGAGGTCCCTATGGATTAGAGGCTGAGCAAAATAGTCTTCAATGTCTGGAAATATCTAGGCTTGATCACATTCTTAATACCATGTTTTAAAATTTTTCAGTGAAAGAAAAACCTTCAGGCTTGGAATGTAGTGTAGTGGTAGAGTGCTTACCTAGCATGCATGAAGCAGAAAAAGCAGAAGTGGTGCTGTGGCTCAAGTGGTAGTGCTAACCTTGAGCAAAAGAAGCTCAGGGACAATGCCCAGGCCCTGAGTTCAAGCCCCAGGACTGGCAAGCTTTAATTTACTATAATGATTTGATGAGAAATATCTGACTTAAGATAACCTTGTACTTTTTCTTTTGAGTAGTGATTTATATTTAGAGCTTTGTGTTCCATTGATGTGCACAGAAGACAAAAATGGCATTTTTTGTTGCTTTGATGATTACAGTATGATATTATCATTCAGCTCTTCTTGGTTTTCTATATATAGATTTCATGAATTATTTTTGGCTCATTCATTTAAGTTTAAGTGTGGCTTTTTCTGCCATGTCCTGTGTTGTTTTCTTGACAGTAGGCTTGTGGAATTGATTCTCTAACTTGTGATTTGGGTGTTCGCCTCAAATGAGAATGTCTTTTGGCAGTCTGGGTTGGTCTTAAACTTGGTTCTTCCTGGGACCTGTCCCACCTCCTGCTCTATCTTAATGGCTTCATCATCCCAAGCAAGACAAGGCAGGATCATGTAGTTTCATGGATAATGTAGAAATGAGAGAATGGGCTTGTGATCATCCATGGGGTAAAAGATCTCAGCAATGGAGAGTAGAGAAAAGAAACACCAGCTTGGCCTAGGCACAATGTTTGGATAGAGATGTGGCTAGATTTAGCAAAGGAATGAATACCAGAGTGTCTCTTTTCTTTGGGGCTTTCAAGGGTGTTTAAGAAATCTGGCATGATTTCACACATCCAATCTTTCTTCCCAAGGTTCTTTCTTTGGCCCATTTCCTAAATATTCTGCAAACATATCATGTCTCTTTCTATGGAACTTCTGATGCATACTGTGAAATTGAATACTTCCTTCACTATGAGCATCTTTGTAATCCTTGTTGTCTTCTTTGTGTTTTAG
Source organism: Dipodomys merriami (assembly GCF_024711535.1). Taxonomy (NCBI): domain Eukaryota; kingdom Metazoa; phylum Chordata; class Mammalia; order Rodentia; family Heteromyidae; genus Dipodomys; species Dipodomys merriami. The sequence goes on along the minus strand of NW_027203270.1, from coordinate 27,512,563 downwards.
CTTTCCTCCCCACCTATGATGTAACCTTTGTGAAGAGGGAAACATGGGTTATGTTTCTTTTCTATCTTATGAAATATCCCACTCAGCAATGGACATAAAGAAACTAGACACTAATTGATTACATGTTTATTGGTAACTTTATTTTTGGTGAGCTAAGCTGTTGGTTGAGGTGTTAGGGACATTTCACTTATAGCATCATTCCGGTCTCCTGTAAGATTGTTAAACTGTCCACATGCAAAATGACTCTAGACTTTTTTGGAGAAGGTTCCAAATAAATAACAAATTAGCATGAGTAATTTAATGATTCTTCTAGATCATAACTGATTGACTTGTTCCTAAGTAAAAATAACGACTTTCTTAGAAACGTTCAGGAATAGTTTTGCTAATTTGCAAAATTCAGTTTATTGAAGCATGGAAAAAGTTAGCGCATAGTGTCATTTTTTACTTTTGGGGGAGCATTATAATAAGAAAACAAGAAGATGCAGAGAAATTGGCTGCTGGCCATTTCTGGACTGAAGCTTTCCTCTGGAGCTCTCTAGAAAGATGACTAGATCACTTACTGAAAGACACCTTTGTCGGTCTAGAAAACTGCTTATTTTATTTTCACCTCTGAGATATTGCTGACTTGAGATGAGACAACTTTGCCATCCACCACCTCCTCGATGATGGTCTTAGTCACTCTTGTCTTGCTGGGATCTGAAAAATCATGAGACCACAATGTCAGTCTGGAAGCACTGCCATGAATAATTCAACTATATTTACAGAGTATGTTATATCTGGGTAAGATTATGCAAACAACTATAGACAGTTTAAAATGGTGAGAAAATGCTTGCCTTTAACTTTAAAGCTACAAAATAATAATCAACATTAAAAATAGCTCTACCTCTTCCTTGACCAGAAGAGCTTTCAGATCTTGACTCCATAGGTCTCATGTTTCTGGATCCTCCAAAACCAGAACCACTGGGAAAAAGAATTATATTTTCTTTTGTAGTTACAAAGGTAGCAGAAACTCTCTGTTCCAACACTTTGGTTTTGGATGAATTTTTTTTTTTTTGGTGTGGTGTGTGTGTGCACAGGCATGGATATGCCAATACTAGCCTGGCACTCTATACAACCTAAACAAAAGTGGTGCTCAACCACTTTAGCCATACCTCCACTTCTGGCTTTTTGCTAGTTAATTGGAGATAAGAGTCTAAAGGGCTTTCCTGCCTGGACTGGCTTTGAACTGCTATCCTCAGATCTCAGATACCTGAGTAGTGAGAATTACAAGCATAAACCACTACCACTCAGAATTTTATTTTTTTTGTTTCTCATTATGTAGCCTTTGAACTTGAGATTCTCCTGCCTCTTCCTCCTAAGTTGGGATTACATGTATTTGTCCCTCTTCCCCTATCTTGGATGTCTTTGGACTGTATTTGCCTGTGATTTTATTATTTCATAAGTATACATCCAACCCCTGCATCCTTTATTGGTTTGTTCAAATCAGTTCAGCAAGGTATACATGTCAGCATGATCCTGGCTTTCATTTACCCTCCCTCTCCATCAAGGAGGCGGCGGTAGGTCTCGATCTCCATCTCTAGGCGGGTCTTGATGTCCAGCAGTTGCTCATATTCTGCGTTCTGGCATTCGGTCTCACCCCGGATCTGGCAGATCTGCTCCTCTAGGCTGTTGATCAGCATCTGAGTTTTTGACAGCTGAGCTGCATAGCCAGCTTCTGTGTTGGCCAGGTTCCCTTCCAGGGAACTTTTCTAAGGGGAAAAAGCAAGTGAAGAAATCGTGATGAAAATAAATCAATGGATAAGAAAAATAAAATTTCACTGGGGACTCAAAGTATACCTAGTACTAATCTATATCATTTTATCATTGCTTCTTCAATTTTTGTTGACATTAAGTTTACATTGTGTGTATGTGTGTGTGTGTGTGTGTGTGTGTGTGCGCGCGCACACGTGTATGCAGATACTGGGGCTTGAATTCAGGTCTGGGTTCTGTCCCTTAACTTTTTTTAAAGTCAGGATTAGCACTCTATCACTTGAGCCACAGCTCCAGTTCTGGCTTTTTCCTGGTAAATTGGAGTCTCATGGACTTACCTGCCTAGGCTGGTTTTGAACCTAGATCCTCAGATTTTAGTCTCCTGAGTAGCTAGGAATATAGGTATGAGCTACTGGCGCTGGTTAAATCTTTAATTGAATTAATATAATTTATCTTGAACTGCTTTATGCTTTCTAGAACCACGGCTTCATTCTTCTTAGCATTGTTTTAATTTCATGCCTAGCAAGCATCTTGCAGAGAAAGAAAAAAAAAATTTGCTTAACTCCCTGCTAGAGGTTTTTGGAAAGCTCTTCATGCATACCATGGCCAGTTGAGACTGAAGTTCAATTTCCAGGGCTTGCATTGTACGTTTCAGTTCTGTTATCTCATTCTTGGCTGAGTTGGCTGCTCCAGCATCAACAGAGATCTGGGATTGCAGAGATGCGCTCTGAGAGAAAAAAAAAAAGTAACAGTTGTTACAGGCAACTGAAAGGAGCAGACATGGCTGATATGTGGCTGCAGATTAGATGCTCAACACAAATATTGACCTGCTTGTTGAACTGTTCCTCAATTTCCCGGCGGTTTTTCTCAGCCAGCTCCTCATACTGTGCCCTCATATCATTCAGTAACTTGGTCAGATCTGTCCCAGGAGCTGCATTCATTTCTACCGTCACGTCTCCACTGGAGCTTCCCTGCAAGCTCTTCATTTCCTAGCATGAAGGGGAAAAGGTCACAGACATGCAAATAGAAAAGCCACCATTTCCTAAAATGTGTATAGCTCTACATTGTTGACAGCAGGGCAGTCAAGGGAAAAAAAATAAGTTCAGCCATAATGTGTTCATTGTAACCCTATTCTGCTCAGTGGATGTGGGCAGTCCATTTGAATACAATCGTTTGGTTTTCTAGACTGGATGTGAGGGACACATGGAAGCCAGAGTTGTTCATTCATGTGTAGTTGTTCTACCTCCTCATGGTTCTTCTTCAGGTAGGCCAGCTCCTCGGTGAGGCTCTCGAATTGCATCTCCAGGTCAGAGCGAGTCATGGTCAGTTCATCCAGGACTTTCCGCAGGCCGTTGATGTCAGCTTCCACGCTCTGCCGGAGGTACAGCTCATTCTCATACCTGGAAGGGGCAGTGACAAGTAGGACAGTGATTTGGCCTGACACATTTCAACCTTCCCCTTCTGTCATGTCCAAGAATTTTGGCAAATAAGGCTTTTGAACTTTTCTCTGATCATCCCCACTCTCATCCTGGCAGAAAAATAGATGTCTAGTGTCATCTAATCGTGTCTACTAATTTTAGAACAAAATTATCATTTAATTAATTTATTAACTTTATTTACTTAAACATTATTTACTTAAAAATAGTCTTTAGGTAGTTGTACAAAGAGGATTCAATTCCACATGTCTGTTGATGATTATATTGCATCCTGATTAATGGCAACCCCCTCCCCCCTTTTTTTTGTTAGTCATGGGGCTTGAACTCAGGGCCTAGGCACTGTCCCTGAGCTCTTTTTCTCAAGGCTAGTGCTTTACCACTTTGAGCCACCGCTCTACTTCTGCTTTTCTGGTGGTTAATTGGAGATAAGATTCTCACAGACTTTCCTGCCTGGGCTAGCTTTGAACTGTGATCCTCAGATCTCAGCCACCTAAGTAGCTAAGGATTATAGGCCTGAGCCACCAGTGCCTGGCACCCTCCTTTTTCATACTGTACTCTTTGGAAAGACATATAACAGTTATATAACCATATATAATCTGTACTTAAAGAGTAGGAATTTACATGGCATCTCTGTAAGTGTGGAGTAGCTACCAAAATTATCTTACCCATCTATTTTTATCTGTCCCACTAGGTTTCTCCCCATACAGTCTGAAACATTGAAGACTGGACTAAGTAAACTAAGAGTTTATTAGGGTAGTTGTTACATATAAAAACATTGTAATGGAAGATAACATTTCTCTCTGTGTGTGTGCGTGTGTGCGTGCGTGTGTGTGTGTGTGTGTGTGTGTGTGTGTGTGCCAGTCCACTGCTGGGGCTGGAACTCAGGGCTTGGTGCTGCCTCTGAGCTTTTTTGCTCAAGGCTAGTACTCTACCACTTGGGCCACAGCTCCACTTTTAGCTTTTTGGTGGTTAATTGGAGATAAGAATCTCATAGACTTTCCTGCCTGGGCTGGTTTTTAACTGTGATCCTCAGATCTCAGCCTCTTGAGTAGCTAGGATTACTGGCATGAGCCACCAGCGCCCAACTTGTCACCCTTTCTATCATTTTCTCCCCAGAGTTCCTAACCTCACCCATCCCCTCAAGTTACCTGGTTTCATTTTCACATGTGTACACTGACTAGATATTATGACTGTATCCATCCGCCCTTCATCTCTCCACTTGTCTGCCCCTCCTCTTGTACTTCTTTTTATTCTCCCCCACCTTGGGATATTTGTGAATTTAGGTCATAATCCTCAATTTTTCCCCCCTGGAAAATGAATTGAATTTTATTTTTATTATGACCCTTGTTTCCAAACTCTTTTCTTACTTGAGTCTGAAGTCATCAGCAGCCAGTCTGGAATTGTCAATCTGCAAAATGATCCCTGCGTTTTCAACAGTGGCAGCAATGATCTAGAAAAGGTGATAAGAATGAATAAATCACGGATGATGTTTGCCTCTTGTTTGCAGGCCTACCTGTGTGGGTTGCTGTCTTAAGGAGCTGCTCTTAAAGGCAAACACATATGTAACCATTTTTAGTAATGATACCTATATATTTAGGACTGCATCTTTCTGCAAAAAGGTAATTTCTATATTTACTGGAATAGGCACAAAGAACATTGTTTAATAGAACATAACCACCTGTGTATTTCTGCTGTTTGGAAGAAATCAGTTAATCCTCAATCCATGAGCTCTTTCCAAAAATGGTGCAAAAATTGAATTTTGCTTTAGAAAAGCCTTTAAAATTGATTTTAAGAGATACTGCATTATTATATAGTACTTGCAGCAGATTTTTCTAGGAAGAGGATTTGACTCTACAATGACACTAAAATGGTTCACTCTATCCGAATGAATAATGAAATCATTAGAGGAATCATTGAGTTATTGCCGTAGTTCATACACATACACATACACACACATATACAATGCATGCACACACACTTGTTTGAAGTCTGTCATTGTATTCACTTCACTCTTCTGTAGAAATACTCATATTTGAGAAGCAACATAGAAAATCAATGCAGATGGATGTCATGTTCAGTATTATCATAATTAAGACATACCAGAAACCATTTTGCATGTACAACAAGCAATTCCTTGACTTAAATTCATTAGGTAAGTGTAAGACACATCACAGCCCTGGATAGTATCCCACCTGGTTCTTGAGGTCTTCAATTACTGAGTAGTATTTGCTGTAATCTCGTCTATATCCACCATCTCTAGACCCATTCTTATCATACCACTCCTTGATTTTATTCTCCAGATCAGTGTTGGCCTCTTCCAGAGCCCGGACCTTGTCTAGGTAGTTAGCCAGGCGATCATTGAGGTTCTGCATGGTTTGCTTTTCACTTCCAGAGAAAAGTCCCCCATCGCTAATATCACTGTCACCAAAGCTACCTCCTAAACCATAGCCATGGCCATAGACGCCTCCACTGGCACCACCACCAAATCCAGAACTGCCACCAAATCCAGAGCCCCAGCCAAAGCCAGCTCTGGAGCCTGAGGCTGCTCCAATACCACCTCTTACTGAGCAGCTACTAAAGCCCCCTCCAATGCCACCTCCAAAGCCCCCGCTAGACCCCCCACTCAGGCCCCAGCTGCTGGCAGAGCCTCTCCCCAGACCACATCTGCTTCCACTGCTGAGGCTGTTTCCACCAGCAGACATCCTGTAGCCCCCAGCCCTGGAGGAGGAGATGCGAGCCGAGCAAGACATGCTCCTGCAAACCCTTCGCTTGTCAGGTGACTGACTGGGAGGGGTGCAGTGGCGAGCCTGTGGCAGATTGTCTCTTCTTTTGGTCTTATATACTCACGTTTAGGGTGTTGCTTTTCCCTGTAACTTCTTAATCCCTGTTACAGTTTTGTTAATCCCTAATTGGATAATGTCTTTTCCATGAACCCACTCTACTGGTTCCTTTTTTTTAATTTCTAAGGCTGGGTGAGAGAAAAATAAATAAGGTGGAGCAAATAAAAAATATTTCAGAATTATAGTTTTAATCTTTTAAAGCGGTTGATGACTGTTCTTTTCTGAAAGGACAATTCTGTTAAATTTGCTTCATGATTTCCCAATGGCAAGGAACATCCCTAGATTACTGCATGTAATTAAAATACTTAGTGTGATCAGAAGAACATTTCCCAACATGTAACTTTTTGTCTGTAGTGTTTTCAAATGTTGACATTGGCTTCAAGCATCCTTTTCTCTATTTCCAACAGCCTGTTGTTGTTTTTGTTTTTGAGGCTGTTGAACTTTGTGCTATTAAGTTATTGTCTTCTTTTGTATATTGAGATGAATGGAAATGTTCTTACTGATAATATTGGAAAACTTAAAAGAGAAAATGGTTTTTTTGCATGTAAGCATGGACTGCTTAGTCAAGCAGATAAGGGATCAGAAAGAACAGAATTTTCAGGCAGATTTTCTCACAGCAGAGCAGAGCATGGTTATAACTAGAGAGATGACTCTAACACATTTTCCTTGAGTTCTAGTCTGGAAAATGAGAATGCTACCCTTAGAGTCGAATCTTGTGTCAATTTCTTCTGTCTTTGTTTTGAAGATACTTGCAAGAAAAGGACCTGAACCATTTTTTATTTTTAATATATTTTTATTGTGAAAATACTGTACAGAGGGGTTTCAATTACGTGGGTAAGATAATGAGCACATTTCTTATCAAGCATTGTAGCCTCCTGCTTTGTTTCCCCTTCATATCCTCCCCCCCTCCCCCACCAAAGTTGTAAAGTTCATTTTTTGACATAACGACTTGTACATCTCATTGTTGCAATGGGTCCTCCTGTATCCCTGTTTTTACAATTTGTTTTTTCCCTTCCCCTTCACATATACCAACATCATATATAGTGAAAACAGGGGTTGTACCATGGGGGAGGGACATACAAGGCAACAAAGACATAATCTTATAACTATGTTAGAAACAATCGCATGAAAGATCTCTCTCTCTGTCTCTGTCTCTGTCTCTGTCTCTGTCTCTGTCTCTGTCTCTGTCTCTGTCTCTGTCTCTGTCTCTGTCTCTGTCTCTCTCTCTCTTTTTGTGTCAGTCGTGGGGCTTGAGCTCTAGGCCTGGGAGCTGTCCCTGAACAATTCAGCTCAAGGCGACCTGAACCACTTTTAATCATCTATGAGTAATTTTACAGATGTCAAAATTTCTGTGTGTGTGTGTGTGTGTGTGTGTGTGTGTGTGTGTGTGTGTGTGTGTGTGTGTGTGTGTGTGTGTGTGTGTGTGTGTATTTATGTGCTGGTATCGGGGCTTGAACTCAGGGCCTGGTGCTGTACCTGATTTCTTTTGCTCAAGGCTGATGCTCTATCATTTGGACCACAGCTCCACTTCTGGCTTTTTGGTGGGCAAATGAGATAAAAGTTTGTGGAATTGTCTGCCTGGGCTGGCTTCAAACTACAATCCTCAAATCTTAGCCTCCTGAGTAGCTAAGATTACAAGTGTGAGCCACAAGTGATTGGCTCTCCTTAGCTTTATACTCAAGTAGTTGTTTTGTTTACTTATACTTTCTAGCCAAGCACCCGTGGCTCACACCTAGCTACTCAGCAGGCTAAGATCTAAGAATCTCAGTTCAAAGTTAGCCTGGTGCTGACAAATCTGAAAGACTCTTATCTCCAACTAACCTTCTGAAAGTGAGAATGGCTCAAGTGGTAGAGTGCCAGCCATGAGCAAAAAAGCTGAGCTCAAGCTTGAAGACTGGAGTTCAATCCCCAGTACCAGCACCTACCTCCTAAAAAAGCTCCACATAAATAAATAAGTAAGTAAGTAAATAAATAAATGAAAATTTCCTTTAGCTGGTCACTGATGGCTCACACCTATAATCCTAGCTTCTCAGGAGGCTGAGATCTGAGAATCTCTCTTTGACACCAGCCCAGGCAGAAAAGTACTTGTGAGACTCTTATCTTGGGCTGGGAAGGTGGCTCAGTGGTAGAGCGCTTGCCTTGCATGCATGAGGCCCTGGGTTCGATTCCTCAGCACCACATACGTAAAAAGAAAAAAGCCAGAAGTGGCACTGTGGTTCAAGTGGTAGAGCTCTGGCCTTGAGCTGCAGAGCTGAGGGACAGTGCCCAGGTCCAGAGTTCAGGCCCCACGACCGGACCCCCCCCAAAAAAAAGGAAAATAAAAGAAAAAAAAGGAGACTCATTTCCAATTAACCACTCAAAAATCACAAGTGGAGCTGTAGCTCAAAGTGGTAGAGCACTAGCCTTGAGTAAAAGAGCTCTGCGGCAGCACCCAGGCCCTGAGTTCAAGCCTCACAATGGACAAAAAACAAAACAATATAAAACTTTATTTATTATATTGTAGTCTTCATTAAACTGCTTGATTTAATCTTTATATTCAATAATTTGTTATCCAGTTTTTTGACCTCTCTTAATTTTTTCTTAATCTGCTTTTATTTGGACACATTTTGGGTGGCATTATAAAAAAGAGGTGTTGATTCCCCTTACCACATAGCTCTTTATTAACTTTTATTTATTTTTTTTCGGTTGTGGGGCTTGAACTCTGGGTCTGGGCACTGTCCCTCAGCTCTTCAGTTCAAGGCAAGTGCTCTACCACTTGAGCCACAGTGCCACTTCCAGTTTTCTGAGTGGTTTATTGGAGATAAGAGTCTCATGGACTTTCCTGCCTGGGCTGGCTTTGAACCACGATCCTCAGCCTCCTGAGTAGCTAGGATTAAGGAGTGAGCCACTGGTGTCCAGCAGTTTACTAACTTTTATACTTTACATGCGCTTTTACAGGAGTGTGATATTATTCCACTAGTTATTTAGAGTTTTAGCTCTCCACAGGACACTCAAATAAAACTGTTAAGCTGGAAATGATTCTTTTTTTTTTCTTTTGTCAGTGGTGGGATCTGAACTCTGGGCCTGGGCGCTGTCCTTCAGCTCTTTAGCTCAAGGCTAGTGCTCTACCACTTGAGCCACAGCACCACTTCTGGCTTTTTCTGCTTATGTGATGCTGAGGAATCGAAACCAGGGCCTCATGCATGCAAGACAAGCACTCTACCACTGAGCCACCTTCCCAGCTCTAGGAATGATTCTTATAACATCTTTTCTAATCATACTGATTTGTTGGTCATTACACCTCATCTAGCCCCAAACTAAGAAACCAGAAAGTCTGAACACTTTACAAGTATGCAAATCATGGGGATGGGTTGAACAGGAATCAAGTCTTTTCCTTCCTCTTACCATCATGAAGTGGAAGCTTTTTATTTTCATCAAGGACGGCACTGGGCCAAGAGAAGGTTTAAGCAAAGAAATAGCTAAGTGAAAGAAATCTTATAGAAGAAGTTTAAGAGCCTCTGTTGAAAGAATTTTATGTGTTAAGAATGAGGCAAAATGCAAGCACTCTACTCTTTGAGCCACCCCCTGAGAAACTTTAAGCTTTAGTTTCAGGTGGTGTCTTGCATTTTCTGCCCAGGGCTAGACTCAGATCTATAGACTCCTGGATAGCTAGGATGGCAGGTGCCTGGAACTACCATTTTCCCAATTTCTGCATCCCGAGTAGCAGGTATTACAGGCATGAGCCACTGTTCCTGGCTGAGAAATGATATGATTTAACAACTCCGTTTGACTTGGAACTTTGCCTGGGGATTGTACAGTTTTGTTTCTGTAGCTTTTTCTCTTTATTTTCCATGTCCTTTGGGGTGTCTGAACATTTGGGTTTTAACTGAGGAAGCCTGTGATGGATGACGGAGGCATTCTGCTGTTTTCTTGCTTATTTTTCACCTTTCTTTATGATACACAATTTATAATGGTACATTCGTTTCTTCTTCCCTCCTTCCTTCCCTGCTCCCCACCCCCCACCTTCCCTCTTCTATGTTCTGGGGTTTGGGAGCAGGGTCTCTCATGTGGTAGGTAAGAGCTCTGCCACTTCACCCATGCTTTAGTCCTATTTATTTATTTTTGCAAAGCTAGTGATTAAACCCAGGATCTTGCACATATTAAATCAGTGTGTACTATCTTTGAGTTTCTTGTCTTTTTAATTCAGCTTCAAAATTCAGTTCTTATGTGATACTTCCCTAAGTCTTTTCAGAACTGAAGGGTGGGGAAGGTGGTTTCATGATTTATTACCTTAAATTCTTTGCCTAATGAGTCAGTGTATAAATAAATAGATAAACCCACAGGGTTTTGTTCTCTTAGTTGGTCCTTCTGATGCATTTCCACGGCTTTCTTTCAGTCGTATCCATGTGGTTTTTTTCATTGTGAGTGATGAGTTTGTTTTAACAGACTAATTTTGATTCTGTTATTTGTGAACTGTCTAGCACAGTGTTTGGTGTTTAGTGAATTAAAGATATTAATCACCTTTATAAATGCATTCCATTCTCGCCTGAAGTGTTAGGATTCTTTAGTAAATATTCGCCTTCATTGTTTTGAGACAACTTCAAATTTAATACACCTTTATTTGAAGTCACGACTTGCCAAAGATAACATGATAAGTGTTCTTGGCATTTCTTTTATTTGTGAAATGGCGGCCTCAACAACCTGTTAAGGTTCAGTGGACCAGGAGTTTCAGAAACATGGCAGCATTGGTGCCTGGCACTTAGTTGTTTGTTATATAATAGTTTAAAAGAAGCAAACCAAAGTCCAAATGTCTCTAGGCTTCTAGTTCTGTGCTCTGCCATCTGTTTTGGGCTATTTTGAATGGTTTTTGACCAGCAGTTTCTTTTGATCTATAAGGAATTGTATAAATGATTTTTCACTATAGAATATGTTTTCTTCGTAAGCACAGAATGACTTCTAAAAGATAGCTGTCAACTTGTGTGTGTGTGTGTGTGTGTGTGTGTGTGTGTGTGTGAGAGAGAGAGAGAGAGAGAGAGAGAGAGAGAGAGAGAGAGAGAGAGAGAGAGAGAGAGAGAGAGAGAGAGAGAGAGAGAGAGAGGATTGCTAGTAGTTAAACATTGGCATATTGTATGTTCTTAGATGAGCTGGAAAGGCATGACATAGTGCAGAGTTGGGAGTAGAATTCAGGGATTCTATTGCCTGTCCATTCCAGAGAATATTCTCTGGTTTTCAAATAAGCACTAAGATCAAAATAGTGAAGAGTAGAAAATGGCTCGGAGTGTTGTTGAATGTTGTTAGAACTCTTTTCTTGTGCGGTTCTGGGGCTTGAACTCAGGGCCTATGCGCTGTCCCTTAGCATTATTTTTGCTGCACTATCATTGTAGCCACAGATCCACTTATGGTATTTTGATGGTTAAATGGATATAAGAGTCTTTTGGATTTGGCTGCCTAATTCCGTTTCCAACTGCAATCCTAGACCTTAGCCTCCTGAATATCTAGAATTATAGGCATGAGCCACTGTCACTGAGCTGATAGAACTTTTTGCGTAAGAGCAAGGAAAGTGAGCGGGGGCATGGCTCAGGCAGAAGAGGGCCTGCCTAGCAAGTGCAAAGACATCCTCTGTATATTTTCAATTGATCAGTCTTAAAGTTCACTGACTCTTTAATGTCATCAATTCTGTTGCTGTTATTCCCTGTTGTCGTTTTTCATGTAATGTGAATGTTTGTTTTTTTGTTGTTAAATTTTACTTACTTTTTATTGTCTTTAAGTAGTTGTACAAAGCGGTTGTCATTTAACAAAGCAGTTTATGAGTACTGGGATATTTCTGCCTGGGCTGGCTTCAAACTGTGATCTCCGATCTCAGCCACCTGAGTAACTAGGATTACAGTAGTGAGTTACCAGCACTGGGCTTACGTTGTATTCTTGACTGCATTCTCCACCCATGTCTCCTCTTCATTTGTCTTCATTTATTTTTTAAAAAATATTTTTTTCAGCCGAGTGATTTCTGTTTGATTTTAAAAGTAATCTCTGTTAAACCTCTTACATTAGTCATTTATTGTTTTCCTCCTTTCTTTGAATGATTTCACATTTTCCTGAAGTTTACTGAGCTTCCTTAAAGTTGATGCTTTGAATACCTTGTTGTGTAGATCATACATCTCTGTCTCTGTAGGGTCAGGCACTAGTCATTGATTTTGTCTCCAGGGATGGATGCCATGTTTCCCTGATTATGCTTGATCCTGTAACTGTAGGTCTGTTTACTGGAAGAAGTAATTACTTGTCCCAGGCTTGCAGACTTGGCTCCATATGGGAAGCTCCTTTAAAGTAGGATGTCAGTCTGACTAGAGATCCCACACAGGTCATTTGGCATACTCCCTATGCCTGAAACCCCTGTGGCTTTTGCAGTATTGGGGTATATGTGTGTGTATTCTAAGCTCTGGTCAACTGTGGCCATGTTGGTGTTGGGCTGGAGTCCTATGGCTGTTAAGGCTGGTGCAATGCTTGGATATGCCAATAGCACCATAGCCTCTGAGACCTGCCCACTGCTAAGATTTTCCTGGCACCCAAGATTGCTTTAGTTTGATGCAAACTACAAGTCCAGCCCATTTTATGGGTGATACAGGTCCTGGCTTGGTGCTGGGGCAAGTCTGGCAGTGTGTGCTGCAGGCACCAGCCTGGAGCAATTCAGGGGCTGTAGGCACCTGCCAGGTGCTGGATTTTCTTATCATGGGTCCATTGTTAGGGCTCAAAGAAGAAAGCCCTATGTTTACTCCCCATCATTTCCCCTAAACCGTTGGTATGTCTCCTTGTGCTTTATGGATTTTGAGGGATGGAGAAACAGATCATATAAACTGCCCTTTCCACTCTCTTCAGTCCATCTTCTGTTATTTTTATGCTCTCACTAGTATCCTTAGCACTCATGAAGGTACTGGCATGTGCAAACAGATGTTGAAAGTGATGTCTCTGTAGAGTGATTGCCAGGGACTCTTTTCCACCATCTAATTCCATTTGTACAACTTTCTCTCCCTGGGTTCAGTTAAGCACATCTGTTTGAGCCCTGTGCCATCAGCAAACATCTGTTTGATCATGCCATTTTGCCACAGTTTGTTCTGGGAGGAAAAAAATGACTTAATTTTGTATCTATGCTGTGGAATATCCCAGATTTTCCTTAAGATCATTTAATCAGTTTATAGAGTTAAAAGAACAGGTAAGTGATTTCTATAGGGGTTGTGCTATCTTGTCTTCTAGGGCCTCAGGACAGGGCAGGTGGCAGTTAAGCACAGATTTCACAGGCCCCTGAATCTCTCCAACTCCTACCTGCCATGCTATTTCTTCTGCATGTACCCTTACATAGTGATGCCATCTGCCATGAAGCTGAACTGATGAGCACTCCCCAGGCCCCCAGCCATAGTCTCAGCCTCCAAAGCTAAATAGATCTATTTTCTTTATAAAATAACCAGTTTCAGGCATTTTCTTATAGAAACAGAAAATAGAATAGTACCATGAATAGTAAATAGAATAGTATCATGAATTTTTGGGATATTGCAACAGCTTTACATTGAAAATCCACAACCTCAAATGGTTGCATGATTAAAGAAAGAAGACTAAAGATGAAACAGTATACAAAAAGAACAATAAAATCATATATATTGTTTATCATCCTGGCAACTTGGGAGACTGGTATTGGAAAGATTGTGGTTTGAGTCCTGCTGGGCCAAACACACAAGACCCCTCTCAACCAATAGCAAGGCACAATGGTGCACACCTGTTATCCCAAATCTGTGGGAGGCTGAGGTCAGGAGGACTGTGGTACCAGGCTATCCCAGGCATAAAACTATAAGAGACTCCATATCAACAGAAGTATCTGGGTGTGGTGGTTCAAACCTGTCATCCCAGCTACAACAGTAAGCCAAAAGTAGGTGCATAGCAGTCCAGGTATGGGCCTGGGTACGAAGTGAGACCCTATCTGAAAATATAAAGGCTGTACATATGGCTCACCTGTGTAGTAAGCATGAAGACCTGAGGACATAAGTTCAAACTCTGGTCTTGTAGAAAAAGAAGTATGTATACACACATGCACACATAGTAGTAAAGATAAAAGCCAAAATTGTTGAAATGAAAAACAAGCTATACACATATGCATTCAAAAGATTGTTCTTTTTTATTTAAAAACTTAAAAAAATTGTTATTATAAAAGTGATGTACAGAGGGGTTACAGTTAACACGTCAGGCAAAGAGTACATTTCTTTTTGAACAATGTAACCCTTTCCCTTACTCTCTACCAGTTTTTCCCTCCCATCACACCCACAAGTTGTATAGTTCATTTTCAACATAATGTCTAGTGAGTATTATGGCTGTATTTGTTCACCCTTGTCCCTCCATTTTTGTGCCCCCCTTTGTCTTCCCAAAGACAGATAAACAGACAAGATAAAAAGAAAAATAAAAACAGCCACAAAGAAAAAAAACCCTCCTGTTTCCATTTCCTGGTGTTCATTTTGATACAATTATTTTATATGACTAGAAACACATAGGCATCATGCCTTTGTGTTCCTCTCCTTTGGTTTCACTGTGTGTGAATGCCAAGGGTCCTGTATAATTTATTATGTCAAAATGGATCTTTTAAAGAGACAGATAAAAGAGACAAACTTCTTCATGAGCCTGGTTAAGGAAAAGAGAGACCCAAAATAAACAAGATACAAGAAGATTCAAATAATAAGCTAATACTACATACATAGCAATGCTAGCACATGGTAGAATGTTCTAATACTAAGCCAAATTGCTATCACTCCATGGGTAATCTCTATGCCATTGGACCACTGCTGTACAGACTCACCCCAATGAAGAGAGATGGGGCAGGCTCAGGTATACACTCTACCTACACTGCCCCAAAGGATGCTGGGGAAGAAGGAAGCACACGGCTCACCCTAGGAGGACAGGGCTGCTTAGAAACAATGGCAGAGCTGTATCCTCAGATGAAAAGGTTGACAAGATAGGCCAATTGTGAGTAGGGAGGTAGAAATCCAGACAGGTTTAAGTAGGGCTAGGATGCAGGTGCCACCTGATGCAGTGATCAGAACATGGAAAGGAACCAGGGAAATACTGACGATGAAACAAAGAAGGGAGAAAAGGGAGAAGATTCAGCTTTGATGTGGGGGCTGACTAGATCAAGCCCAAGCACAGCCCTTAGCAAGCAATTGTTCTCCATGGTGTTCATGCCCTAGAGGGAGACAGAGAAGCCAGGTGTTGGGAAATCTTCAAGGACGCCAAGTTAGCCTATGTCTTTCCCACAGTGTCATTCAACAGTAATTCCAAAGGCCTACGATTGCCCTTCTGGGCACAGAGTGGACACAAAGGGCTGATGATATATACTAACACGTGACCCTGATCACTCAAGGTGACTGGGTATTTCTACAAGTACCTTTGATGTGATTAGTTCTGGAGCAAAGCCTAATACTACACCTTGTTCTGTTCTTTCCATGAATCCAAATTTTATCACCTTTCAAGGGTTACCTGTTTTAGAACACTTTTCTTGTCCACACTTTAAACTTTAATATGTTAGTTTCTTCCCATCTCATGATTTTCTTTCTATAACCATATCCATCACTTGCTTATTTATTTTTCCCTTAAAAGTAAAAGAGAAGAAATGCATTGTAAAACATTGAAACATACAGATGTGTTTTTTCCTTTGAAGACTTTTATATTTTTATGAGTAGTACATGATTATTTTAGAAAATTAGAAAACACACCTCAATGTAGGGTAGAAAGTAAAGATTGCTTGTGTTTTCATAATAGCCAGTTGGCTTGCTTTAGATTAAAAAAATAAGCATATACTTGACAGGTATGCAATTATTTTCTTTTAAAATAAAAATAGACCATACTGTGTATAATGTCTTGACACAACATATCATTTCTCAATAAATGATTGACATCTTTTCAGGCCAACACATGAATTTGAACTTTTCTTTTTGTGGTCCTAGAGATTAAATTTAGGGCTGGGCCTGGTACTTGCTAAACAAGTGCTTTACCACTTGAATTATATCTGTTTTCATTTTACTTTTGATATAGGGTCTTATTAATTTTTCCCAGGCTACCCTCAAATTGTGAATTCACCTAACTTGAACCCTTTTTTTTTCTTCTCGTTTGAGCAGTGTGGGAGTTTGAACTCAGAGCCTTGTGCTTTCCAGGCAAGTGCTTTTCCACGTGAACCATATCACTGGTACCCTTTTTGCATTCAAATAGAGTCTTGCTTTTTGCCCTGGCTGGCCTGGATTGTGATCCTACTATTAGTGTTTCCTACCTTGCTGGGTGCATACTACTGCCTAGCTTTTTTATTAGTTGAAATGGAATCTCAAGGGCTTCTGTGATGACCTCAGATCACAATTCTTCTGATCTCAGCCTTCTGAGTAGCTAGAATTTCAGGTGTGAGATACCATACTAGGTTCTTACTTGAACAGTCTTAATGGCTGGGTGATAATTCTTTGATGGGTACTCTGTAACTTAGTTTATTGATTCAAAGTAATTGTTGAATATTTTATTATGGCTGAGGTTTCACCATGGCAAACAGCTGAGAAAGTTATATCTGTGTAGCTATATTAATAATTGATCATGTGAGGATACATTCCTAGAAATGGAACAGCTTGCTCTTTGGAGACATTCTGTTTTTAGAGGCTTTGTTATCTGCTGCTGAGTTGTTCTCTTGAAAGTTTTGCCAACTTGGCTCCATCAGGCATCGGTCAGTGCCTTTTTCCCTATACCCCTGCTACCATGAATATTTATCATCATTAAATAAATGGGACCTGTTCTAATGTTAAAATGACATCTTTTTATAGAAAAACAATGTAATTTAATTCCTTCTGTTTTGGAAGCTGGAGAAAGCCAAGATCTAGGTGCTGGGAGGTCCAGTGTCTGGTAAGGTCCTGCTTCCTGGTAGATCTTTTTTTTTTTTTTTTTTTTTTTTTTTGGTTGTGGGTCTTGACCTCTGGGCTTGGCACTTTCCCTCAGCTCTTCAGCTCAAGGTGAGCACTCTACTGCTTGAGCCACAGCACCACTTCTGGTTTTCTAGTGGTTTATTGGAGATAAGAGTCTCATGGTCTTTCCTGCCTGAGCTGGCTTTGAACTGTGATCCTCAGATCTCAGCCTCCTGAGTAGTTAGGATTACAGGCATGAGCCCAGTGCCTGGCCTGGTAGATAAAGTTTGAGTTCTAACATTACCTGGTAGAGATGTTGGGCATCAAGGGCTTTTTTGTTGGTTATTTCTCTTTTAGGAATCACTTGTGTGAATCATTTATCCATCTTTAATTGATGATGCTATCTCTTACTTTTAGATATGTTTATGTGTTTTATATATATGGGGAACAATAGCCCTTGGAGGGCCACCTGTGACCAGAGTAGCAACCCCCGACACCATTGAGGCACAACCGAAAATATAGATGTGAAGTAATTGCCAGTTGCCTTCCATTTTATACCAAGATCCCAAGAGTGTAAGCTAATGATCTTACCTTCCTGTGTGTGTGTGTGTGTGTGTGTGTGTGTGTGTGTGTGTGTGTGTGTGTGTGTGTGTGTGTGTGTGTGTGTGTGTGTGTTGTATGTATATGTGCTGGTATTGGGGGGCTTGAACACAGGGTCCCATACACTTGCTTAGCTTTTTTTTGTTTTTGCTTCAAGTTGGCACTCTACCACTTGAGCCAGAGTTCTACGTCTGGCTTATTTGCTGGTTATGGAGCCCTGAATGGCCTCAAACATCTATCCTCAGATCTCAGCATTCTTAGACTTCAGGCTATGTGCTTACCTCTTACAGACAGCAGGTGGCGCTAACCACAGCTTAGACAAGATTAAATGCTGTGGTTTTACGAATCTAGATTTAGTTGGCTGCCTAGCTATTCTAGATCTCGGTGTAGATTTTTTCCCAACTATACTAAACAGAAGTGTAAGGTTTTTTCTTTTCCTTTGCATTTTGCTTTCTTCTTATTAGAGATAATTTTTTAATGTAAATCTAACCTTCATCTTGTGCCATTTTTTAAACTAAAAATCTTCACTCATCCTTTGAACGTATAGTTTTGAAAATGTAAAATATTCGAAAGCTTACTTGATTAATAAGTTAATATTTGCAAAATGCTTTCTGCTAGATCTTGGGAATCAGATGGATAAGCCATAGTAGCTGCTCTTAAAGAATGTAGTTTATAATTTTTGTAGTGTTCTATAATCTCATGGAAAAGACTTACGTGTCTTTCACAATGTTGAGAAGGTGTTGTAAAAATAATTTACACCATTTCCCCCCCTACGGAGACACAATAGAGCAAGGTATCTCACAGTCTGGGGCTTGACCTACATACAGTAGTTCTGGGTTGCAGATGGCTGATTTAATCTCCCCTTGGTGACAAACAGTTGCTCTAGCTAGAAAACCAGTTCCCATGGCGCTTGGTCCCAGAGGCTGACCTTGCCCTGCCACTGCCTCCTCCACACCGTCTGTCACAGACTTGAAACCATCACCTGCTGCCAAGCCGTACAACCCAGATTCTTTCCCTAGTTTCGTGGCACTACTCTGCTGCTAAAACCAAGACTACATTTCTCATCTGTTGGAAATGATGTGTGCCTCCTCCACCAGGCCCCATCGCTAAACTTCCTACCTGCTGCCAACTGTTGGGACTGATGTAAGGGAATGCTGGAGAGGAGAACCTAGAATGTAGGTTCATGCCCTTGGATGTTCCAAGATGCCCCACGTGGGGGAGTCCATTCGGTATTCAATCCAGCAAATATTAGGGAGCTCTTCCTTTGTGACAGCCACTGGGCTGGGAGCCAGCACTGGTTAGATCAATAGGATTTTTGGCTCAGCCACATATGTCTCAAATAGAGGGTTATGGATCTCTGTAATTCATTGATGTCATTGTCTCTGTGGGACTTCCACAAAGCTCATCACGGCACAATTTCTAAAAATTCCTGGAGCCATATCTTGTCACTTCCAGGCTTCTCGAGCATTGTTACCCCCTCCTTTGTTTTTCTCCTACTATCCCTTCCCTCCCCCATCTCCCTCACTCCTTCTCCCCCACCCAAGTTGTAAAGTTCATTTTCAACATAGTGTCTTGTGAGTCTCATTGTGGCAATGTTGTGTCCTTGTTTCAGCTTTTACTAGCTTTGTGACCTTGAGAAAGTGACATACCACCTCTGAATCTCCATTTCCTCATCTGTAGAAGGAAGACTCTCATTCCACTCTTGCAGAGTTATTATAAGTATTAATAAATTTTATTTATAAAGGATCAGGAGCAATGCCTGGCAAATAGTAAGGTGAAATGTGTTAAATAGAGACATTTACAAACAACTCTTAGACTATAACTCTATATGAAGTAAGGACTGATTCTGGTATTAGTGACAAATTGATGAGATCAGTATTCATTCTGTCTCTGACCATTCAAGAGTAATTCTGGAGCCTTGGTAGTATGCATTTGTAATACCAGCACTCAGCAGGATGATGTGGGAGGGTCATGAGTTAAAGACTAGCCTGGCTACATAGTGAATTTGAGGTCAACCTGAGCTATGTAGGAAGAGCTACCTAAAAAAACAAACCAATAGGAAGTGGCTCTGTGGCTCAAGTGTTAGAGCACTTGCCTTGAGCTGAAGAGCTGAGGGACAGTGCCCAGACCCAGAATTCAAGCCCCATGACTGACAAAAAAAAAGACAAAAAACAAACCAACAAACTGGACGAGATACTTGTGGCTCATGCCTATAATCCTAGGTACCCAGGAAGCTGAGACCTGAGAATTGCAGTTCGAAGCCAACCTGGACAGACAAATCTGTGAGTCTCTTATCTCCAGCTAACTAGTAAAAAGCCAGAATTTTGTGTAGTCCAAGTGGTGGAGCACCAACTATGAATGGAAAACTCAGCAACTACATCAGATCTGGCACAATTAAAATAAATTAGCAGAAGTTATAAAAAATAGAAAACAATATTATATATGTATGGCAATCTATCAGCTTTTATTTTAAACATCCTATAAAATGCAAACCTGTATTAATTGATGTTTATTTTTTATTTTTTGGGTCCAGTCATGGGGCCTGAACTCTGCGCCTGGGCGCTGTCCTTCAGCTCTTCAGCTCAAGGCTAATGCTCTACCACTTGAGCCACAGCGCCACTTCCGGCTTTTTTCTTTTTGCTTATGTGGTGCTGAGGAATCGAACCCAGGGCCTCAGGCATGCAAGGCAAGTGCTCTACCACTGAGCCATCTTCCCAGACCCTTAATTGGTGTTTATTACCATGGAAACCTACACCTGCATTTGTACTAGTCCTAAACTGTCTGACATGTCATTTTTCAAAAATGTGTTTCAGTGATTTATGTTTCCTTTAGATAGATATCATCTGCTACTAATACTTTTGTGTTTCTATGTATTTTTAAACTATTTTTTGTCTTTCTTTTTAGGTACTGGGGATCAAACCCAGGACGTTGCACTTGCTAGGCAAGCGTTTTGCCACTGAGCCACATCCCAGCCTTCTATATTGTTTGCAAGGAAAGATGGACTCTATCATTAGCTACACCTGACTACAGATCCTATCCAAGCATCTTGGGTTTGAAGTGGCACTAGGGGCAGTAGTTATAGGGACTAACGTGCTGTAGCTCTGCTCTGTGTATTTCAGGGATCTGTGGTGAGACCTCTTTTGCAGCAAAGGGTTAACTGAGTACGTTGGAATATTCTGACCAGATTCCATGGAATCTGCAAGTCCCATAGAAAGGTTTAGCTGTTTCTTAACTCTTTAGGGATAACTCATAAACCTTGGAATATCTTATCCCACAGAAAGTGTTTGTATTCCTGGGGTCTTGGGCTGAATTAGAGACTTCATGTTAACAGTGTCATTTATACTTGGTCCTTGAGCTCTAGCAGTTTGATCTCTGAAAGGGCTGGAGACTGGATAAATAAGATGGGTCATGTGGGCGGGCACTCAATACCTAGGTGAATGACCCTGGACCCTGAGGTTTGGATGGGCTTCTCTAATTGGCAGTATTACATATATAATGTCACACATCATGGCTGGGAGAACTTAATGCTGTTTCCTTCCTTTCTATCTTCCTTCCCTTCCCCTCCCTCCTTCCCTCCCTCCCTCCCTTCCTTCCTTTTTTCTCTTTCTTTCCTTGTTTCTCTTTCTTTCTTTCCTTGTTTCTCTTCCTTCCTTCCTTCCTTCCTTCCTTTCTTTCTTTCTTTCTTTTTCTTTCCCTTCCTTCCTTCCTTCCTTCCTTCCTTCCTTCCTTCCTTCCTTCCTTCCTTCCTTCCTTTCTTCTTGCTTTCTTTCTTTCTTTCTCTTTCTTTTTTTCTTCCCTCCCTCCCTCCCTCCCTCCCTCCCTCCCTCCCTCCCTTCCTTCCTTCCTTCCTTCCTTCCTTCCTTCCTTCCTTCCTTCCTTCCTTTCTTTCTTTCTTTCTTTCTTTCTTTCTTTCTTTCTTTCTTTCTTTCTTTCTTTCTTTCCTTCTTTCCCTTCTTTTTGATTTGAGGGTTTATTAAACTACCCTGAATCAATCAAATAGCAATTTGAGTGCAGTTTCTGCTGTTATTGAGAAATATTTCAATTCATTATTAAAATACCTTTTTTAGGTATACAGATTTGTGACAAATGTATACAGCTGAATAAGAATTTCCATTTGGAAGCATCAACCTAGCTCATGAGAGAGGATGGGATGGTAAGTTGAGAAGAGGGGTGTAGATCACTTCACTATATAAATTGCAAGATATTTTTTTCTAAGTTAAAATTTTCTCTAATATATATATATATATATATATATATATATATATATATATATATATATATATATGTAGGGGGGGTCCGGTCGTGGGGCCTGAACTCTGGGCCTGGGCGCTGTCCCTCAGCTCTTCAGCTCAAGGCTAGCGCTCTACCACTTGAGCCACAGCGCCACTTCCGGCTTTTTTCTTTTTGCTTATGTGGTGCTGAGGAATCGAACCCAGGGCCTCGTGCATGCAAGGCAAGCGCTCTACCACTGAGCCACCTTCCCAGCCCCTCTCTAATATTTTAATGCCTTTGTTTCACATCATCTGGCATTTTGGCTGCAGTGGCCTCTGGTAAGATTGTATCAGAAAAATCACAAAGGTAATTCAGGGAGAATTACAGTACTATCATCTTTTCTACTTAATATTTTTATAGGAAATCTTAATAAAATATTCCTGAGTAGATTTAAAATATATTCACAGAGGGCTAAGGCTATGTAAGTATCTAGGGGCAACATTTGATCTGAGGAAATTATAGTATCAGCTCATCTTACTCATTTTCCTTTTTTCGAGATGAATCCTCTGGTTAAGAGAGTTATGAACACTAACTGTAAAATAACCTTGCAAAACAAGTATAACTTTATAGATATAATTTGCATTCTGCACCAGGATGTTTCTTCAATCTCTCTTATATTTGTAATATGTATTTTAATATGTGTTCATAATAATGAAGTTGAAAATTAGATTATTATAAATATTGAGTATTAAAAAATAAGAATTAACACTTACTGAGTTCTTACCCCATAAGTATACTTTAAGGTAATTAATTTAATAGTTACAACAACTATTTGAGACAAATGCTTTTATTATTCACACTTACAGATGAAGAATCTGAAATGCACACATCTTAGCTATTATGAAAGGAAAATAGGCATTAAAAAGTCAAAATATAGTAGATGAAACATTTAATAAAAATGTGTTTATTCCTTCTGATTTAGTCTGATTTATCTGGAAAGCCTCATGAAAATCTAGGGGAAAAATCTGTTAGATATTTTCTGAAAGTTTTCCCACAAATGAGAAACTGTTAGATACCCATCTATCTATACCAGATATAAATATTTTAAAGATAAGACAATCACCAGTGATGATTTGCTCAAGGGAGAAGGTTTATTGAGTACAAAGTATTGATTATAGATAGCTGTAGAGTAACCAAGTAAATCATATTTGCACATGACATTCTTTCAGATGAAGGGGCAGATCTACTTTTGATTGTCCAGAAAGAGAAAAGAATAGAAAGACCATAGAACAGACATTTTACTTAGACTTGCTCATATTACCAGACACAGTTAATGCCTTTTCTTGGAGGGAGTTTGGCTGTTCTCTGTTAATTGCTTTGAGATTTCTCTTCCAGAGAGTGGAGCCTGGTGGTAAGGATCTTGCTTCGCTGGTCTACCTCCTCAAGAACTTTCTTAACTACTATGGGTTTGGCTGAGTCTGAAAAATTAAAATTTAAAGGAGATTTTTACGGTTAAAAAAAGATAAATAAGAAATTTTATCAATTAACAGAATAATAAGATTTTATATAGAGAATGGACTAGGTAGAAAGCATGCATACTTAAGAATAATACATTTTTGGTAAATTTTGGTTACTTTAAAATCATAGTCATGTATGACTTTGTTTAAAATTAACATACATTACTAAGACATCTAGCACACATATACACTAGTGTCTACTATAAATCTTGATTACATCTAGCCTTACCAATCTCAGGTAATATAAAAAAGCAGTTCACTGGAAATGAGGTATAGCATAACAATGGACTTTCATTACCTTTGATTTGAGTTCCCACATTTCCAGCTCCATAATCTTTAGACTTGTAACCTGAAGACTTGCAAGCCCTGCAAAGACATCACAAATAAGAATGATTTCGAGAGAATGCCTTCAGTTCTAAATCCTCCATTAGGCTTTCTTTAGCTCTTTGGTGAGAACATATCTAATCGGTTGCACAGTTGAAACTGCTCTGTTTTCTCATTAAGAAGTGGTACTTTTAGCCAGGCAGGTGTAGTATATGTCTGTAATCCCAGCACTTGGGAGGTGAGGCTGGAGGATTTGGAGTTTGAATTCAGACAGGAGACCTTGTCTCAACCTCAAGAGAATGGTATATTTTTAATTTTCATACCTTAAGCAGAGGGCTTGTTGCATTTGATCTTGTGAAATATTGCTAATTCATAGCTGGCTAAATGGTATTATTAACATTCAGCATTCATGGTTGTGAGAACATTAGTTCTTAGTACTTCCCCAGGATCTAAGTTTCAAGCCAGTTTCAAGATAATCATGATTCAGTGTCAGTGGAGGGTTGGTTCCATGACCCCAATGAATACAGAAATCCCAGTGCAAGTCTCTTACAAAATGGTATGATATTTCCACATAACATCTTCTGTATGCTGTATAATAATCATCTCTAGATTACTTATAAAGTATCAATACAATGTACATCCTCTGACACAGGTTGTGATAAGGTACTCTTTAGGGAATAATGAAATAGGAAATCTATACATGTTCAGTATAGATGCATTTTGAAACTTTTGGATATTTTCCTCCTGTGATTGGTTGCATCCATAAGGAAGGGCTCCAGATTGGAATCTTCCATGTAAATTACTTTACCTACCCCTCATCTCCTCCTATCAGGAGGCAGTAGGTCTCGATCTCCTTCTCCAGGTGGACCTTGATATCCAGCAGTTGCTCATGCTCCAGCTTCTGGCCCTCGGTCTCAGTCCTGACCTGGTGCAGCTGCTCCTCCAGGGCCCCGATCTGAGCCTGGATCTGGGCCAGCTGAGTGCAGTAGTTGCCCTCTGTCTCTGTCAGGGAGCACTCC
Source organism: Dipodomys merriami (assembly GCF_024711535.1). Classification (NCBI taxonomy): domain Eukaryota; kingdom Metazoa; phylum Chordata; class Mammalia; order Rodentia; family Heteromyidae; genus Dipodomys; species Dipodomys merriami. The sequence continues at coordinate 27,487,983 of NW_027203270.1, read as the reverse complement.
AGGGATTGTTTCTGTCAGGGAACAGAACAGGGAACCTGAGGCAGATAGATACTGACAGGCAGATAGGTCTTTGATATATGGTATTTCAGATTTCCCATCAACTCATTGTTAAGATGACTACTGCTTTGTAAATAAATAGGCAAATCGTTCTTTATGGTAGAATAGACTTAGAGGCTCTGGGGTTGCTGTTTTAGCTGATTCGTAATCCCATTGTTTCCTATTATTTCAGGTCTGTTATAAAAATCTATGTCATTGCTAGTGGCTCCCACCTCTAACCCTAGCTCCTCAGGAGGCTGTGATCTGAGGCTCCTGGTTTAAAGCCATCCTGGACGGAATGTCCTTGAGACTCTTACCACCAATTAACCAGCAAAAAGCCAAAAGCAGAGCTGTGGCTCAAGTGGAAGAACACCAGTCTTGAGCCAAAAAGCTAGGGCACAGCAATCAAGTCATGAGTTCAAGCCCCAGGTTCAGCACGCGCGCACACACACACGCACGCACGCACGAACACACACACGCACGCACCTAGGAGCTGGGAGCATAATGCTTCCATACCGTGGCTAACAGGGATTGGAGCTCAATCTCCAGGGTTTGCATGGTGCGCTTCATCTCGGTCAGCTCGTTCCGGGCAGAGGTGGTGGCGCCGACGTCCTCGGAGATCTGCTGCTGCAGCGAGGCGCTCTGTAACGAGGAAAGGCCAGGGCGCACAGGTTAGGGTCCTGAGCATCCTCAGAGCGCACGGGGCGGCCGGTGACAGGCCGGCAGGTACCTTTTCGTTGAACCAGGCCTCGGCATCCCTGCGGTTCTGCTCGGCCAGGGCCTCGTACTCGGCCCGCATGTTGTTGAGCAGCACGGTGAGGTCCACCCCAGGCGCCGCGTTCATCTCCACGTTCACGTTGCCTCCCGCCGCGCACTGCAGAACTTGCATTTCCTGTAGGCAGAGAAGGGTTCAGCTCAGCCATGCAGGCATCCCTGGAAAGTTTCTAGAAGCTTAGCTTTGGAAGAGTTCTGAAATGTCTGTTTTTTGTTTTTGGTTTTTTGAATTCCCAGGCTGTGTGCAGTGACCTCTTCCCTCCATGTGCCCAATTTGCCTTGAAAAGATGGTGAACACATCACCATTTCATGGGGTAGCCTGTTGCATTCTGGATGATTTCTTGGGCTTCTGTTTGTTTGTGTTGAATCAAGATCACAGTGTATAGCCCAGTCCTCCCACCCAGTCTCCCTAGTACAGGGATTACAGGAATGCACCACTGTGGTTGACTTAGAAGAGTATGAATTATTCCAAAGCTTTTCCTTGTGGTCAACTGGGCTTTTAGTCTTGTAACCCCAACTCATCACTGTTAGCTTTGTTACCCAGAATAAGTCTTCATTCCTTTTCCAAATGAAAATCTTTTTTTAAAAAGTCTTAAAAAATTCTTTTTCCAAATGAAAGTCTTTAAATTGTCCTCTGACTCTTTAGCTACTTGTGACATAAATAGGCATCCTTGTAATGGGCTTCATGTCACTAAAGTTCACCGTCCATGAGCTCTCAACTTGGGTGCATCCCAGAAACAGACATAAGGAACATGATCAGAGTTTGAATAATTCTGAACAATTGAAGTGATAATCCATCATTCAATCATTAAGTTCCCCTAGGGAAGAAAGAAGCCGGCTGCCTGCGATGCTCACACAGTGACATTCTATTGATCTGTTGGACTTTGGAGTCAGATAAATCTCTTTGTGAATTCTGGCTTTGTCCTCTAGTGGTGATGTGAATTGGGGAATGTTGGTTGACCTACTTAAGTCTGGATATACTTATCTGAAAATTGAGAGTATGTAAAAATCCACATTCTTTGGGTTGTTTAAAAGGAAGCAAAATAAGTAATAATCATAAGACTTAGTCATGTTGCCTGGAATATTAATGCTTAACACATGCAGGTTATTATGATTACTTTCATCATGGAAGCTGGAGTCCACATCTACACTTTATTATGTCTGAATTGTGTGCAGTTGGGATGCATATGCAATGTGAGTTGTTTTTAAGATTGTGGAGAGTGGGCATTCCTTGAGGAGTCTGTGTAAATTAAATTTGTTTTTTTTAGACAGTCTCTCGGTGTAGCCCAGGCTGGCTTTGAACTGTTCTTCCTGCCTCTACCTCCCAAGTCTTGGTATTACAGGTGTGCACTACCATAGCTGGCTTTTAAGTCTGTGCATTGAAATGACATAGCTCAGTATATGTATCTGCTGCAGAAACTCTCCTTCCAACCTCTGGATTACTCTGTGATGAGGCTTTCTTTCTTCTATGTCTCACACTGTTTCAATGTCCTTTCCTCTGTGGTGGATTCTATGCATCATCTGACTCACTATGGCTTTTATTCCTGAGCAGTTAGTAAAATTTCCCTCAGTTCAAGCAGAAAAAAAGAGAAAAAGGTCATTGCAAGAGAAGAATGAAAAAGATCACTTGCTTATAATTCATCAAAAATGATTTCCATGGACTGCACCCATACTTGAATTTGTAAGGTCAAATGATTCAAGTGATTTTATTTGCAAGACAGCCTCGTGACTAACCAAGTATCATTCTCAACATGACTAATCTGCTTTAAGCAGTTGACTTAATTTTGGAAGTCTCTTTGCCGTTTAACAATATTAAATTTATTTCAAAGTATAAAGACATTCCTTCCTTCCTTCCTTCTTTTTTTTTTTTAAAGAAAAAAGTAGGTCTAAAACAGAATCCCAAAGATGAAATGGTTGCATCATCTGATTTTCAATCTAGCTTCCAGAGTGACCCCTTTGGAATGTAGTATGTGCTTGGAAGTATAAAAAAATTATAGAGTAAAATTTTAATTGCTGTTTCATTTTTCTAGCCATATTTATTAAGATATGTCTTTATGATAAGTATATGTGCTTAAAGTGTGTTAACTGTTATATAGTTTTGTTTTTTTAAGGATCCCCTTAAAGTATATTCATTTAATCCAATTAGATGTAATCTGCTAAGTAGACTATTTTAACTCGGCTATAATTACATAGCCAAATACTGATCTTATAACACTGGTTATGTTGGAAAGCAAGATCCTTTTATCTTCTCATGGGAAACTAGATGAGAGAACAAGGGTGAACTGGTACAGGGAATTCAACACAAAGACAAGTCAGCCCTTGTGTCTTTGACAGATCACAATGGTCTTTAGACTGCCTTCTTATTTAAGATGTTTAGTACACTGTCTCCTGTTGGGTGGGCAGTATGCACAGAGGGAGAGCACAGTGGAGGGCAGGCAACTCTTACCTCTTTGTGGTTCTTCTTGAGGTAAGTCAGTTCCTCACTCAGGGTCTCGTACTGAATCTCCAGGTCAGTCCTGCACAGGGTGATTTCATCCAGAACTCTGCGTAGCCCATTGACATCAGCCTCTACACTCTGATGAAGAGCCAGCTCATTTTCATACCTTGAAAAGTAAATTGTTTTCCAATTTGTCACATGGTTTGAGATCGTTACCAATCAATTATAATGCTAAAACTGTGTGTGTGTGTGTGTGTGTGTATATGTGTGTGTGTGTGTGTGTACCGGTACTGAGGCTTGAACTCAGGACCCAGATCTCTCACTTAGCTTTTTTCCTCAAGGCTGGTGCTCTACCACTTGAGCCACACCTCCACTTCTGGCTTTTATTTGTTTTTGCTCGTTCATTGGAGTTTAGAGTCTCATGGATTTTTCTGCCTGGGCTAGATCTAAACTGTGATAGTCACATCTTAGCTCCTGAGTAGCTAGGAGTACAGTGTGAGCTACCAGTGCCAAGCTGTCTCTGGTATTTTTGAAGTGGCAACTTTGACCACAAGAAACATTTTCAAAATTTATTGTATATAATTATTATTCTTGAATTCCTGGGTATTGGACAGAAAAAGAAATAGGTTATATAAAACAATAGCTATATGGGGATTCATTAAAACTAGCCAAAATATAGAAAAGTAGTAAGTTTCTAGTAATTTTAAATTTATATTTTAAATAAGAATATTGTTATAATCTTATTATATTATTATAATAAGCTTCCATGTTAAAGTCTAGAACTTTGCAGTTTTTGGAATAAGAGTGGGTAACATTTAATGGTGACATTAAAAAAGAAATGAATCATTTCATTAATGACCACGAGCTGTTTTGGCTCTGCAAGTCCACTTACTTGAGTCTGAAATCATCAGCTGTCAGCCTGGCATTATCGATCTGTAGAACAGCATTAGCATTGCTGGTGGTGGAAGCGATGATCTAAAAATAGGGAGTTTGAGTTTTATTTTTAAAATTTATTTTGTTCTAGTCCTAGGACTTGAATTCAAGGCCTGGATGCTGTCTGTCCCTGAACGTTTTTGCTCCAGGCTAGCACTCTATCACTTGAGCTACAGTTCCACTTCCAGCTTTTTGGTGGTTAATTGGAGATAAGAGTCTTGTAGACTTTTCTTCCTGAGCTGACTTCTAACAGTGATCCTCAGATATCAGCCTCCTGAGTATCTAGGATGATAGATGTGAGCCACAGATCCCTGGCAGGAGTATGATTTTTTTTTTTTTTTTGCCTGCCCTGGAGTTTGAACTCAGGGCCTGGGCACTGTCCCTGAACTTCTTTTGCTCAAGCCTAGTACTCTACCACTTGAGCCCCAGCACCACTTCGGGCTTTTTCTGTTTATGTGGTACTGAGAAATGGAACCCAGGGCTTCATGCATGCTAGGCAAGCACTCTACCACTAAGCCACATTCCCAGCCAGAGTTTGAGTTTTCAGTGGCAGTTTATCACAATGAGTTAAACTCCACCCCTCCTCCACACTAGCAAATGGAAATAATGAAAATCAACTCAGTTATTAGTGACATTTTTATCAGGAGGCTAGTCAACTGAATCTACTTAGCACTAACTTCCCTGTAAGAAATAATCACAAATAGGGATGGATACATGTCTCTAGAATTCTAGTGACATGAAATCCAGACCTAAAAACATGCAAATACATGTGATAGCCAAATGTTATTTCTTACCTGGTTTTTAAGATCATCGATGATAGGAAAATACCTACTGTAGTCATGGTCAAGACCCCTGCAAGAGCCGGGTCCAAATTTCTCATACCAGCCCTTGATCTTCTGCTCCAGGTCGGCATTGGCCTCCTGCAGGGCTTGCACATTATCCAGGTAGGAGGCCAGGCGATCGTTGAGGTTCTGCATGGTCACCTTCTCATTGCCAGAGAGGAGGCCTCCCTCGTTCAGGGTGAAACCGGTGCAAGGGTTGCCTGTCCCCGCATTGGCCCCTGAGGAACTGCCACCAAAGGCACAAGAGAAACTGCTTCCAATGCCTGGGATGCCACAGGCATTTCCAGCTCCAAAGCTGCCTGCTCCCCCAGAGAGCCTGAGTGACCCTGTGCTGGGCCGGGGATAGGATCTCCGGGATCCACTGGAAAGTCGCAGAGACATGATGATGGCAGGGCAAGCGAGTCACAGATCTGTATTGGTGGAAGCCAGAATGGATCGTCTTCTCCCCTCCACGATGTTGTTCGCCTTTTTATATACCATTGCCAAGGGTGTTCTATAGGGGAGTTCTGCCTACATAGAGTAAAACATGGCTTGCCCGCCTCAGCAAGTTAGTGTAATTGCACGATTTTACCCCCCTAATTAGTATCTAGCTTCGTTGGGCTCCTTTCAGGAGGAGGGCAGTTGCCCTGGGGTTGGTGGTTATCTGAGAAATGGGTCTGGGTGGAGCAGTGTCAAGTTCACCATTACATTTTAAAATTGCCAATGAGTCATTCTGCATTTCCACCCTAAGGAGATAAAGCTCATCAGGCCATTACAGAATTAAAAAAAAAAAAAATCAGGCCTTGTGGTTTTGGGGCTATTAAGCTAAGGTGGGTTTTGAAGTTTCCGAGGCTCTTTCTGCTTTTATTCTCACAATTCTTTTGGGATCAGTTGAGAAGAGAAACTGTAATCATGACTTGACCTGGAGTCCGCTGGTCATGAGGCTTTTGCGTTCATTTTGTTGGTGATGATTGTTTTTTGTCTCCTTTTGCCACCATTTCCGAAGGGAAGTTTAACTACCATTTTGGCTGACACATGCAACGTGTTTGTTGACGCGTCTGATGGGGATAGTTGTCTCCTCTTTTTCCTTTGGGTAATTGAGAACACACCTCCCCTAATTGTTGTTATGTTTTGTGGGAGTTTGGAAAGACATTAGCCTCTTTCCTGACCCTGCAAAATTTGAAGCAAATCTGGAAGGAATTTATTGGATGTATGTTTACTTCAAGTGGTTTATTTAGCTTAGGTGAAAGTCATAAGGAAGGCTAGCTAGATATATCTTATCAAAAATTCTATTAAATATTATAAAAATGATAGCCCCATATTTGTGGTGTAGAATATGATGTTTTGATACGTATAACATTCTGGAATGCCTAAATAAGGGTGATTAACATTCCTATTACCTCACATAGTTTGGCAGTTAGGACATTTAAAATCTATTCTTTGCAATTTTCAAGCATTAAATACATTGTTACTAATGATAGTCACCTAATTGTACAATAGACCTCTTGAACTTATTTCTTCCTTCTAATTAAAATTTTATATACTTGGGACAATGTCTCTCCCATTCTTTCCCTTGGTGATTAGCGTGACGTTGGATAATTTTTTTCAAATACTTTTTGGTTCTTTGAATGTCTTCTTTTAAGAATTGTCCTTTAAATCAGGTTATTTTCTTGTTATTGGGATGTTAGAATTCTTTATATATTTTGGAGATTAAACCATAATCAGATTTACAGTTTACAAATGTTCTCCTAATATGTGGGGTATCTCTGACTTTTTAAATACTTGGCTGTGAAAAAACCCTTTTTCAGTTTACATAGATCCATTTTTTTCTTCCTTGCTTTTTGGGGGCCAAAACAACTTTTGTACAGACCAATATCAAGAAATTTTGCTCTATATTTTCTTCTAATAACTTCACCATTTTTTTAGGTTTTGTATTTAACTGTTTAATCCATTTTGAGTTGATTTTTGTATTTAGTATGCAATAAAGATCCAATTTCTTTCTTCTACATATGGATATCACGTGTTCTCATTTTTTTTAATTGAAGAAAGTGCCCAATTTCTATTCTTAGCATTAGTAACTGCAAGCATGTATTTCTGGGCTGTTTATTCTGTTCCAGAGGTCTGGAGGTGAGTTTTTGCACCAAGACTATGATGTTTTGATTATTTAGAGCTTTATAGTAGATTCTGAGATTAGATGAAATGGTATGTCCAACTTCATTCTTTTTGTTCTTGTCTCAGGATCTTTTGTGGTTGCATATGAATTTCTGAGAAAAATTACATTGCAGTTTTGTTTTATTTATTTATTTATTTAGTCAGTCGTGGGCCTGAACTCTGGGCTTGGGCGCTGTACCTTAGTTCTTCAGCTCAAGACTAGCACTCTACCACTTGAGCCACAGTGTCACTTCCAGCTTTTTCTGTTTATGTGGTGCTTAGAAATTGAACCCAGGGCCTCATGCATACAAGGCAAGCACTCTACCACTGAGCCACCTTCCCAGCCCCAGTTTTGTTTTGTTTTGTTTCTGTTTTATGTCAGTCTGGGCCTGGGCATTGTCCCTCAGCTTTTCAGCTCAAGGCTAGCACTCTACCACTTGAGCCACAGCGCCACTTCCGGCTTTTTTCTTTTTTGCTTATGTGGTGCTGAGGAATTGAACCCAGGGCCTCATGCATACAGGGCAAGCACTCTACCACTGAGCCACCTTCCCAGCCCACATTGCAGGTTTTTTTTAAATAATTGGAATTACATCAAATCTGTAGATCATTGTAGCTATCATGAATCTTTTAACAATCCCAATTCTTCTAATCTATAGACATGTGATAGCTTTCCATTAAATTTGGTTTCTTTAATTCCTTTCATGTTTTGTAGCTGTCAGTATAAAGATCTTTCACCTCTTTATATTTTTCTTCTATTCTTTTATGTTATTGTTAAAGGTGCTGTTTTCTTGACTTTCTTTTTGAGAGAGTTTGTGATTAGTGAGTAGCAATGTTACTTTCAATTGTTGACTTTGTATCTTACAACTTTGTTGAATTTATTTATTAGTTCTAACAGACTCTGTGTGTGTGTGTGTGTGTGTGTGTGTGTGTGTGTGTGTGTGTGTGTGTGTGTGTGTGTGTGTGTGTGTGTGTGTGTGTGTGTGTGTGTGTGTGTGTGTGTGTGTGTGTGTGTTGGTCCTGGAGCTTGAACTCAGGCCTATTCCAGAGCTTTTTTGATCAAGGATACTGCTCTACCACTTGAGCTATACCTCTATTTTAGTGGATAATTGAAATAAGAATATTATAGACTTTCCTGCCCTAGACCAGCTTAGAACTGTGACCTTCAGATTTCAGCCTCCTGAGTAGCTAGGATTACAGGTATGAACCACCAGAAACTAGCTAATTCTAACAGATTGTAATAAAGTGTTTAGAGATATATTATGTAAACAGAGATGATTGACTTTTCTAATGTGGCTGTCTTTAATTGTAGGATAACGGCTTTGGTGAGGATCTCCAGTGCTATGTTGAATAGAATTAGTGAGAATGGATGCCTTTGTTTTGTTCCTGATTTTAGAGGAAAAGCTTTCAGTTTCTCATTAAGTATGATTTTTTTTTTTTGGGGTCCGGTCGTGGGGCCTGAACTCTGGGTCTAGGCGCTGTCCCTCAGCTCTTCAGCTCAAGGCTAGCGCTCTACCACTGAACCACAGTGCCACTTCCGGCTTTTTTTCTTTTTGCTTATGTGGTGCTGAGGAATCGAACCCAGGGCCTCAGGCATGCAAGGCAAGCGCTCTACCACTGAGCCACCTTCCCAGCCCCAAGTATGATGTTTAATGTGGGCATGGCAATATGGTCATGATTATTGTTACTATTAATATGGTCATGATTATTGTTACTATTATTATTATTATTATTATTAATTATTTTGGTGCCAGTATGTGGGCTTGAAGCTAGGATTTAATATTTGTGTTCTAACACTTGAGTCATAACTCCACTTCTGGCTTTTTGGTGGTTAATTGGAGATAAGGGTCTCATGGACTTTCTTGCCCAGACTGGCTTGGAACCACAATTCTTAGATATTCTTAGATAGCATCCTGGGTAGCTAAGATTACAGGTGTAAGCCACTAGCATCTGACTGAATTTCTATTTTATATCCTATGTAGTCTTCCTTTTATCATTTAACCACTTGAATTAAAAAATATTCAGCTGTTTATTTGTATTCTTTAAAAAAGTTCATTCAGGTATTGATATGTGTATTTAATTTTATTGATCATTCTTACAACTATTCTTTGAGGAATTCTTTGGGATTTCATCCACTTTCATTGGAGTCCATTCTTGTGTACTTTTTGGCTTCTTAAAGACCTTTGTTGCTTTGTTTTTAATTTTTTTTTTTTTTTTTGTTGGTTGTAGGGCTTGAACTCTGGGCTTGGGTGCTGTCCCTGTGCTCTTCAGCTCAAGCTGAATGCTCTACTGCTTGAGCCACAGCACCACTTCCAGTTTTCTAGTGGCTTTGTTGGAGATAAGAGTCTCATGGACTTTCCTGCCCAGGCTGGCTTTGAACTGTGATCCTCAGATCTCAGCCTCCTGAGTAGCTAGGATTACAGGCGTGAGCCACCGGTGCCTGGCTTTTGTTTTTAAATTTGTCTTGTATTTTTGAATTGGGATTTGTATATCAAGCTCAAGGCATTGGGAGTTTTAATCACTTGTTGTTCAGTTTGAATGTTCCCAGCGTTCAGGCAGGACTGTTGAGTGGCAGGATGGAGATGAACTTTTTCATCATCAGAATAGGGGTAGAGCTGAGTATTCAAACATTGTCCTGTGGAAGTCAGGGTACCAGGCCTGATGTGTGGCATCACTCAGGCCATGGAAAACCTACTGGAGTCTCTTGTAGTGCCTAGTGTACAGGTTGGTGCTAGATGTGATTTGAGGGAAGGGCTGGTTAAAGATCAGTTGTTCATTTCTGTGCCTCACTTGAGAAGCAGACCTTTTTTTTTTTTCTTCAGACCGCAAGCTACTGTGCAGCCCATGGGCTAGCAAGGTCCCTATGTTCCCCAGGTGTCCAGTTTGTGCCCCTAGGAGCAACAAGGGGAAGCTTGGTGGTGTTCCTGATGAGTTCTTCACTCATCATTCTTATTTTTCTATTCAGCTTACATTGTACTAGACAGCAGATGAGGATTGTCTATAGAGTATTGTTTTAGTTGTCCAAAATTAGAAGTCCACAGTAGAATGTATACTTCGTGGCAAATATAGACTAGCAACAGTTTTAAAATATTTCTGTCTACTATATGAGAATGAACAGTCTGTGTGTGTGTGTGTATGTGTGTATGTGTTCATGCTGGGGCTTGAACTTGAGGCCTGGGCACTGTCATTGAGCTATTTTGATCAAGGCTAGTATTGTATCTTTTGAGTTCCACTTAGGGCTTTTATGGTAATGACCTGGGGATAAGAGTTTCATGGGCTTTCCTGCCCAGGCTGGCTTTGAACAGCAATTCTTAGATCTCAGCTTCCTAAGTAGCTGGGATTATAGGATTGAACCACTAGCAGTGAGTATGAACAGTTCTTAATTATGCTGGGTGTCATCTTTTACATCCCTACAAGCCTAAACCCAAAGTGATTAGGTTATTTATGTACCAGTGACATATTTGGGCCTAGAGGTAGGGTCAGTGTACTTTCCAATATGTCATTATTAATTGAGGTAAATGTGACTCTGAAGTGTATTGTTTTATTAGTATGGCTTTAATGTTGTCACCTAGAAATCAACTGTGGAAATTTAAAGGAATCAGATTAATAAAAAAAACTTGTGACAGGAACTTTTTTTTTAATGGAATGGCAAAAGAAAAAAAAAGACCCACAGAGTAAAAGAAAAAAAAAACTAGGCAGAGAGAAAGATGTTTCCTCCTCTTGAAAGGATTACATGCAAAATCCACAAGAAAAGTTAAAAGGAAATGAGATTATAGACCTTTGATGTTTAAGGTCAGAGTGAATAATTTCCTTATTTGACTTGAGCAATGGGATGGAGCAAAGGGGCAATGCAAAGCTTGCATTGGTTTAAAAATAACTTTATCCCTCTTAGGATGCTTTAGTAGGTAATCGTTGCTCCATTGTAATGTTGCTTATTTTAGAAGATTTTTCTTCCACTGAATGAACTCTCAGTGAAAGGACATTGCCCAGTTGATCTAGCTCTTCAACCACTGTCTTGACAAAAGATTCTTCTGTTGAATCTAAAATAAAATAAAGTGCAGTGATCATTTGTAACAAGTCAAAAGGTATTTAGTCACCGAAGGTATGCTTTTTAAAATCAGTTGTACATTTACAGAAAATTGAGATAAAATACTGTATTTGAAATCAACATTTCACAAGACCTGGGGCCATCTATTTTTTAAAAAATATTTATCACTTTTTTTTAAAGTGTAATGGGTATTTGGAAGCATAAATGGAATCTGAGTTAACATGACCTAAGCATTGGGTAAGAACAGGCCTGAAGTATATATATATATACTTTTTGGTTTTTTTCCATATATATTTTTTATTGTAAAAATACTGTATAGAGGGGTTAGAGTTACATGAGCAGGGTAATGAGTACATTTCCTATTGAGCATTGTTACCTCCACTTTTGTTTTTCCCCTACCATCCTTTCCTCCCTCATGTTTTTTTTTTTTTTTAACTACCAGCTTTCCTATTTTGTGCTTTAGCGTTACTCTTTTATCAAAGCATTGAACCAATGAAAGACCATATGCTTCAGGAAAGAAAGATGTTGGGGATTGAGTTTTCTTTTTTTTTTTTTTTCCAATAATTTGATCACAGCCATTCTCACAGACATTCTATAGAGATATAAAATACAAATATTAAGAATTGTTATGCCAGGGGCTGGGAAGGTAGCTCAGTGGTAGAGCGCTTGCCTTGCATGCATGAGGCCCTGGGTTCAATTCCTCAGCACCACATAAGCAAAAAGATAAAAGCCGGAGGTGGCACTTTGGCTCAAGTGGTAGAACGCTAGCCTTGAGCTGAAGAGCTGAGGGACAGCGCCCAGGCCCAGAGTTCAGGCCCCACGACTGGACCTCCCCCCCACCCCCAAAAAAGAATTGTTATGCCAGGTGTTGGTGGCTCACACTTGTAATCCTAGCTACTCAGGAGGCTGAGATCCGAGGATCATGGTTTGAAGCCAGCCAAGGCAGGAAAGCCCATCAGACTCCTATCTCCAATAACTACGAAAAAAGCTGGAAGTAAAGCTGTGGCTCAAGTGGTAAAGTGCCAGCTCTGAGTGAAAAAGCTAAGTAAGAATGCAAGGCCCTGAGTTTAAGCTCTAGTACAGGCACACACACACAGCACACACACACACACACACACACACACACACACACACACACACACACACACAAATTGTCATAATATTCTCATATGTCTTCATTCACTAGAACTAAACTTAGAATAAATTTCATTTGGCTAACAAATAAGTTTTTATTTAATAAAACTGAAATAATTTAAAAGAATTATCTTTAGTAAAAGCTTTTTATACCTTTGATTTGATTTTCAGAATTTGCAGACTTGCTTTCTTTTGATTTAGGACATGTGGATTCACTTCTTCTGTGAAGAAAAGAGTAAATTACTGTATTTTTTCTTTTAATAGGGAGCTTATAAAAATATGAACTAGAAACAAGAATTTTGGAGTTCTCCTTTCAGTAAGTTTAAATTCATCTATATTTAAGAGACAACAGTATACTTCCAAAGAGCTTAAATAACTGCTTATGATTAGAAATTTCCTACAACCAAATATTATTTCATCTAGCAATCTGGTAACTCCAGATTCTCCTTTTTATTTTTTGTTCATGCCTGAAGTGCCCACTCACTAGGTGGGCTAGGCCTAGAAATACAAGTAGTTTAGTATAATGCTTTCTTAGAAATCAGGCATTGATGTAAAAAGTTACATATACCAGGAAAGGTGCTGTCAGGTAAAAAAAAGTATGGTGGCTAAGAAGCATATTTTGTACTGAAAAGGGAGCTATCACTGTTGGGTTCTTGGGAAAATAGGTTGTAGAGGGGTCACCCTAGCCTCCGACGATACAGAGATGTTACCTACTCGTCCGGTGGCCATGGCAAATGTGTTGTTATAGTCCTTGATGACTGAGTACCTTTCATGCATAAGATATTGCCAGAGCATATTATGAGCCACTTGTGGCTGAGAACAGTTAAGAAAATGGTTTTGGTATTATCCAAGCTTATCAATGAGGAAATTGTGGTTCAAATTTACCCAGTGTGTGAGTCATATGAGAACTATAATTCTAGGGCCCTTTTTTGCTCTTGGCTGACAAATGGTGGTGCCTCTCCAATGACATCTTCGTAATCATCATTGCTCAACTTTGGTAGAGGGTGTGTGTGTGTGGCAACTTTTAAGGTAATAAGAAAACAAGTGATTATACGGGATGTGTTTAAGCTAGGTGCTGGTGGCTTAAACTTGCAATCCTAGATACTCAGGAAGCTGAGATCTGAGTGAGGAATTTCAGTTTGAAGTCAGCCTGAGTAGGAAAGTCTATGAGACTCTAATTTCTAATGAACCACCCAAAAGCCAAAAAAGTGGAGCTGTGAGATAAAATGGTAGGGCATTAGCTTTGAGTGAAAAAACTAAGGGACAGCACCATGGCCTGGAGTTCAAGCACGAGTACCTGAACTCACACACACACACACACACACACACACACACACACACACACACACACACACACACACACACACACACACACACACAGAATTTGTTTAAATATATATTATAGAAAACACATTCTCTTTTGATTAAACTACTAGGATTAAATATTACACACTTAATTGTCATTTATGTCATTATACACACAAATATTTTACCTACTTAGAACTTTGGTTTTTCAAATCTGTTTTCATTTCACTTGAATGAAATAATGTATACAACTAAAGATATTTAAGAATATAATCTTTAGCAAATTTCAGGATACAGTATTGGTATAATATTCAGAGAAAGATTCGGTCATTGTGAGGTAAATCCCCCCTCCCCCAAATCAGTATTTACCTTTCTTCTCCATCTAATAAGTTGCAATATGTTTTGATTTCTTTTTCCAAAAATATTTTGATATCAAGAAGCTGATCATGCTCCAGCTTCTGGCCTTCTGTTTCTGTTCGGATCTGTTGTAGTTGCTCTTCCTTCACACCAATCTGATCCTGGATTTGTTGGAGTTGAACACAATAATTTCCTTCAATCTCAGCCAAGGAACATTCATAGGACTGTTTCTGAAAGAACAAAGGAAAGCAAGAGAGAATGGCATGTTTTTATTTTAAGCATACCATGGTAGAGCCCAAGTAGTTTCAATTGAAAAATCAAAATTATCAAGATTAAAAAAAATCATCTCCATTGAAAATGTCATTTTTCAAGTTTTGGTGTTGGTGAGTTAGAAGTAGTATTTATGGACAACATTTTGAATATTTATGACACATTATATTTTTAGTCATATATAATTACATACACTTTACTTAGTGATCTATTTTAAGCTGCCAGTGGGGCTCACACCTATAGTCCAAGCTACTCAGAAAACTGGTATCTGAGAATCACTGTGCAAAGCTAGCCTGAGTAGACAAATTAGAGACTTTTATCTCCAACTAACCAGCAAAAAGCTGGAAGTAGAGCAGCCTTGAGCAGGAAAAGCCAACCCGGAGCTCAAGGTCCTGAATTCAAGCCCTAATACTGGCAAAAAAAAATAAGATATGTATTATATCTTATATATAATGTAATATATTTATTTATATATATTTATTTATCTATGCACATATACTGCTATGGTTTGGATAAAAGTTTGAATGTATCCCCCAAGAGTTGTAGATTGGAAGCTTGGTCCTAGTATGGTAATGTTAAGAAGTGTTGGGAGCTGGGTGCTGGTGGCTTATGCCTGTAATTCTAGCTACTTGGGTGGCTGAGAGGATCATGGTTCAAAGACAGGTAGGGCAGAAAGGTCTGTGAGACTCTTATCTCCAATGCACCGCCAGAAAAGCAGAAGTGGCACTGTGGTTCAAAGTGATAGAGCACTAGCTTTGAGCAAAAGAGCTCAGTGACAGTGCCCAGGCCCTGAGTTCAAGCCCTACGAATGACAAAAAAAAAAAAAAAAAAAAAAAAGTTCTGGGATCTTTAAGAGGAGAAGCTTGGTGGGAAATAATTAAGCCATTGAGGGTGCTGCTTTTGGAAGAAATTATTAATAGTTCCCCTGAAAGGGTTGTTACAAAATAGTGATTTCCTCCCCATCCCCCATATTCTAATGTCCTGTCCTTCCACTTGCTCTCTTCTTCTTCACGTACATCCACCAAGATGTGGTAATGCCAGGTTGTTTAGATTTTCAGTTTCCAAAATGTTCTAAGTACCTAGCCCCGTGCATTTGTCATAGTGATGGCAAATGGACTGACAGGTATTTGATTCGGTAGCAACTTCTACGTACCATAGCCATGAGGGACTGAAGTTCTATTTCCAAGGTTTGCAGGTTGCGTTTCAGTTCTGTCAGCTCACATCTGGCTGCTGTGAGTGCCCCCGAATCATCTGAGATCTGTTGTCGCAGGGTTGCGCTCTGAATCAGAATTGTCAGAAGGGTTAGTGGCTGGTCTCGATTGTCTACTGAAGAAGGTTGGCTTGTGTGAGCCCCCATAGTCATACCTTCTCATTAAAGCAAGCCTCCGCATCTTTGCGGTTCTGCTCAGCCAGGTCCTCGTACTCGGCCCTCATGTTGTTCAACAGAGCAGTTAGGTCTACTCCCGGGACTGCATTCATCTCCACATTTACGTTCCCTCCAGAGGCACATTGTAGGACTCCCATTTCCTGGAAAGGGGTCAGTGTTAATGCTCAAGGGAGGAGTGGTTGTTTTAAATTGATATTCACTCCTGCGATGGAAGGTGAAGCAGGAAGCCAGACGTTAAGTACAAAGCCAAGGTGTAGGCTGCGCTCTCACCTCCTCATGGTTCTTTTGGAGATAGGTCAGTTCCTCGGTGAGGGCCTCACACTGAATCTCCAAATCAGTTGTACAAAGGGTGAGCTCCTCTAACACTCGGCGAAGACCACTGGTGTCAGCCTCAACGCCCTGGTGCAAAGCCAGCTCGTTTTCGTACCTTAAACATCACAAAGTGCTTGAGTATTTCTATCACAGACTGGTGCAAGGCAAACTTGTAAAGACATTTCCTGATGTTTCTTACAAGGACAAACTGGTGAAATAATTTGAGAAACCCACTGATTTATGTATAGGTGTCCTTTTGTTAGAGCTGATTTTTGTCATCCGATGTGTTTGACAGTTGAATGCAGTATTGCTAGATTTAAAAAGTTGGTGATAGCTCTTTAGAAAGGTGTGTGAAATTGGATTTCTTTTGTAGAATCGTTTTATTAGCACATTTTGGGTTTAGAAAGAAAAGATAAGTTCTTTAGCAGCAGTATTTTTATGTCTATGAACATCATAAATGACTTGATTTGAACCTACTTCATCCTGAAGTCATCAGCGGTCAGTCTTGCGTTGTCATTTTGTAGAATAATTCTGGCGTTGCCAGAGGTCGCAGAAATAATCTAAACAGGGTAAGTTGTGAAAAATGTGAAATATGCAAAGTCAAAGGACATAACCAGATTTCATGACTCCATGACAAGCATCTGTATTAAGTACCATTTTTTCCTATGTTCAATGAACTTTAGATTTCCATCAGATAATAGTTATCCTGAACTTAAATGGCACATGGTCTCTTTCTCTCTCTGTCTCTTGTCTCTCCTTTTTTTTTTTTTTTTAATTTTGTTGGTCATGGGGCTTGAACTCTGGGCCTGGGTGCTGTCCTGAGCTCTTCACCTCAAGGTGCACGCTCTACCAATTGGGCCACAGCACCACTTCCTGTTCTCTGGTGGTTTATTGGTTTATGGACTTTGCGCTCGGGCTGGCTTTGAACCATGATCCTCAGATCTCGGCCTCCTGAATAGCTAGGATTACAGATGTGAGCCACTGGTGCCCAGCCTTTCTTTTCTTTTCTTTTTTTTTTTTATGCCTGTACTGGGGCTTGAACTCAGGACTTCTCATGCTACCTTGGCTATTTTTACTCAAGGCTAGTACTCTACCACTTGAGCCACAGCACCACTTTTGGCTTTTTTTTTTTTTGCTGGTTAATTAGAGATAAGAGTCTCATGGACTTTTCTGCCTGGGCTGGCTTCAAACCACAATCCTCAGATCTCAATCTCCTAAGTAGCTGGGATTATAGGCGTTAGTTTTCAGTGCCTGGCTCAAGTCTATTATTTCTTACCTGTTTTTTCAAGTCTTCAATGACTGGGAAATAACTGCTGTAGTCATGATCAAGTCCCCGGCAACAACCAGGCCCGTATTTCTCATACCAGCCCTTGATCTTCAGCTCCAGCTCCGAGTTGGCCTTCTGCAGGGCACGCACATGGTCCAGGTACAAGGCCAGGCGATCGTTGAGGTTCTGCATGGTCATCTTCTCATTCCCAGAGAGGAGGCCAGCCTCATTTCCAAGAAAACCAGTGCCACTTCCTGGTGCCCCATTATGGCTGCAGCTCCCCCCTGAAGAAATGCCTGCAAGAGCACAAGAATAGCCGCTTCCTGCTCCCGACCCAACACACATGCTGCCGGCCACAAAGCTGGTCTCTCCACGAGACAGCCGCACAGACTCAGCCCGCGAGCACATCCGCCTGGATCCACCAGGAAGCCGAAAAGACATGACAACAGCCCAGCTAGCGCCCCTTTTCCAGACTGGGACAGAGCCAAGGCCACTTTGTTCAGAGCGCGGCTCCCGTGGCCTTTTATAGTGTCCAGAAGTCCTTGCAATCCACCGGAGCCCACCTGTAATAAAGCACTACTTGCATCCTAATTGTTGTTTTCACCATTGGGTGATTTTTTTTATAGTGTCCAGTAGGTGACAAGATGCCCCAGGGACATATTTTATATATGAAAAAGGTGCCAGGTAGAGTCAGGCTAAATCATAGCTTTAAAGTCCTAGAGGTAATCATAGTTCACAGACCTCGGAAACCATAATTTATTTTTACAAAAATTTCTTTTTTCCTTCCTTCCTTCCTCCCTCCCTTCCTCCTTCCCTCTCTCTTTCCCTCTCTCCCTCCTTCCCTTCCTGCCTGTCTGCCTGCCTCCCTGCCTGCCTGCCTTTCTGCCTGCCTTCCTTTCTGCCTTCCTTTCTGCCTTCCTTCCTTCCTTCCTTCCTTCCTTCCTTCCTTCCTTCCTTCCTTCCTTCCTTCCTTCCTTCCTTCCATAGTGCAGGTTGTCCTTGAACTCAAAGTCCTCCTGTCTCAGCTGTCCAAGTACTGGGAGTACAGACATACATCACCACACCTGGCTTTGTACATCTTTCTCACCTCAGGAACAGAGTCTAGATTTTTTTCCCATCCAACAAAGGATTAGTTATTCAAGTGAGAAACATTCATTGAACTTGTGCTATGTATATGTGCAGGTTTCTTCATGATACTCACTTTAACGAGTTTTTTAAAAAACTGAAATCAGACAATATTCAGTAATATTTCAATAGTGGGAGTGTTTTAATTGATTTAAAAAATATTGTGAACAAATAGCATTCCTGCTATTGCTTGCTGATCTGTCTCACTACAAGTCATGAATACATGGTCAATGTATATTGAAATTTCTTGATTCTGTAGAACATCAATTGAACTAACTTCGGAATCTCCAAATACTTCAATTCCCTGCCTCAAAGATATGACTTATTGTTCTTTAGTTTAAGTGGATATATTTAAAACATTTTGTGTTGTTTTGAGACATAAGTTTGATACTGACCAGTGGGGAGTGAAAGGTCTGGAGAGAGATGTTTCCATCATGACCTGAAAATCCCTAACTGCGATAACTATGTTAGTTGTCATGGGTAAGAAGATGTTTTCTTCTTTTGTCTTGATACCCTTGGGCAATTAACCAGTCTCCTTGTGGCTCACCCCTATGAAGTAAACATCCTCAACCTCAACTAAAGACTCAAATCATCAGTGGCTCCCATAATGAATGACTTGTAAGACAGTCTGAAGAGCACATTTTGAAAATATTAATTATTTATATTATTATAATGAAGTGGACATGTTAGACAGGGTCAGAGCTCTATCACTTACAATGGTACTAATTGAATCGGTCAACTAATTACAGGCTTAGTGGTGAAGCAGTAATTTTTTTCCCTGAATGAAATTTTTCACTGTTGTGGGTATCGAATATATTGAGAAATATCTGATGTTATTGCCAATAGAAGACATGGACTATGTTGTGGATTTGAATGCATGGGTTTTTCTGACCAAGGAATATTAAAAAATAATTAATATGAGAGTAACTCAGACCACCAATTCATGATTGCATAGTGCATAGGAAGAGATTCATCTTGTATTTAGAGACTTACTACTGATTTTGTTGTGACCTGGTCAAAATTTTAATCAGAAAAACAAAATGTATTGTCAGTATGATAGTTTACAAGGGCTGAGATTTTTTTTTTTAGATAGGAAGTATTATGAGGTTGCAAAGTATTATTAGCATAATCTATTTATCTCCAGATAGTTTATAAATACTAATTAACTTCACATCTTTTGCAAAATAAGTTAAGCATATATTATAAGCACCATTTGGGGGATGAGTTGGCTCCCAGACTAAAGTGGCTGCATAGATCATAGACCGCTCTTCCTCCATCAAAGCAGGCTTGGGACACATGGTACTTACCTCCTTCCCAAAGGTCATTCTCATTGACTCATCATGCAAGACTCCTGAATTCTCTTAATCACAAGCTTCCTCTCCATGACTTACTTTACAAAGTTCAGGTACGGATTAGTTCTTTTTGGAAGTGGAGGATAGATTTAACAAATTTCCCGGGCCACTTCGGTCTAGATGTTTATTCTTGGAGAATGGTTATTTTATTCATGGTATGAAAGCAGTGTCTAGCAACTTACTATTCATCTTTTTTTGTGGAGAATCCATTAGGTATTAGAATGTTACAGAATGTGTGTAGTAAAGGTCTTCAGAATAATCAAATAGAATAAACCTTGAAGTTAGGCTGTGCCACTGTCTCATTTCAGGATGAAGTTTTTCATGATGTCATCTTACTCTAGTGACTATATGTTAATCCCCCGCCCATACATTTAGGATTTCATTTCTAAAAAACATTGTTGCTTGGGGGCTGGGAAGGTGGCTCAGTGGTAGAGCGCTTGCCTTGCATACATGAGGCCCTGGGTTCGATTCCTCGGCACCACATAAGCAAAAAGAAAAAAGCCGGAAGTGGCACTGTGGCTCAAGTGGTAGAGCGCTAGCCTTGAGCTTAAGAGCTGAGGGACAGCGCCCAGGCCCAGAGTTCAAGCCCCACGACCGGACCCCCCCCAAAAAAATTGTTGCTTAAAACTCATACTCTACATTTCTGTTAGTCAAGCTTACAAAGGAAATTTTCTAGAACACAAGTGAGATTTTCTCATTAGATTGCTATGCATTTTTTTTGAGACAGGGTCTTAGTATGTGACAATGTTTTACTAGGTAGCCCAGCCTAACTTTTAACTCAATATGGACCCTAAGCTGGTTTCGAACTCATGATCTTCCTGCCTCTGCCTCTCAAGTGCTGGAAGTGATTCCTAATTAGTTTTCATATTTCTTTAGCGAATCAGGTTCTGGTATGCTAATTCTTCTTGCCAAATGGCTCTCTTGGTTTGGGAAAGAGACTGGTGACTCTGATAACCTCAGATTGACTAATGGTTGAGGAGTTCTCACCAGAATGGAATTATTATGTCATGGTCAAGTCCACAGACTGAAAGTCAAATTTGCTGGATTCTAAATATCTCCTGTTATGAGCTGTGTGACTCTGGGAAAATAAAAATTCATCTCTGCCTCAGTTTCTTTACCTGTAAAATGAAAATGATTTAATATCTACCTCAAAGGGTTTTGTGAGAACTAAATAATTTTTATTTATTTTGCCAGTCCTGGGGCTTGAACTCAAAGCCTGGGTACTGTCCCTAAGCTTCTTTCGCTCAAGACTAGCACTCTACCACTTGAACCACAGCACCACTTTTGGCTTTTTCTGTTTATGTGGTACTGAAGAACTGAACGCAGGGCTTCATGCATGTTAGGCAAGCACTCTATCACTAATCCACATTCCCAGCCCTTAAATAATTTTTAGAACAGCACTTCACATATAGTAAGTGTTGGTTATCTATTGTTATCGATTCTTTCTGGAATCAATAAAAAGTTAGAAAAGTCCTAAATATTATTCACATATTCTCTCAACTTGGTTCTACTGGTAAGAGTTTATTTCCTGAGTTATAATGAGTTGGTGGTCAGACATCTCAAATATTAAAGAAATCCAAGCCAACCAGTTAAAAATCTTAAAAAAAATTGAAATGGCTATTTTAAAGCAGTTTTAGATTCACAACAAAAGTAAGAGAAATGTACATAGATTTTCTGCATATTCCCTGCTCATATAAAATATGCAGTCTCCCCCATTACCAACATCCTCAACTAGAGTGGTACATTTTTTTTGTCAGTCCTGGGGCCTGAACTCTGGGCCTGGGCGCTGTCCCTCAGCTCTTCAGTTCAAGGCTAGAGCTCTTCCACTTGAGCCACAGCACCACTTCTGGCTTTTTCTGCTTATGAGGTGCTCAGGAATCGAACCCAGGTCCTCATGCATGCAAGGCAAGTGCTCTACCACTGAGCCACCTTCCCATCCCGAGTGGTACATTTGTTTCAGTTAATTAATCTACAATGACACATCATATCACTAAACTTTATGATTTGCATTTGTGTTTGTTCTTGGCATTGTACATTCTATGGATTTGAACATTTCTATAATGTCTTTTTATCTTCTGTGCCTGGTAATGTAGATCTATTTTAAAGCAAAAGCCTTTTAGATTAGCTTCCTTCACACATGAATACATATTTAACTTTCCTCCATGTCTTTTTATGGCTCCATAGCTCATTTTTTTATTTTGTGTTGCGTTTTATCCTATTGTCTAGATCTAGACCATTTCTTTACTCATTAATTCACTGAAAGACATTTTGGTTGCTTCTAAGTTTGTGCCATTAATGAACAGAGTGACTATAAATATACCTATGTAAATTTTTGTATGGTTATACTTCGTGTGTGTGTGTGTGTGTGTGTGTGTGTGTGTGTGTATGTGTGTGTGGTATGTATGTATGCTGGTCCTGGGGCTTGAACTCAGGGCTTAGGTGCTATCCTTGAGATTATTTTTTTTATTCAAGGCTAGCACTTTTGATCCACAGCTCCACTCTGGGCTTTTGGTAGTTAATTAGAGATAAGATTCTTATGGACTTCCTTTCTGCTTTGCCTGGTTTCAAACCACGATCCTCAGATCTCAGCTTCTTGAGTAGCTAGGATTGCAGGCATGAGCCACCAATATACATTTTAAACTCTTGGATAAAGATGTACGGATTCAGCAACTACTGGATTGTGTGATAAGAGTAAGTTTGGTTTGGTATGCACCTTTTAACTATCCTTCAAAAAAGAAGCTAATACTTTGGACTATGAAGCCATAGGGTGAGCTATTTTCTTCTGATTTTGAATTAATGTATAGGATATGAGGACCAGTTAATTAGATAACTAAGTGAGAAGGTAGGTACATGCTTTTGGTTCACTTGGGTCGTGTTAAGTGTGTGTGAGGAAGAATGGAGGGAAGAGCTTGAGAGTGATTGCCACTCAGCTGGTATGAACCTGCTCTGTAGAGTTCAGTAATAGATACTGGGTCCTGAGGAAAAGCAGGCTGTTCTGGTGTGAGTTAATGCAGGAACATTTCTTTCCTTCTCAAGTAACTCTCTGAAGGAGTTTCTGCTGTGTTTCTACCTCTTCCTGTCTCCATGAGTCTTTAAACCAGGACTCAGAGAAACAAATTCATTGATGACACAGGCTGAATACAATCTCACAATTCTAACTTCAGAAGTGCGTTGCTGAGTAGCCACGGGTGGAAAAATCTGAACAGCGTTGTTGTAAATCTCTACCCTCATGGCGGAGAGACTAAAATAATGATGTAAGAACTAAAACGATGAATTCTCCATGCCTCATATATCTCTCTTTCTCCTTCTCCCTTTAAAAGGTCTGGGAGCATGGCTCAAGTGGTAGAGCACCTGCCTTGCACGTGTGAGGTTTGCTCCCCAGTGTTGGTAATGTAGAGCATTTTGTGTGTTTGTTTTGTTTTATTCTCATTACTGGCACTTAGTATATACTTAAGTAAGTTTTAGTGGATGGAAAACAAAATTTTACAGAAATGTGAAAAAGATCCCAACTAGTTTATATATGCTAAACTTACTCCTAAATTGTGAAGATCAGTGAATCAAACCAAGGGAACTAAAGACAAAAATCCAGCTCCCCTTGGAGGGTATATTTAAAATACAAAGATTAACCAGGCCCAGGCTCAAGGTGACTTGCAACAGGAAGAACTTTTATTGAAACACCAACCATAAAGAAAAGCGAAAGAAATGTCACTACTCTAAAAAGTGCTTGTCTTCACTCATCGGAATAAAAGCAGAAAAGTAAGAAGGCCCTTATTCAGGAAGCTAGTTTCTGCTTGGTATTTTAATTTAGGGGCCGTTCTTTTTAAGTGCGCTGAAGCTCAAGAAGGTACTCTCTGCTCACTCTTGTTGGCTTTGGTGGGTTTCTCCTCCATGGTGTGGACTCTGGATGAGAGAACTTTGCCACGAGGATCTAATTCTTCAACAACTGTTTTAATGATGGTGGGTTTAGATGAGTCTAAAAGAACACGTATGAACTGTTAAAATTTGTTTACTTCCTAAATGGGAAATAACTATTTCAAACATTTACTGAAAAGAAGAAAAGAAGAAAGAAAGGAAGGAAGGAAGGAAGGAAGGAAGGAAGGAAGGAAAGAAAGAAAGAAGGAGGACAGAAGGAAAAAAGAAATAAAGAAATGTAGGAAGGAGGAAGGAAAGAGGGAGTGAAGGAAAGAAAGAAGGAAGGAAAAGAGGAAAAAGGAAGGAAGCAAGCACATACAGCTATTGTTTACCTTTGATCTGATTTCTTGGTCCACCTTGGCCTTTTGATTTAAAACAAGAGCTGTAAAATAGGTGTATCACTAATTATTGCTGTGGATTTTGCTAAAGAAACGAAGAAGCACTGTTTTAAAGTAGGAGCCATTAAATGCTGAACTAGTGCTAAAAAGACTTTGCGTGTGTGTGTGTGTTTTAAATATACAATCTGGTTCATAGATTGTGTGTTCTTGATTTCAATTAATCTAATAATCTTAGGAGATAAATGGTGTTCTTAGAAGTACTTACCTATCGTCTCCATCTATCAGGCGGCAGTAGGTCTCAATCTCCTTTTCCAGGTGGGCCTTGATATCCAGCAGTTGCTCATGCTCCAGCTTCTGGCCCTCAGTCTCGGTCCTGACCTGGTGCAGCTGCTCCTCCAGGGCCCCGATCTGAGCCTGGATCTGGGCCAGCTGTGTGCAGTAGTTGCCTTCTGTCTCCACTAAAGAGCACTCCAGGGATTGTTTCTAGGGTTTGGTCAGACATCGTTTTGTAGCTGTTACCATACTGTTTCAACATTAGCCAAATCACTTTACTTAATGCAAACAATCATATTCATCCAAACCATGCCATTTGTTCAATATTTAAGGAATAAATGTCCCCTGACACTTTGCTGTTTTATTTCTGATGGGGTGACAGCCTTGTCTCATTAGGATGGCAGATCTTCTATGAAAAAAGAAACAATCCTATAATGAATTGTATAAATTTTGTATAAGTAGAATAAATAAAAGCTTTATGGTACAATTATTTGGCTTGTAAGCTTACGTGAGTTTATATGGATCCACAGAAGGAACTAATTTTACATGAAATAGATGGCAAATATATTTTACAGAAACCCCGGTTTTATATGCATTCACAGCTCCTTCTGGGCTTAACGTATTGAAGTTTTCTAGCCAGGGTGGGCAGGTATAATCTTGGAGGTTGACAATTGGGAAAGAAAAATTGTGGTTCTTGTCTCTAGCAGTGGGAACTTCCTTGAATCTTGAGTTCTTCTTTTGGAGATAATGGTATGGGATGTACAGGTTCCCTGCCTATGCCTCAGGGATATTGTGGTCCAAGGTGGGTGAAACCACTGAGCAAACCCTTAATGAAAAAGGTTATTACTATCATTACGCATGCGTAACTTTTAGAGTTAACCCTTACACCTCTGCTTTGTTTCTTATTAATCGTCACTTAAAAGGAACTTATGTGCTCTTGGTTAACTGGCCAAAAGGAATTCTAGATGAGGGAAGGTTGGAACATATTTTTGCTTTTCATAGATAGTGATTTTTGCTCCTTTTGAGTGGGAAGAGAAGATTCAGGGTAGACTTTCTTTTCTCTTTTTCTCTCTTCTTTTTCTTATTTTCTCTTTTTGCTTCTCCTTTTCCTTCCTTCCCTTTCTCTGTTTTTTTCTTTTTGTGCTGGTATGGAATGGTCTTTCTTGCCCATAGCTGATGCTCTACCACTTAAACCCTGCCTCTAGTCCAGAATTTTGCTGGTTAATTGAAGATGGGGTCTCATAGCTTTTCTTCCCAGGTTGGCTCTGAAGCACAATCTCGGATCTCAGCTTCTCGAGGATCTAGGATTAATGCCTAGCTTTCTTTTCCTTCCTTGAGTCCTTCAAAAATAATTATATGTGCCAAATCACAATTATTAGCATCTAAGCATAATAGGCAGAGAGAAGTATCATAGGCAAAATGCAAATGTGTCTTATGTCAACCTCCTAATTAGTGGTTAAAAATCCTCGAATGAGTAATACTCTCTGGAAGAAAATATCCCTTTCATTTTCCCCCCACCGTCGAAAGCAAATCTGTACTTACAACCTTGTACTTAGTACTCACCGTGGCTAACAGGGATTGGAGCTCAATCTCCAGGGTTTGCATGGTGCGCTTCATCTCGGTCAGCTCGTTCCGGGCAGAGGTGGTGGCCCCGGCGTCGTCGGAGATCTGCTGCTGCAGCGAGGCGCTCTGTAACGAGGAAGGCCAGGGCGCACAGGTTAGGGTCCTGAGCATCCTCAGAGCGCACGGGGCGGCCGGTGACAGGCCGGCAGGTACCTTTTCGTTGAACCAGGCCTCGGCATCCCTGCGGTTCTGCTCGGCCAGGGCCTCGTACTCGGCCCGCATGTTGTTGAGCAGCACGGTGAGGTCCACCCCGGGCGCCGCGTTCATCTCCACGTTCACGTTGCCTCCCGCCGCGCACTGCAGCGCCTTCATCTCCTGGAACAGATGGTATTTAACCACATGAGGATCTTGACTATTTGTTGTTGTTGTTGTTGTTTGCCAGGCCTGGGACTTGAACTCGGGGCCTGCACACTGTCCCTGAGCTTCTTTTACGCAAGGCTAGCCCTTTACCATTTGAGCCACTGTGTCACTTTTGGCCTTTTCTGTGTATGTGGTCCTGAGGAATTGAACCCAGGGCTTCATGCATGCTAGGCAAACAATCTACCACTCAGCTACATTCCCAGCCAATCTTGATTATTTTTAAAAGTCAAGAGGAGACAAGATCCCTAGAGTTTGAAGCCATTACGGAAAAGGGACAAAATAAAAACATTTCAGGCATGGGGAGCAACTGATAAGCTCTTTTTGGTGATTTAAGATGTGACTCTGGTCACCTGATTTGTTATTTTGGTAAGGGGCTGTGTGAAAGCTAGTGAGGAAGAATGTTTTACCTCCTCATGGTTCTTCTTGAGGTAGGCCAGCTCCTCAGTGAGTGTTTCCAGCTGGACCTCCAGGTCGGTTCTGCACAAGG
The DNA here is from genome assembly GCF_024711535.1 of Dipodomys merriami. Classification (NCBI taxonomy): domain Eukaryota; kingdom Metazoa; phylum Chordata; class Mammalia; order Rodentia; family Heteromyidae; genus Dipodomys; species Dipodomys merriami. The sequence goes on along the minus strand of NW_027203270.1, from coordinate 27,461,284 downwards.
TCAGCTCATCAAGGACTCTGCGCAAGCCGTTGATGTCTGCCTCCACGCTCTGGTGAAGGGCCAGCTCGTTTTCATACCTGAGAAATGTTGGAAAGCCATCCTTGGTCAGTAATTCACATTCACAATCAAACTCAAACTAAGCTTTGAGGTCAAACTGTTCAAGTCATACATAAGGCTCATTTAGATCACCTAGCATGCAATAAATACATTTCTTTGAAGCAAATGAACGGGAATATTAAAAAAAACTCTTCCCTATGACCTTGAGATTCAAGGTCATTTGTGAGGGCACCCCCAAGTAGTCATTCTAACATACATGTGATTTCAAATGGAGAAACAGATCAACAAAAAGAAAGAATAAGGCAAGTTCTAAACAAAAGAAGGGAAGCTGGGTTCTGGTGGCTCACACCTGTAATCCTAGCTACTCTAGAGTTTGACATCTAAAAGTCATGGTTTGAAGCCACCCGGGTCAGGAAAGTCCTTGAGTCTCTTATCTTCAATTAACCACCAAAAAGCTAGAAGTGGAGTCATGGCTCAAGTGGTAGCATCCCAGCCTTGAGTGAAAAAGGGAAGGGACAGAGTTCAAGTCCTGAGCTCAGTCTCCAGTACTGGCACACACAAAAATAATGATATAAAGAAAAGGGTGCTTAATTCTTTTGTTTCTCTTTCTCTTCAGTTCTACTCACTTGAGTCTGAAGTCATCAGCTGTCAGTCTTGCATTATCATTTTGCAGGACGATATTGGCGTTACTTGTAGTTGCAGTAATTATCTGAAAAAAAGGGAGAGTTAAGAGTGAGACAATTCTTTAGAAGTTCAATTTTTCCTGACATAAAGTCACCTATGCATTTATAGCAGTATTTCTGGCACCTAAAAATATGAAAATGAGAAATGGAAGCATAGTCTGTTTTAATTTCCCACTGACCTGTCACAGAAACCTTTTACTTTTCCTATGAAAAGCTTATAAAAATGCAATTGAAGTCACAGCAGTTTTAAAATATTTTAGTACTACTGAAAACATGCATGTGAACCCCATATCTGTAACAGACAAAGCTACAGACAAAGCTTAGAATTTATACTGACAATAAACTACCACATATTTGGAAGTGGATCCCAAAGCCCTGTGGTGCTAATGTACCCATTTGCACACACATGGTGCTAAGTACTGTCACAGGCTTGACATGACAATGTGCTGCTTACCTGGTTTCTAAGATCATCAATGATTGGAAAGTATCTGCTGTAGTCGTGGTCAAGACCACGGCAAGAACCAGGTCCGAATTTCTCATACCAGTCCTTGATCTTCTGCTCTAAGTCAGCATTGGCCTCCTCTAATGCTTGGACATTCTCCAGGTAGGAGGCCAGGCGATCATTGAGGTTCTGCATGGTCACCTTCTCATTGCCCGACAGGAGGCCATGTTCATTGCTAGTGAAGGTAGAACACGGAACACTTCCACTGCCCAGCCCTCCACTGTAGCTTCCAGCTGATGAGCTGCCCCCAAAGGCACATGAGAAGCCATTTCCGATGCCTGGTACACCACATGTGTTTCCGGCCCCCAACCCTGACCCTCCACTTGAGAGGCGCACAGAGCCGACTCGTCGGGATGCTGAAGAGAAGCGCACAGACATGTTGTCCAAGCTGGAAGTGATGCTCAGGTAGCGAGTGCCCCACTCAGTTGAGTTTGCTTTATATACACATTATTAGGGTGTTTCGTGGTGAACTCTTGCTACTCATAGCAAAATAGGGCTTGCCAGCTCATTGTGAATTATCCATAATTGGGTGATTTTTTTCCCCCTTTAATGAGTGTCTTCATCCTCTTGTGTCCACTTCTGTAGGTGGATGGTTCCCTTGGGGTTATTTGTTATCTCTGGTATGGGGCAGGGTGGAGTATTATCAAGGTTATTATAGGGATGCTTTGCAAATTTGCCATGAGTAACCCTGTCTTCTAGGCTTTGGGAATGTGAGATTTCTGTAAGAAATTTTTAAAATGTGTGATAGACCAGTTTCTCTTTCCTTTGCCCAAGTCAGTAAACATCGCATTGCTTCAGCTAGTGAAATATCACGCATATAGTTTTTTTCTTTAATGTCAAACATGTTGAAAATAACTTTCCAGACTATGATACCAGAGGAAGAAAACCAGGTCATACATGAAAATGGAAGGAATAAATCTTATCTTCTTTGGAGACTTGAAAGTCTTCCCTTGATCTTTATCCTTCCTGTCTTGAGTTTTTGTCTAAGCTAAGTTGCTAATCAGGTTATGTAAGGGAATTGGTTTCACCTCTCTGGGCCTCAGTTTCCTCAACTGCCACTGAAGAATCTAGATTAGGACTCCTGTGTTCATTCTTCCACATTGGCTCTGCTACTTCAGAAATATGATGATTGGAGTCACTTATCACTGCATATCTGGCTTAATCTTCTTTCTTACATTTAATTTACAGTCTTGGTTGTGTTAGGTACCGATCACTTCAGTTTGACAGTTTCAGGAGTTGCTGTCTGAGAATGCTTCAGCTCTGGTTGTTCCCCTTTTCTCTCCCATTTGTTCCCCCTACACCCTACGTTTTGTTATTCCTTACAGTTTGGGGCTTGGCATGGGATTCTCTTCTTGATTCAGCCCTTGTCTTGTTAACTTACTATTCTCTTTTCCTATGCCTTTCCCCCATTTTTCCTTGCTGTCCTTCCCCCCTATTATCTTTTTTCCTTAAAATTAAGAATAGTGATTTTTAAAATTTGATATGGTGAGTGGAGGAAGTGAATTTATTTCAAGTACTCTGTGTACATGAACCCTTGCATTCCAGATGTATGTTAATTACAAAAAAAAATTCAATCCTACCATTACCATTGGCATTTTGTAATGACATTTTCATGACCTTACTGTCCTGTGGACTTACAATTTGAGTTTAAACCTCCTCAGATTGAGAAACCCCAACCCAATAAGTTCATTTGGAATGGTTTTCAGGTTGGTCATTGATCCATTGTACCCAGGATGACCTTTCTTGGCACCATGGACCTCTCAAAGTTGTTTCAAAAACATTGAATTAACTAAAATCAGGAGGAAAGCTTGCCCTCTCAGCCTCTCTTTTATATCCGTCTTCCTTTGCTCTTGAGTTCTCTCCCCTGAAAATCATCTTGGGTTCCAGGGAAGAACAGGACTGACCAGTAGATAACATCTTCAGGATGAGAAGCTGAAACTACACCCAGGAAAAGGAAAGGTGGAGCCTGGTAGGACAGACCATCCCTCCAATGAGGACAATTACCTGCCATGATAAAGCTGCAGTGTGGCACAGTAGTAATCATCTCCTGGGAACCAGTGTACTCCCCTTGAGTGATGTCAGTGATAACTTAGCCAGAACCCTTCCCAGAACCATATCAGAGATAACCATCAACCAGGCTATATTTTGCCTTGGACTATTTAATTATGACGACCTCTCCTAGTTCTTCTATTTAAACCCAAAGATCATGTGTCTACTGCAGAGATAGGCTCAAGTGCACATTTGATCTCCCTTTGTGGTGTGCTCACATTGTCCTCTGCCCTTCATGGTTCCTCATCTCTTTATTTGGCAAGTGTGTGTGTGTGTGTGTGTGTGTGTGTGTGTGTGTGTGTGTGTGTGTGTGTGTGTGTGTGTGTGTGTGTATGTGTGTGAATGACAATGATCAGACCTGACATCATGGAACATCTGAGATTGTCTCTGTGGTCCAGTCAGAAGGAAATGAAGTCACTTTGGCACTACAAAGTCTCAAACATGACCAGATCATGGCTTTCTTCCAGAAGTGTAGCCCCCAATGAGGAGAATCTGAGTGGGGGCGCCAGTTGGTCAGGACAGGGTCATGGAGAAGGAGGAAAAAGGTCGTATGTTTGGAAGAACCCCATACTTGGTTTGCTCTTCCCTGTTGCCACCATAAATATTTTTGTTGATTGTATCTTTGGACATTGGTCTTATAAGAGACTTTTATTGGGATCCTGGAGTGTGTAAGGGAACAGAGGAATATGCGAGATGTTTGTTTGTCTGTAGTTGGTTCCACATTACCTCTGAGATACAGAATATAGACAAAGCCCATGTGCACTGCATTCTGGCAGCCCTGTGAGGCAGAGGGTCACCCCAAGTACAAAATTGGTGTATTGTGACTATCACTAAGCCAGGCTTCTGTTCTGACAATCCCAACAAGCCAGGCTTCCCATGCAAACTAGAGCTTACTTCAAATATAGAAGGAAGGTATTGGTGTTTCAATAAACATGAATGACCAAGGTACCCTATCACATGCGGACTTTCTTGTATTAGTCATGTACTTATGCTAATACTATTACTATTATTGCTTTCCTATAGAAAGGTAGAGTAACCTCATAGTTCTTGTCCTTTGAGCCATTTCTTACTCATCAGTAAGCCGAAGGTAGGGAGGGCTGGTAGGATATGCACATGTGAAGTGAAATAAAAGTAACTGAGTTTGTTGTATGCTGTGTTCTCTTATTTGGTAAGAATAAAATACCCATGCTTGTGTGAACTACAAAATATGGATTGTGTAATTCTGGTATTGGATATCTAGGTTAAATGTTCTTATGTTTGAATTTAAAACTGGCATTGAGCAACATATAAAAATGTGTGGTAGAAAGCATGTAACAACTTAAAATTTTATTTTTTTCCCTTACTGAGAATGACATAACAACAAAACCCCCCAAACAAACCATTAAACCTAAAATAAAAAGCAAAACCAAACCAACTTCAAAACTCCAAAAACAAAAACAGCCAAAATGCAGGACAAATTGAGAATGTGACTGGAGAAGAGGGGAAAAAGCATAGTATTTTTGTGCCTTTAATAGCATATTTCTTTTTGTTTTTGAAAAGGGGGCCCCGTACTTTCATTTTCCACTAAATCCCAATTACACTCAGCTAATTAAGTAGCTGGTCCTATGCATTGTAGATTTGGGAGTCATTTCCCCAGGAATTTCTAATGCTTGCTTTATGGGGTGCATTTTGACTTTTTGCTAATATTTGAGTTAATATTACTGTTACTATTTCTTTGAGCCCCTATCTGACTATGTAGTTGTTGGGTAGAATTCCTGCTCTCTCCCTGGAGCTTTTCATTAGAATCAGGCTGTGTATTTGAGAAATAAAAGAGCTGCTTTCATTTTCTCTTCTACTTTCCTAAAGTGGAAGGTTAAAATAACCATAATGCTTCTCAATCTTGTGAAGTTTTGGCCTTATGAACAGATGCTGGTGGCTTGAATTTGGTTGGCCATGTGTTTTCAGATTTTTTTTTTTCTTTTTTCGTTTGTTGGTTGTGGGGCCTGAACTCTGGGCCTAGGTGCTGTCCCTCAGCTCTTCAGCTCAAGGCTAGCACTCTACCACTTGAGCCGCAGTGCCACTTCCGGCTTTTTCTGCTTATGTGATGCTGAGGAATCGAACCCAGGGCCTCATGCATGCAAGGTAAGCACTTTGTCACTAAAACACCTTTCAGCCCGAAAATTTTTCTTTTTGATCGTTGAAAAAATTTAAAAAGAATGATACTTTACGATAACATGAAATTGGTTTAAATTCAAATTTTAGTGTCCCTAAATAAAGTTTTGTTGGAACACTGTTGTGCTCATTTGGCTGTTGTTTATGACCGTTTTCTGTTATAATCACTAATCTGAGCAGTTGAAATAGACATTGAGGCCTGAAAAGCCTAAATGTTTGCTCTCTGAGCCTTCATAGAAAAAGCATCAAAATTCTTCTCTAGGAAAACAAGAAACTCATTAACATGAGGCTCATTTCTGTGGATCTTTCCAGAGATTTTCCTTTAAGTAAGAAACAGTTCCCTGGAAATATCTAGATTCCCAGCAGGGTTCAAGATAGGCTTTGGTAAAACATTAAACATGTGCCATCTAGTGTTCGGGTTTCTCAGTTGCAGGAGAATTTCTGAACTTTCCTAGATTATTTGTCTGTTTATATATGTGGTGGAATGTAAAGACAATGCCTAGTGTTTAATGTTTAAATGCCGTGCACTAGTATTTAAAACTGGACTGAAAGCTGCGTGGTGGTGGCTCATGCCTGTAAGCCTAGAAACTCAGGAGGCTGAGATCTGAAATTCAAGGTTTGAAGCTAGCCAGGGAAGGAAAATCTGTGACACTCTCATCTCCACTTATCCACCAAAAAGCCCAAAGTGGAGCTGTGGCTCGAGTACTAGAGTGCTAGCCATCAGCAAAAAAGCTCAGGAGAGTGCCCACACCCCAAGTTCAAGCCTCAGTACCAGCACCAAGACAAAAACAAAAACAAAAAAAATAAAACAAAAAACTCCTTTAGATTGAAATTCAGTTACCAGATTCCATGAGTGTCTTCCTAAGAAACAATACCATAACAAATATTTGTAAGCCATCAGTGAATGGAAATGGGTGCATATCAACTTTTTATTTGAAAACAATATATAACATCTGAGAAAGCAGGTATTTGAGCTAAGAATCTTTTCTTGAAGAGTAGAAAATGTTTTTATTTGTTCTTAGAGGAATGCAGTTGTGCCGAATCTTTCCCGAGTTATTCCTTCCCCTAAATGGACAGCTAGAAGGTTGTTTTCTTTTCTGTCTTGCCATTTGTCATTTTAGATGTCTTTTCCTCAATAGATTGGATCCTTGATGACAGAACTTTACCACGTTGATCTATTTCTTCCACCACGGTCTTTACCAGTGTGGTTTTGGGCGAATCTAGAAATAAAATACATAGAATCCATATATTCAGCTTAAAAGATTATGCGACAAAGAATTCTGCTGCTGGCTGTAATATATTACACCTATCATTGTCTGGGGAGCCAGGATACATTAATAATAACAGTATGGCACTGCTGGATAAAATTAAAAATTTAGTCAGAACACTTTAGTTAGAATCAGTTATGGGGTGTGGCTATATCATAGCAAGGCCATTAATGTAAAAGCATTTGCTACAATAGAAATAGAATGGGATTTGATTACCTTTAGGTGGATTCCCTGAGCTATCTGAACCAAAGCCTTTCGATTTGGAGCACGAACTGTAAGAAATAAAAAAGGTTTTTTTGTATTTATGTTTATTATTATTATGAGCGCAAGAGAACATTAGTTTACTATGGTAGAAAAGACTAAGGTTTTCAAATGCAGGAGCTTGAAGTAATAAAATGTTATCTAAAGAGAAAATAATGGACCATAGGCTAGCCTGAGCAAAAGCATGAGACCCTCTCTGGAAAATAAGTGGACACCAATAAAGGCTGATTGTGACTCAGGTATCAGAGTGCTAGTGATCACAGGTCCTGGGTAAAGACTTTCAATACTGCAAAGAGGGGGGGGGAGAGGAGAGAGAGAGTGACAGACAGACAGACAGACACAGAGACAGATGGACACAGAGACAAAAAGAGACAGAGAGACGGGATATTAAAAGAACCCCCATTCCATTTGATTTTGAAATTCGAGTTTAATATATAGTAATTTATGGATGTAACTAAAGGTACATATATTATCTTAAGGTACATATATACCTACATAAAACAACAAAGTATTTTTTTACCTTCCAGGATCCATCTCTCTCTCTCTATCTATGTATAAAAAGGTGGATATATATAAATGGATATGTATAGATGGATATAGATATTTCAGAGCAGAAGTAATATAAGGAAGGACCTGGAAGCAGGAGAATGCTTGCAGACAGGGCTTCAGAAGATGGTTGAAATCTGCAATGATTGATGTGAGCAATAACCAGGAACTTGAACCATAAGGATTGGCATCATCTAAGACTCTGTGATGTACAAAATGAAGATGAGGTGACTGCATAGGCAAGAGGCAGACATGCTTTAGTGTAGTGGGAAAACAAAAAGTGTTGGCAGTCTGGAAAGATTAGATGCAGGGTAGAGCTGAGGCTCGGGACGTCCATGTGGTCTCACTTACTTTCCGTCTCCATCTATCAGGCGGCAGTAGGTCTCAATCTCCTTCTCCAGGTGGGCCTTGATATCGAGCAGTTGCTCATGCTCCAGCTTCTGGCCCTCTGTCTCGGTCCTGACCTGGTGCAGCTGCTCCTCCAGGGCCCCGATCTGAGCCTGGATCTGGGCCAGCTGTGTGCAGTAGTTGCCCTCTGTCTCCACTAAGGAGCACTCCAGGGATTGTTTCTGAGGATGGCAAAGATCCATAGCAAGGGATAAAATCACTCTGAGGACTAGGTGAGCATAGTGCTTTTCCACAACGTGCAGGACTGATCCCTGTGAGATCTGGAAATGTCTGCGACTCATCACATTACAAGGTGAAGGCTGGCATTGTCTGGGAGGGGCCAGGCATGCTGAGTGACAGAGACATGGGACAAATATGATCCTTTGCCCACAGGATTTTTCACTGTCCCACTAGACACTCATAGTTTTTGGTGTATATATCTATCTATATCTATATCTATCTCTCTATATAACTCCTATCAGGACCAACATACATGTGGAAACATTTTTTGTGGGGAGGCAGGGAGAGGTAGCACACCAAGAAATCAATATTGGAAAACTCATATTTTGAAATGGCACTATTTATTTTGGGGTTGTCTGTTATAGTTCAGTTTCACTGCATTACTTACTCCCCATGCCCGCCATTACAAGGCCCATTGTGTTCTTGTTTTCTTCTGTTCTTATCTGTGTTGTGTTCTTGTCTTGTTTCTATCCTTTCCTGCCATTCATCCCAGACTGCTTATTGAGTTGAATGAATTTAGTATTGAATGAGTTAAATAAATGCTTTCATAGGGTGGGTTTTCAATACTTAAGACCTATCTCCTAACACAGTGCAGGTCAATATATATATGGATTATATTACATATGTATTTATATTTTATATGTATAAATGATTCCTCTCTTCTTTCATAGCCTGTAATTTTTCTTGCCAGGTGAGGCTGCACTCCAATTACAGTAATGTATCTCTGGTTTCCTCATCATATATAAATATGTCTAGGTAGTTATTACCTCTCCTGACATTAGTTATTATCAGAATGTCCAACCCTTCTTCTGCTCTTTCCTTTCCCTTTTCTTCTTCTGTGCAGCAATGCCTGATCTTAGATCACAAAAAATAAAATATTTATGAAAAGAAAATGCAAACTTGAACAACGGTGGCTCATGCCCGTAATCCTAGATAGTCAGGAGGCTAATATCTAAGGATTGTGGTTCAAAGCCAGCTGGGATGGGAAAGTCCACGAAACACTTATCTCCAATTAATCAGCAAAAAGCTGAAAATGGAGGTGTAACTGAAGTGGTAGAGCATCAGTCTTGAACAGTTATAAAAGCCAAGCAAGGGGCTGGGAAGGTGGCTCAGTGGAGTGCTTGCCTTGCATGTATGAGGTCCTGGGTTCAATTCCTCAGCACCACATAAGTAGAAAAAGCCGGAAGTGGTGCTGTGGCTCAAGTGGTAGAGCACTAGCCTTGAGCTGAAGAGCTCAGGGACAGTACCCAGGCCCAGAGTTCAGGCCCCACAATGGACCCCCGCCCCCAAAAAAAGCCAAGCAAGAAGGTGAGATTCTGAGTAAAAGCCCCAGTACCAGCACCCTTCCCCCCACCCAATCCCCCCAAAAAAGGGAAGCTTCAGGGATCATCTGACCTATTCTGGTAGGTGGTTGGACCCAAATGTTTCCATATATATCCATTTTATTTCAAAACACTTTCCTGTTATTTCCTTCTCCCCTTCCTTATTGCAGTTATGGGCATTATGCTGATATCAGATCATATATTGCTCAATATGTATTGATTTCATTCTAGCATTGCAAAGAGGGAGTCATAAAATATTCATGCGAGCAGGCAGACAGGGGTCTAATGGGGCTGAGAAGTTTAGGACTACAGACGGGCTGCTGAGCGCCTGGGAGATGGGGGTGCTGGGCTTTCCAGGGGCATTTGAATGGAAGGCGACCAGGGTAGTATTGGGGAAGATGAGACATCCCATAGCAATAAGCAAGTAAAGGATGGGCCTAATAGCCAAAGCCTTTAATTTCTCCGATGACATGTCTTCCTGGGGAAGATAGATAACTCTCTTGGAACTCCGAGGAGACAGCGTCGTATCTCCAAGCCTTTCATGGTAAAGACTGGCTTATCAATGAAGCAGGACTAGGGTGAACTAGAATTTTGCCTAATACAGGGAGCAAGTGTTTGAACATTTAGATATTTAGACAGTTCCCAACTTACAACTGATTTGTGCTTTAGTTAGGGGAAATGGAATTTGGAAATTTTCTTAAGGCAAAATGAGATTCAACACTACCATTATTCTCTAATTCAATTATATTGGGTCTTTTAGAGATCATTTTTCAGGGATATGTGTATTATTTCATGACCTCAAATTATAATATGACAAGCTGCACAGAGTCCAACTACTTCATGATATAATTGTACCTAGGTGCAAATGTTTACAATTGTAATCTGGGAGTGTGGAAATTTATTTCCTTCACTATTTTTCACAAATAGTAGGAGAATTCACTCTCAGGGCTCCTGTAGCACAAACAGCTCCTCTCTATAGGGCTGTAGAGTCAGGGAAGAATGAGTGGGGGTGGGGGGATAGGGAGGGTTTTCAGAGCCCAAATAGAGAGGGCTCAGAGAACCAGGTAGCAGCAGGGATGGGGGGAGGTAACAGAAGAGAGACAGGCTGGTTAAGATGTACACACTGTCCGTGGGTAAAAACCAGTCTCTATGGAAACATTTTATGGTAACAGAGCATTGTATTTTTTTTTTAAGGCTAAATCAAAAGTGTCTTCCTAGCTGGGTGCTGGTGGCTCACACCTATAATCCTAGCTACTCAGGATTCTGAGATCTAAGGATTATAGTTTGAAGGCAGCCTGGGCATATAAAGCTGAGAAAATTTATTTCCAGTGAACAAGAAAAGAAGCTGGCAGTGGAGATGTGGCTCAAGTGGTATAACACCAGCCTTGAGCAAAATAAATAAATAAATAAATAAAAATCGAGACAAGGTCCTGAGTTTAAGCCTCTCCCCCTTGGCTCCTGTCTCCCCTCCCCCCCAACTCTCTTTCACACACATTGTCTCTCCCTCTTATTTCATAGGCCCTCTTGTAAAGATGAGGAAATCCTGGGCCTTGTGTGTGTTGTAATTCTCAAAAATCAAGCCTTTGGGAATCTTTCAGTTCACAGACCAAAAGGGGTTGTCTCCATAGCAACCTCTGAACTCATCCAGGTATGTACTATGTGCAAGCCCTGCTCTGTGGATATGTGCTCTGGGTTGGGACCCCTTTCCCGGACACTGGGGATGGAGGAGGTTGGGTGTGTGTCTGCGTTTCTTCTGCCTGCTGAAAAGCACAATGTGGCTTTATATATTGCGTATGGAACCCAGGGCCACAAGCATATGCAGCAAATGCTATATCATGTGACCCACGGCTCTTTTGTTTGTATTTTTGTTTTTGAGATAGGGACTTCCTTGCTACTTTTGCCCCAGTCTGGCTTTGGATTCTCTCTCTATCCTGCATCCACCTCCCAGGTAGCTGGAATGACAGCCATGAACTACAGCACCAGGTTCACAATGTAGCTTTTAGGATGTGTTTCTCACTATTAGGAGATTTTGATGTGATCTAATTTTCCTGTGAGTGGCCAAATGACCATCGGTCAGTCAGTCACTTAATTTTCAGGTAGAATGAAGGATGCCGCTGTTGCTTGCTCTGTGGATTGAGATGCAAGACCAAGAGAGGAACTGGGTGCCATACTGGTTATTTTTCAAGAGTTGACCTCTGAGCTCTGTGATGTCAGAGAATCAAGCAGGAAGACAATACTCTGATCTCCTTCCCTGTCTCCTGTGTGTGACGTTATTAAAAGGAAGGAAAAGGGCTTCCTCTAAGTATTTATTATTTAATCATAAAATTGCCTGTACATCCTTGCTACTCAGGAGACTGAGCTCTGAGGATCGTGGTTCAAAGCCAGCCTGGGCAAGAATAGTCTGTGAGTCTTTTATCTCCAGTTAACTACCCCAAAGCCAGGTGTGGCTCAAGAGCAAAATGAACGAACGAACGAATAAATCAATAAATACAAAGGAAAAAAAAAGGTTGAGATTGCCCCCACACACATACTCACCAAACCCCACCTGCAAACTAACAATCCCAGGCTGGCCCCGCACCGCCACCTACCGTCGCCAGGAGGGACTGCAGCTCGATCTCCAGCGTCTGCATCGTGCGCTTCATCTCGGTCAGCTGCGCCCTGGCGGAGCTGGCGGCGCCCGCGTCGTCGAAGATCTGCTGCTGCAGCGTGGCGCTCTGGAGGACAGGTGGGGCGCAGAGGGTCACCCCGGGCCTGCCCTCCGTGCCGGGGCGACGGGGTCCGGGGCGGGGAGAGCGCCGAGGGCCCGCCCCCCTCACCTTCTCCTGGAACCAGGCCTCGGCCTCCCTGCGGTTCTGCTCGGCCAGGGCCTCGTACTCGGCCCGCATGTTGTTGAGCAGCACGGTGAGGTCCACCCCGGGCGCCGCGTTCATCTCCACGTTCACGTTGCCTCCCGCCGCGCACTGCAGCGCCTTCATCTCCTGGAACAGATGGTATTTAACCACATGAGGATCTTGACTATTTCATCTACTGTAGGGAAACGCCAGCGGGGGCCCCACCAGGGTCTGAGTCATCGCAGGCCCCAAGGTTTGCAATCAAGTGTGCATACTTCATGACCCCCATTTTAAAAACAATTGTGATTATAAAAAGGTGACATACAGAGGGATTACAGTGACCTAAGTCGGGTAATGAGTACATTTCGTTTTGGACAGTGTCACCCCTCTCTCCTTCCTCTCTTCCAGATTTTCCCTCCCTGTGACCCCATTTAAACAAAAAATAGTTCAATTAATGTTTTTAAAAGTTGAGGTTAGAACAGTTAACATGAGGGCCTCCCGTCAGCAAAATTTTATGTGCACCACATAATACTGTGGACTGTAAACACAATGTTGCACCGTAGCAAGTGTCTTACACGTTTGAATTTTCACACCCACTTGATAGCAACACCTTCTTTGGCTAAGTGTAATCACATTAGTGAAACAGAAATGTTGTGAAATGATTTTTAAAAAAACAAACCAGCTCTCACCTGTAATCTTAACTACTCAGGGGGCTGAGATCTAAGGATCACAGTTCAAAGTCAGCTTGGGGAGAAAAGTCTGTGAGACTCTAATGTCCAGTTAACCATCAAAATGCTGGAAGTGGTTGGGCTGGGAAGGTGAAGGCTCGGTGGTAGAGCGCTTGCCTTGCATGCATGAGGCCCTGGGTTCGATTCCTCAGCACCACATAAGCAGAAAGAAAAAAGGCAGGAAGTGGCACGACCAGATCCCCCCTCCCCCCCCAAAATGCTGGAAGTGGAAATGTGGCTCAATGCTAGCTTCCAGCAACAAATAAAGTCAGTAACAGCATCCAGGCTCTGAGTTCAAGCCCTAGTACCAGCATGTGTGCATGCATACAAACACACACAATTAGCTCATTTGATCCATACTCATGTCAATCATCAGTTTAATCAATTATTTGCTCATGAAAACAGACCCACCACCTCTATGAAAATTAGTCACAGCATTCCCAAGAGAAAGTCTTTCTTTTCCCTGAGAAGAGATTACAAAGATCAGAGTTATGTCAGCATCTAATTATGGACTAGGTAGGTGTCAGACAGATGGGGATCTATGCCCAATGGAAAAGCCAAATAAGAATCTCATCCCTTCTGGAATCTTCATCTTAGTGACACCAGTTATTGTTTATGAAGTGATTATTATATGCCAGACACCATTCTTAGCATTTGATATGATCCATTTTCAAGACATGTAACATCATGAGGTAGATACTATTATGAAAGTTATTTTACAGATTAGGAAACTGAGGCACAGAGAGGTGGGGTAAGTTCCCATGCTGGGATTTGAACAGAATGGGATTCGAACAAGTTACTCAGGCTCGTGAGGGTCTTTTCCTGATTCCAGGGTCTGTCCCAAGTCATACCATTAAGTCAGTAGATGGATTTATGAGTATCTTTGGGTTAGTGACTTTTTTTTTTGGTCAGTCATGAGGCTTGAACTCAGGGCTTGGGTGCTGTCCCTTAGCTCTTTGGTTCAAGGCTAGTACTCTAGCATTCTGAGCCACAGTGCCACTCTGGTTTTCTAGTGGTTAACTGGAGATGAGAGTCTCACAGACTTTCCTGCCTGGGCTGGCTTCAACTGTAATCCTCTGATCTCAGCCTCCTGAATAGCTAGGATTACAGGCATGAGCCATTGGTGCCTGGCTACTACTGTAATTTTAATATCTTCTTCCTAAACATTTTAAATGTACAGAATCAGCTGGGTGCAATGGCTCATCCCAGTAATCCTAGCTACTGAGGAGGCCAAGATCCTAGGATCATGATTCAAAGCCAGCTTAAGCAGCAACATCTGCCAAACTCTTTATCTTCAGTTAACCAGAAAAAAGCCAGAAGTGGGGCAGTGGCTCAAGTGGTAGAGCATCATCCTTGAGTAAAAATGTTAAGGGACAGTTCCTTGGCCTTGAGTTCAAGTCCCAGAAGCACACACATACACACACATGTGAAAACACACAGGTGTACACACACACACACATAAATGTACAGAATCACTGTTTGACTAGAAGTGAAGTGTCTCCTACCTCTTCATGGTTCTTCTTGAGGTACGTCATCTCCTCACTCAGAGACTCGTACTGCAGCTCCTGGTCAGTCTTGCAGAGGGTTAGCTCGTCCAGGACGCGTCGCAACCCGTTGATGTCCATCTCTACATTCTGGTGAAGGGAAAGCTCATTTTCATACCTGGCGAGTGGGGGAGAGAGGCATTGGAAGACATCAGTGCAACTTAGCAGAAAGGGGAACTCTCCATTCATTTAAACCAAACCAGAAGTTGAATGAGTACTCTTAATATTATAAACAAACACAGAGAAAGCTCTCTCCTACTGTGATCCTGGGCATGAAAATTAGCAGTCATATAACTCCACAGATTCCAATATAGCATATCTTTATTGAATAAAAAAGATGTTATTTTGTAATTTTATCTTAGTTAACAGTTTTATTTAGGCAGCAAGAGGTTAACTGGGCACCTACTTTGTGCTTGGCATTATTTTAGGGAGATATAGAGATGTATTGGTATTTTGTTCCAAGAAGATAGTACATATATGGACAAATCTCAATTATAACGGATTGCAGTATCGCAGTAAAAATCCTTTGCTTGTTTTTTTTTTTTTTTTTTTTTTTTTTTGGGTCCAGTCATGGGGCCTGAACTCTGGGCCTGGGCGCTGTCCCTCAGCTCTTCAGCTCAAGGCTAGTGCTCTACCACTTGAGCCACAGCGCCACTTCTGGCTTTTTTCTTTTTGCTTATGTGATGCTGAGGAATCGAACCCAGGGCCTTGAGCATGCAAGGCAAGCGCTCTACCACTGAGCCACCTTCCCAGCCCCTCTTTGCTTATTTTTTATCTTTAGATTTTGGTTTATTTTCCTTGGGATGTAGCTGATATTTTATTTAACAAATTACATATAGGTAGGAACCTTTTTTACCCCCTGTAGACCACAATTGTTTTCTTTCACTTACTTTAGTCGGAAGTCATCTGCCGCCAGCCTGGCATTATCAATTTGCAGAATTACATTCGCATTTGCAGCTGTGGAAGCGATAATCTAGAGGAAATCAAAAGACAAATAAGTTTGCTCCCGTTACTTATTATTTCACTTAATAAAACTGTTAACATACCTAGGTGCTGGTGGTTCATGTCTGTAATCCTAGCTACTCAGAAGGCTGAGGTTGGAGGACTGAGGTTTTTGAGGCCAGCCCAAGCAAACAAATCTGAGAAACTCTTAGCACCTGTTTACAAGCCAAGTGCTGGAAGTGGAGCTGTGATTCAAGTGGTGAAACACCAGTCTTGAGCAAAAAAGCTAAGGAACAGCACTCAGGCCCTGAGTTCAAGCCCCAGTACCAACACACACACACACACACACACACACACACACACACGTGACATAATTAAGAAATGGTTGCATAAAAGTCCACATGAAATAACCAAAACATTTAGAATTTATTTTTAAAAATGAAGAGCTAAGTTTCCATTTATTTCCATCTAGTCAATCACTTCTAGGGTATCTCACTTTCTTCTCTACAAATACATTTCCCAACAATGCAACCCATAACCTTCTTGAAATTCACGAATGAACGTGCCTACTTTGGAGCAACAGGAATGATGGTATAGTAAGTGACTGTGTATTGAAATGATGATTCTTTAATTTACCTATTTGTTACAAGTAAGTAAATCCAAGTCAGAGGGTAACTGTCCTGACGCATTTCACATAGAGGTTCTCTGCCCTTGGCTAGCTATGTCTTAGTTGGACATCCTTGGGATGGTCCCATCGCTGGGGTTTCTTACCTTGCTTTTCAGATCCTCAATTGCAAGGTGATAGACACTGTAGTCATGATCCAGCCCGCGGCAGGAGCCAGGTCCATATTTTTCATACCAACTCTTGATTTTTTTCTCCAGGTCTGCGTTGGCCTCCTCCAGAGCCTTCACACTGTCCAGGTAAGAGGCTAGCCGGTTGTTGAGGTTTTGCATGGTCACCTTCTCATTGCCAGCCAGGAGGCCTCCCTCGCTTCCAGCAAGGCCAGCACACGCAGCGTTTCCAAGGGCACCACTCCCACCAGCAACACTGCCCAGGCCTGCGCCCAAACCACAGGAAAAGCCACTCATGGCAACCGAGCTACCATAGGTGCTGCTGCCTCCAAAGCTTGCTCCTCTGCTGGGTGGTCTGGCGGCTGCACCCAGAGACTGGAAACCCACATGCCTAGATTCACCAGAACACCGGAGGGACATGGCGCTTGGACAATCCTTCACCTCTGCCTGTGGAGAGCTGAACCTCAAAATGAGTAGAGTAGCTTGTGGGGATGGTTTCCTTGGGCTTTTATGCACAGTTCCTGGAGGAGTGTGGGGGGTGGGTGGTTCCTATTTGAGTTCTGAATGCCAAAAAAAAAAAAAAAAGAATGGCATCATTTAGATGAGGTGTAATTGGGAGATTTAAAAAAATATAATGAAGGTCTAACATGCCTGGGTATTGCTTCAGGATGTTTGTTATCTTGACATAAATTAGGGGTTGTTGTATTTTGAGTTCATTATTTGAGCTTCTAATTTTGCATGAGTAATTCTTCACTTTCTTTCATCTAGAACCTAAGAATATGCCATCATTATCTTGTGGAGGATAGTATCAAGTGTGAAACGTAAAGCAAGATGGTGGTAGGGTGTCAGTTACAGTAGAGGCTCAATTATAAAGGCTCATTAACCACAGAACTATATTTTTATCCCACGAGAGCAAAATAACCCCAAAACCAAAACCCCCAAACCATGTTATTAAAAATATATTGCCCAGTGCTAGTGGGTTATGCCTGTAGTTCTATCTACTCAGGAGGCTGAGATCTGAGGATCTCAATTCAAAGCCAGCTACAGTAGGAAACTCTGTGAGACTCTTATTTCCAAATAACCACCCAAAAGCTGGAAGTCGAGCTGTGGCTCAATTGGTAGAGTGCCATCCTTGAGAGAAAGAACTAGGGACAGTGCCCAGGTCTTGAGTTTAAGCCCCAGTACTGGCATATATATGCATATATATATATATATATATATATATATATATTCCAAATATATGAGGTAGAGGTATCATGGACTTTGCTGCCTGAGCTGGCTTAGAATCTTGATACTCAGATCTCAGCCTCCTGAGGAGCCAGGATTGCGGGCCTGAGCCACAAACACCCAGCTGACATTTTGTCTTTAACTGATTTCCAGCATGGGGAGCAGGACATGTTTCCCTTTCTGTTTCTTCCTGCTTTACCCCTGTTGTACTAAATAAATCCTCACTAAAATTTAAAGAAAAGAATGCATGCTGATATAAACACCTACTTTATAGATCACCATCCATAATCTTAACATGTTGTATAAATTGTTTTTCTTAATCATTTAAATGGAAATATCAAATAATTAGTAGATTAGCCTATAGTAAGAATTGTGAACTTTTCCCATGTCTGATTATCATTTAACCAGCATACATATTATTATTACTAGGCACTATTAATCATGACTAATTATTTATTATAATTATTAAGTAATAATTAGACAACTAATTGGTGTAATGTGTTTGCAATCTTATATGTAAATAAAATGTTTTCAAAAGAATATATTGAAAACCCCACAACAACAGAAGAGACAGGCTTCATGGTGTATATCAACATCTCAGATACTTGGAAGGCAGCCATCTGGAAGATTGTGGTTTGAGGCCAGAAGAAAGGCAAAAGTGTTTGTGAAACCCCTTCTCACAAAAAGAGCTGGCTATGGTTGGGTGTGATGTGATTCCAGCTATGTGGAAAGTGTTAGTAGGTCTAAGTGAGGCCAGGCAAAAAATACATGACCCTATCTGAAAAAATAACTAAGCCAGAAGTGCAAGGGGCATGACCTAGTCCTAAGTTCTAATCCCAGTATTACCACAGGTGGGGGGGGTGGGAAGGAAAGCAAAACATTATTGCTTGTTTTTGGTGCTAGTTTGGGGACTTGAACTCAGGGCTTGGGCCCTGTTTCTGAGCTTTTGTGCTCAAGGGTAGTGCTTTACCACATGAGTCACAGTTCCACTTCTGTGGTGGTTAATTGGAGATAAGAGTCTCATGGATTTTCCTGCCTCCGCTGGTTTCGAATGGTGATCTTCAGATCTCAGCTTCCTAAATATCTAGGATTACCGGTGTAAGCCAACAGCACCTGGCTTCCATATTACATTTAAATAAGTCTTTACATATTTGTACAAGGGAGTTGCCATTTAACGAAGCAGTTTAGGAATACAATGCATCTTGATCAGTGTCACCCCTCCAACATTCTCACCCCCCCTTTGACCCACCTCTTCCCTTACTTTTCTTAATTTTGTGGCATATATAATGAATTCTTGACTGCATTCTCTCCCTTTCCCCCCTTCATTTTTTATGTGAAAATTTTGAAAAGACTTTGTGTCCTCACTACATTGATTTGTCATTTTCATGAACACTATATAAAATCACATTATATGAGAATTTAAGTACCACCAAAAAGAAAGACAACAAGCTGCTTCCTCCTCCTCCTCTTCCTCCTCCTCCTCCTCCTCCTCCTCCTCCTCCTCCTCCTCCTCCTCCTCCTCCTCCTCCTCTTCTTTCTTCTTCTTCCTTCTTCTTCTTCTTCTTCTTCTTCTTCTTCTTCTTCTTCTTCTTCTTCTTCTTCTTCTTCTTCTTCTTCTTCTTCTTCTTCTTCTTCTTCTTCTTCTTCTTCTTCTTCTTCTTCTTCTTCTCTTCTTTCTTCTTTCTTCTTCTTTCTTCTTCGCTCTAGTAAGCCACTTCTTTGGCAATCCCATTTGTGGACCAAACTTGTTCTGTGCTCTCTTTCCACTAGGGGGCAGCACACCCCTACAAATGGCTGTTGCTGCTCAGGTGCTCAGGATGAATCTGCTTCAGCCTGGGTCCTTAGGAGCTCAGAAACTTCTTTTTTCTTTTTCTTTTTCTTTTTGTGCTGGTCCTTGGGATTCAACACAGGGCCTAAGCCCCGTGCCTTAGTTTTATTGCTTAAGAATCCACAGCTCCACTTCTGGCTTTCTAGGGCTTAATTGGACTAAGAGTCTTATGGGCTTTCCTTCCTGGCTAGCTTTGAACCTCAGTCCTCATATCTCAGTCTACTGACTAGCTAGGATTACAGGCTCAAGGCACCAGCACCAGACTCAGAATCTATTTCCCCCCTCCAGAGCACAATGACTTAAATACAAGATTGACTTACATTGATAGGCTGATTAAGCTTCAAGGGATTTCCTGGGTATTATCTCATTTGAATTTTATAGGAAGGAAGCAGTTAAGAAGAGGGAAATTTCCTTTGTCTATTCCAAAGATGAAGAAACTAAGGAATAGAAATGTTTGGGCTGGAAAGGTGGCTCAGTGGTAGAGTGCTTGCCTTGCATGCATGAGGCCCTGGGTTCGATTCCTCAGCACCACATAAGCAAAAAGAAAAAAGCCGGAAGTGGTGCTGTGGCTCAAGTGGTAGAGCGCTAGCCTTGAGCTGAAGAGCTGAGGACAGTGCCCAGGCCCAGAGTTCAGGCCCCATGACCGGACCCCCCCACCCCAAAAAAAAAGAAGTGTTAAAGAACACATAGCATCAAGCTGGGTGAATAAAGCCCAGAATAGGCCTTGTCACTTGGTGTGATGGTCTTTTCAGTACACAGAATCATCTTAGGGAAAAAAGAAAAGCACAAAAATTCCTCTTTAATGAAAGGCATAAAACCATTCCTTTGAGTTTTCCCCCAGTATTTCAAATTAATAGCACAATAAAACTCCAGACTATAGCCATGCTGTCTATCAAATGCCATTCATTCATTATTTAAGAAATATTTGATGAGCATTTATTCTGTGCCAAGAGCACAGAGGGGAAGCAACTAAAACACATTTCTCCATTCTTGTGGAGCCTATTGTGTAGTGGAGAGACAGTCTTAAGTAAGTAGCCATTATTTTAATCACAATTATAAATTGTTTTTAAAAAAATCAGGGAGGGCATTGGGCTCATGCTTGTAATAAGCCCATTACATGAGTAATGTAATGAGCTTGTAATCCTAGTTACTCAGGAAGCTGAGGCCTGAGGATTGTGGTTCAAACCCAGCTTGGGCAGCAAAATTAGTGAAACTCTTATCTCCAATGAACTATCAAAGTGGAATTGTGGCTCAAGTGGTATAGTACCAGCCTTGAATAAAAAAACTAAGGGACAATGCTCAGACACTGTGTTCAAGCTCCAGAACTAGCCAAAAAAATAAAAATAAAAATCCAGGAGCCCGTGGCTCACACTTGTGATCCTAGCAACAAAAAGGCTGAATCTAAGGATGATGGCTCAAATCTGGCCTGGGCAGACTCTTATCTCCAATTAACCACTCAAAAACTGGTAGTGGCTCTGTAGCTCAATTGGTAGAGTGCTAGCCTTGAGCATAAAGAGTCTCAGGGACTGTGCCCAGGCCCTGAGTTCAAGACCCACAACCAACCAAAACAAACAAAAAACTCGGGAAGGAAACTACGAGAACTTATCATAAGAGAACCTTAATTTACATCGATAAGAAAACATTTAGGAAGACCAGAAAGTACTATCCAGGCCAGGAAATTGGAGGGACATTCTGGGAGAACATAAACAGAACACTCACATGTAGCCCTAGCATGTGTTAGCCCACTTCCCCTTGCTATAATGGGATCCTTGAGGCTGAGGCCTTTCTAATGGAAAGAGGCTCTGTGAGTATAGATTGGTCTCTGCTTGGCCTGGATAAGGCGCTCATGAGGATGCATCACCCAGAGAGTGTGTGAGAGAGGGAAGGGACAGCAGTGAGAGCACAGGAAGGGCAGGATCGTCCCTTCAAAACCCTTGTCAGAGAACTGATCAGATTGCACATGAGCTTCATCCATTTCTTCCCAGGACAGAGCCCACAACCACTCACAGTGCCCACCAGTCAGTCCTTCTTTCTGAAAGATCTTACCACTGTCTGAACATTGTTTCACTGGGACTAAGCTTCCCACAGATGTACCACTGGAAGGACACACTCAAATCACCCACACTCATACCCACACCAGGGAGGGAAACGTGTGTGTACAGGGCAAGAAGATGGCAGGGGAATGCCTTTACAGAGACTTCTTGGGTAGTTTATCTTGGTAGCCTACATTTTCATAGGTTGGGGACAGAAACTCATGAGTTCAAGACTAGCCTGAGCTATAGAGTGAGTTCTGGGCCAGCATGAACTATATTGAAAGAGTCTGTCTAGTTGAGGGATTTGGAATTTGACTCTGAGCATAGAGGGAAGAAGCTGTTGGGAGATTTGAGCAGAGAGCTTATTTTAGAAAGATTGTTCTGGCTGCTGTATGGGGAATGGATGGGAAGGGAGTGAGCGGAGGGACCAGAAACCAGTAGAAAGCTGGTTGCAGAGAGATACTAAGATGTCTTGAGACAGGGTAGTGAAAATAAAACGATGAGACTGGCATTAATTTTGGTGATTGGCATTAGATTTGGTAATGGCTGCCTCTGATAAGGCCATGCAAGATGGAAAGGGAAGAAAATCAGGATGACTACTTTAGTAGGCAAGATATTGTTCCCCTAGGAAGTCTAAGGCCTAACATTCAGAAAATATGACTCTGTTCTCTCACAGGGCATAAAAGGACTTCATAGATGTGATGATGGGTAAGAAAAAAATGACTGTGCAGAGATTTTACTATAGAAGCCATGGTGACGCTGGGTGCCTCACTGCAGCATCTGTAACTAGGGCCTTTGATGGTTCAAGAATTTGCTTTCCACCTTTTAATTAGTCTGTGACATGCCATTCTGGCTTGGAGGTCATGATTCTTGGCCTATGCTTCTCCTCACCTGACATATATACATCTGCCATGATACATATTATATGCCATGGCAATGTCTTAACCATTTTTTATTTCCAGGACCTAGCTTGATCTATCATGCTCCATCCATGTGTGTTGAATGAATTAGTGGACTTGACTCACTGAACCAAACCATCAGGCACTCCAAACCCTTCCCTCCTCCTGCTGAGGTCTTGTAATTGGTGACTAAAAGATTTGATTGATTGATTGATTTTACTGCTGGTGCTATGTATCAAGCTCTTGACCTGGGCCAGTAGCTTTGTCCCTTTTCCAACTGTTGCTGTGGCTGCTGCTGTGACTTCTCTCCCTTGTTTGTGATGGGGAGGGTTCTCTTTGCACCAGTGTTTACAGCTTTTATTCAACCCTGAAGGGAGCTGTTTGCTTCAGTCCTTACCTTGTCCTAACAACCCCAGAAGGTACTTGAGGAACTACGCAGATTCAATGTCTGTCCTCACTGGTTATGACTCAGTGTCTGAGGCTCCTAAAATCACCTGCTGGGAAATGGGATTGCTATTACTCAAGAGTAAAAGTTAGGGACAGCCTTTACCAGAGTGTGGATATTTTCCATGGAAGAAGTACTGAAGCTGGAGAACTAGCAAAGATCCCAGTACTTTGGAGACCTTGAGTGACATGAACACTTTTTTTCTAGTAACTTTATTCTTCCATTTTTCTTTTGTTTTACAAGGTCTATTTTTAAAGTATTGTATATTAATTGTACCAAGTGATGGGTTTCATGATGGCACATGCCAGTAGTGAACTTCGATGATAATTACTCTTTATTATTTTTAAATCCCAGCATTTCTAGATTTGCCTTGGGTGATGCTGTGGGTATTTGCTCATTTGGACATGGCTCATTTATGTTGTCACTCAGCCAGTATTTATTGAGCCTTAGCTATTTATTTATGTGTTGAGAACTGTGCTGTTTGAGTTTACATTGATGAGTAAGATAGACGTAGTACTCATCTCATTAGGATTAAAATCTAGCTTTCTAAAGGTTCTTAAGGTATACATGTGAACAAGGCTTTCTCTTCTGAGATTCTTGATGCAAAGGAAATGAGAGTGTAGTCCTCCTTGGAGGGCTACTGACCTCCAGAGCACAGGCTGGAACTGTAAGAGAATTAGGGTCTACAAAGTAGAGTCCCAAATAACACAGAGGCTCAAGGCTCAGATCCCAGGAAAAAGTGGAGCTCACATCAAGGGTGCTGACTGTTACTTGGTGGACACAATCTAGGGAACCACTAGGGAACATGGGGCATATATCAGCTCCAGCTCTACATCCCTCATCCCCCATAGTATCCTTAGCCGAGTACTAGTAATGTCAGCTTGGTTTCTACTGGTGGATATATTTGAGCTTACTCTGGAAGTACCAGGTCTTTAGTAATAATCACTGGCGGCGGTGAGGGGAGGGGACAGGAGACTTTAGATGTGTGCTTTTGTCCACATTAGCATCACCTGACACCAAATAATTTTGCTGAGTGTGATGATTTTGACATGATTTCTGTTGGGTTGGCAGGTATTGAAAGTATCTTTTAAGCAGAATAGCAACCAAAAAGTAATATGGTAATTGGAAGAAAATAAGGGCAGGCAAATATAAGAAGGAAAAGAACCAGAATATATGAAATTTCCAGTTTTACTTTTAGGTAAGAAGGGTCTTGGGATTTTAAAAGTAGCACAAATGTAATAATTTAAAGCCAGAGTGCTGAGAGTTTCCTGAATAGTGTTGAGTTATACCTGAGGATTCATGGACTTTTTCACTCAAGTAAGATTATCTTGGTCTGAGGATACCCATATGACGACGAATATAAACTCTTGACAAATTTAGGTAAATTTGCACCAGTAAGAAAGTTTATTGAAATTCATTAGTAAATGAGTACAGAAAGTTTTCCTTTTTTTTTTTTTCATCATCAAAAGAATACTTTCTGGTAAAGTGAGAAAAAGAAATATAGAAATCACAGAACACCTTTCAGACACCTTATGTTCAAGGAGCAAGCCTACTTCCACAGGCCATTTCCACAGCATTTTCTTGCACGGTTTTGTCTTCCATGCATCTGTGTAGAACGGGCTGTGTGGAGGGAGACTGGTTCCTCTCTTTGTAGCTTAATAGTAGTGTTTCTTGGTTTCTGATTCAACCATGGATGAAAGGACTCTACCATCAGGTGTCACTTCTTCAATAATGGTCTTGATTACTCTGGTTTTGTTAGTATCTGCATGAATAATAACAATAAAAAATTAGGATTTAGGCCAATTTGTAGGCCAAATTGTAAGGCTCCTAGGCTAATTCATAAGCATATATATTTTTTTAAATCTTTTTTTTTAATTTAAAGAAAGAAAATTAAAATTAAGCCCAAGGGACGTTTAAGTTATGAGTGGCAGATAGGCCAGGCCGTTTGGTGTCAAGATATAGTTTATTTAAAAATGCAAATGAAGATCCTAATATTTCATTTAAAAAAGAAACAACAAAACAACAAACCAGCTCTTGAACTTAAAGAGCAAAAGAAAGAAAAGGTCAAACCATCACAGAAAGTTAAAACTAATGCTGATTACCCCAGATATTTTCTGCTGACCTTGGTCCCTTAGATGACTCTCCAGCGGATCCGGAAGAAGAAGACTTAAAGCCACCACTTCCGCTCTGGCCTCCACTGGAACCGCCGCCATAGCCACCGCCGGAACTGCCGCCATGACCACCGCCGCCGCCGGAACTTCCGCCGCCGTAGCCGCCGCTGGAACTTCCGCCGCCGTAGCCGCCGCCGGAACTGCCTCCATGGCCGCCGCCGCCTGAGCTGCCGCCGCCATAGCCGCCGCCGGAACTTCCGCCGTGGCCGCCACCGCCAGAACTTCCGCCGTAGCTGCCGCCACCGGAACTTCCGCCGCCGCGTCCGCCGCCGTAGGATCCACCGCCTCCGGAACTAAGTGAGGTGAGGCCATATTTGGTTATGTCTTAGCTTGGGGACTAGAGCACGCTCGCGGTGCCATGTTTCTTGGAGCAAACAAGCAAAATGTCCCCTGAGGGAACTGCAAGCATGCCGAGTGTGTTTAGAATTCAGAACAAAAAGCATACAACCCTAAGAGTCAGGCTTTTGCTGTTTTTCTTTTTGTGCTGGTCCTGGGCTTTGAACTCTCGGCTTTGCAGTTTCCTTTGTCTTTCTTGCTCAAGGCAGGTACTCTACCACTAGAACCACAGCTTCACTTTTGGCTTTTTGGTGG
The DNA here is from genome assembly GCF_024711535.1 of Dipodomys merriami. NCBI lineage: Eukaryota > Metazoa > Chordata > Mammalia > Rodentia > Heteromyidae > Dipodomys > Dipodomys merriami. The sequence continues at coordinate 27,435,787 of NW_027203270.1, read as the reverse complement.
TCAACTGGGGATAAGAGTCTCACAGACTTTCCCTGCTCAGCCTGACTTTGAACCACCATCTTATCTAAGCCTCTGGAATATCTAGGATTACAGGCGGGAGCCGCAGGCCTTCACCAATCATGCTTGGACCAAATCTATGAGAAAACCAGACTGCTTGCCTTCCACTTCCCTTCTTGCCTCCCATCCTCTGGCATTTTCCCTAGGCTTTGAGTAATAAGTCTCACTATCTGAAATATTGAATGAAAAATTGGAGTAAGTGTTCAGTTTTGAATTTTACCTTCCTTCTCCTTCTAGCAGGCTGCGGTAGGTTTGAATTTCATTCTCCAGTCGGATCTTAATGTCCAGGAGTTGTTGGTATTCTGTATTCTGGCACTCGGTTTCGGCTCTGATCTGTTGGAGCTGTTCTTCCAAGGAGGAGATCTGGGCCTGAATCTGTGAGAGCTGCATGCAGTAGCGACCTTCTGTTTCTGCCAACGAGGATTCCAGGGATTGTTTCTGGAAAGATTTTGTTGTTGTTTAGTGACCTTGTCAATTCAGTATTTTGAAACTTATCAAAGTATGCAATAAGACATCCTAGAAGAAATTTTTAGGAAAATGACTAGAATTTGTTTTATGTCTAATGGCAGCATTGGAATTTCAACCCTCTTACATCAATGCTAATAATTCTTTTTCTCCATGAACCTAGAACTTCTGGTTTGTTTCTAGTTTCTTGTCCTCAGCTTTGTATGAGTGAAGACCTTGTATAATACAATAAACATTTTTTCAGAGGACTTTTAACATACCAGGGCCAGTTGTGACTGTAGTTCTATTTCCAGACCTTGCACAGTGCGTCTCAATTCGGTAATTTCAGATTTATGGCTGGACATTTGTTCAATGTTGCTGTCAATTTCTGTAGTCAGTTCCTTGCTCTAGAATAGTAAAAACAGATGAAAAGATGAGAAAACCCTGGCAAGATAAGAAAACTTCCATGGACTTCCTTATAAAGAGGGATTCACTTACCTTTTCATTGAACCAGGCTTCAGCATCCTTACGGTTTTGCTCAGCAAGTTGTTCATATTGGCTTCTCATGTTATTCAAAAGTTGAGTCAGATCAACACCTGGGGCAGCATTCATTTCTACATTAACATCACCAGTGGACACGTTTTGAAGGTCTCGCATTTCCTGTTTGAGGAACACATAGGTTTAATGACTGTGCCAGGACCATAACGAACCTTTTCTTGGCTGGGAGAAATAGAGTTTTGTGTCACCTCTTCATGGTTCTTCTTCAGATAGGCCAGCTCTTCAGTCAGGCTCTCTATCTGCATCTCCAGGTCAGACTTAGTGAGGGTCAGCTCATCCAGAACTCTGCGCAGCCCATTGATGTCGGCATCCACACTTTGACGCAGAGCCACTTCATTCTCATACCTGAAACAAGTATGATACAAATACTAGAAACCATCTCTCAGCAGAGATTGTTTACAAAGCAAATATAAAGTAGGTTTAATATATCAATGCTAACATTAAAATACACTAGTCTACACAGGAGTGTTGGTGATTTAATACAGAGAAGGCTAGATGTTAGTTCCTTTTAATGCATTTTCTTTCTTTAAAAATTGTTTAAAAGGTAATAGTGAAAAGGAAATTTCCTAGACAATTCTTGTACCATTTGGATGAATTCAGGAAATTGTAAATCTTGTTTTGAGTATCTATCTAAAAATCATTGTTGAAAACAATATTGGACCACATTCACTTAACTTACTTCAGTCTGAAGTCATCGGCTGCCAGCCTGGCGTTATCAATCTGAAGAAGGACATTGGCATTGTCTGTTGTAAGACTGAGGATCTGGAAAGAGAGGCACAAATTATTTAAAAAGAGGTCAGATGAAGATGTGGCTTTTACAGTGGTGTAGATGAACTCTGCTTTTGTTATTTCTCCCAGAGTCTTGAGGGAGAATAGTTTAAATAGCTTAAATAGAAAACCACCAGCCAACCCAGATACTTCAATTCTCATGAAGTTTCAGTGCTCTTTGGTGTAATTCTGTTCTAAAAACTCACTGGAATTGTGTAGCTGGATTCCAGTAAGTGTCTTTCTCTTTTTTGCCATGCAGTTTTCATGCATTTCAGCCAACTTTTAACTGACTCATATCTGTATATAATTTACTCTAAATACTTCCTAAGTATGTGTACCCTGAACTTGTAGCCAATTTGTAGGCAAAGGTCACAGATTCCCTGGAGGCATATAGTATTTCATTTCCATGGTGTAGAATTCATGTTTCCTGAAACATCAGTACCAGAAGTGGCTTGTTATCAATATTTTCCATTTAATATTTCTTTTAGTGCCTACATTTGTAAATGACCTAATATATTTTAACTATGGACTCATTATATGCTCATTAGAAACCTAAAACATTCTCAGTAGTCTCTCATCAACATTTACTGGATGAAGACTGCCACGATGATACCATCACAAATATTTATCTTAGATGACACTACATTATGTTTAGAAGCAAGTACCTTAGGTGCATGCAATGAATAGCTACATTAGGCTTAAGTTCTTATTTACTTACCTGCACTACATGGATAGAAATAGATTTAAGGTTGGATTTTAAAATGCTGCTTACCTGATTTTTAAGGTCCTCGATGGTTTGGTAGTATTTGCTATAATCTCTAGGCTCTCTCTGGCTCGAGTTGCCATGTTTTTCATACCACTCCTTGATTTTACTTTCCAGCTCATAGTTTGATTCTTCCAGAGCCCGCACTTTATCCAAGTAGCTAGCCAGGCGATCATTCAGGTTCTGCATGGTTACTTTTTCATTTCCAGAGAGAAGGCCACCATCTCCTCCACCGCCATATCCTCCACCACCGTAGCCTCCACCGCCATAGCTACCGCCACCAAAGCTACCTCCACCAAAGCCCCCACCAAAGCTGCCTCCACCAAAGCCCCCACCAAAGCTGCCTCCTCCAAAGCCCCCACCGAAGCTCCCTCCACCAAAACCTCCTCCATAGCCACCTGAGGAGCTCCCAAAGCAGCCTCCACCAGAACTCCCACGGCTGAAGGAGCCACTACTGAATCTTCCTGAGCTAAATCCCCCACCATGGGACCCTTTGCTGCTGGAAATTCTGAGGGATGATGCTCCTCCTCCTCCTCCTCCTCCTCCTCCACTGCGGGAGGAAGAGAACTGCTTGCTTGAGGTGTACCGAACAGACATGGTGGTACTGGTTAGCTCAGGGAGTGCCTGCTGCCGAGGACAGAGACAAGCCTTTATATACCGGGAGGGCGTGTCTCAAGTGTGTTAGGGTTTGCTTACTTGTATGGTTTTCTTTTTGTCAACGTAGCATCTTTGGCTTATGATTGCATAAATTATCTTCAGCAATATCCAATACCAATATGTGTGCTTCTCAATTTGCCCTAAGAACAAACAGGTGACTTGCTGTGTTGAAATTGGAGATGGGTGGAGTTCAGATGAGCATCAGTTTCATTATGCTTTTTTTTGCTTTTTGAAGAACATTGAGCAACTGTTAAAGGCATTTTTCTCTCAGCTTCAATTCAGGTTGCTCTGAATGAAGAATTTGAAAAAAAGTTAAGCTGTGAAATTATGGTCAAAGTAAAGTTTTTGAAATTTATGGTTAAAGCAGTTTTAAGTAGTTGGACAGGCAAGAGAACTAGCATAGAGTGTACTAGAATCATGCAGAAAGGGCATTGTAGAAAACTGTAAGCAACCAAAAGGAAGAATTAAAATTATGTGCTAAACAACTTAGTGCTTAAAAGTTGCCACATGTCAGTGAAAGCCATAAAAGCACAATTTCAAAAATTATACATATGTGTTTGTAGTGAAGTGATAGTTTGAGTAGGAAATTGTATGTGAGTACTGATTGATTTAGCTTCAGATTTAATGACACTAATGGTTTTTAACATTTTGAATTTATGAGGTTATTGTGGATTAGTTTTCTGTTCCATAGGGAAGGATATCATTGCCTTGTAGGTTCATGTGAAGACCATGATGTGGAGGTTTTTCACACAAGAGGTGAAGAGTTAACCCCTAGTATTTTACACTAACTTCTGACTGACTAAAATGGAGAGGTTTAGATATATCATGTTTTGGAAGCAAAATTTTTCTTGCAAGAATAGAAATCCAGACTAGAAGTGATACTTGCTTCCAAAGTTATGAACCATACTTGTATATGTTTTCTAAGCTAGAATTGGTTTCTAAATAAACAAACAAAAGATATTTCCTTGGACACATGGTGTGTAGAATTTGGCATAAGACTTAGGGAAGGATTCAAGGCTTTAATAAATGATGCAAAATTATTTCATATCTTCCCATAGCCTCTGATATATCCCTTGTTAAAAATTTATTACACATATAAAAACAAAAAAATACATGTATTTAAATGCATATCATGTGTTTTGTAATGATGTAATACTTTTGTGATACTGTGATGAGGGAAGAAGAGGATGGCAGTGATGAATATTAAAGAAGATATATATACATATGTATATGAAAAATGACATAACCACTAAAAACTTTAAAAACAAAGAGGGAGGAGTAAGAATAAAAAGTAATATTGCAAGGGGAATTTGATCAAAGTACAGTATATTAAATATCACAGAAATCTTCTTTGTAAAATTTATAGTGAGAAAAGCAGGACAGAGTTTATGTCTCTGGAATGAGGTGCTGAGCTAGAATGGTAGATATTATCTCTAGATTTCAGGAAGCTGAGGCTGGGGATGGTGATTATTTTTCCTAACAATACATGATGGGTGGCTGAGCTGTTACAGGCTTGCTTGTTTGATTCCTAGATTTTGGCTTATTCCTACTATACCTCTGTGTGTGTGTGTGTGTGTGTGTGTGTGTGTGTGTGTGTGTGTATGTGTTTGTGTGTGTGTGTGTGTGTTCTCTCCTGTGGTGGATTTGGTTTGCACAGCTAAAGTATCTGACTTTTGCCACATACTTCTCCTCATGGGAATAAATAGAACAAAACACTGTGGAAATACCAACATATTGCAAAGGATAAGGATTTATCATATACTCTTCTATTTGTACTTGTTTATTTAAATTAAAATTGTAGCTACACATTCCAGTTTCTGAAAGCTGCAAAAAGTTTCTTCAGGGAAAGGGAACCATGGCCAAGAACATTAATGGGGAGTTTATCTTCAGAGAAGTTACCACCTGACAACCTGCAGTGTCTCCAACTTGCTAGCACATGCAAGTGAAGCAGTGGTTTAAAAAAAAATGCCAGCAGCCTAACCATGGGAATGGATTTTTGATAAAGATAACATACAATGAATGAAGGCTGTGATAAATCAAAATAGAAAAATAAGGTTTAATGAGGATGCTGAATCCTTGATAGTCATAAAACCTATTTGTTGGAAAGGAAATCTTTAATTAAAGAGACATTTTGACTATTTATTTTTATTGGTAATTACCACAGAATTTAGATCTTAAATTACCAGTCTTGCTTCAGTAGTATCCTTGAACTTTAACCCAGGTGGAAAATATAAAACCCCAGTCCAATTCTGGGTAGTTAAAAGCAGTGTAAGGAGATCTCAGTTACAATTACATTAAGTCATAGAATATGTGAAGGGAGACCTTTGCACAAAAGTACATGGGATGCCTGTATTTGTGTTTGCCATTTGTTGAATCACTACTTGACATCAGTGAAATGATGAGGTCCCATGTAACAATTCCATATAATTACTGGGCTAAAATGCATGATTTTAATGGAGGCATCATTGACACTTGATTGCTACAATCCACTGTTATCTCTTTGTCCTCAGATTTTATCCATTTCTCTGTAATGTCCCTATGGGCAGAAGTTTAAACAAGAGCAAGATGAATGAGATCAAACTCTCATCCTTAAAGATCTCACCAGTCATGCAATCTAGTGGAAGGGAATTAATATATGTTATCATCTTAGGTGCTATGTAAATGGTAAGTGATTGTGGGAGTAGAGGGCAGAAGAGTGAATATTTCCTAGGCATCTTCTGTGTTCCCATGGCTTACTTCCCTTCAGTCTGCCTCCCAAATTAGCTAAGGCATTATTTACTGTCATAGAAAAAAACCCAAAGATTTAGAAAATATTGGTGTTTGCTTGGAGTAGCATAGTTCCTCTGCACTGGAGTTTTGTTTTTAATGAGCAGATACAGTTTTCATGATGTTGAACTGACATTAAAAGATCACTGAGCAAAGAGTCATGTTAGAATGAGGCACCACTGGAATTTAATGGCACCAGTGGAACTTAAGCGGAGTCTTTTGAAGGGCATGTAGGTCTTCCAACGTGTGCAGTAGCAGTAGTAGTGAGGCCTGGAGAGGTCAAGCAGGTTAAGACTCCTAATGGGTCAGCCTAGTGGAGCGGGTCAATCATGGCCATTCATTTATTCATTCTTTCAACAGGTTGTAGTGAGCACTTGCAATATGACTGGGGTTTATACCAGTGACTAAATACAGTTTGCTCCTCAAGGAGTAGTGCCCATTTGGAGAGGCAAACACAAAGACCCAACAATGGGGGGTAATACTGTAGAGGAGTGTAGGCTCCATGTGAGTCATGAGCAGGGTTCTGAGGAATGGGAAAGGGAGTTCTGACAGCCTGCTGAGAGAGAACCGTACAAGTGTTGGATGGAGTTGATACCCTTTTGCCAACTTGCTGAGTGATTAGGAGAATTGAGATATTGATAAAATCTATGTGTTTTCTTTGGCAAACTTCTCAAACACAGTGAGGGAAAATCTGCAGGTGCATACTTAAATAAAAATGTATGATTTTAGTCTAGGCATCATTGACACCTAATTGTTACAATACTGTTACCTTTTTGTTCTCAGATTTTATTCATCTTGATATGAAGTACACGAGTAGAAGTTCAAACAGCAAAAAGATGAGTGGGATAAAACTCCTGTCCTTAAAGTTCTTAGCAGTCATTACAAGCTAATGGAAGGGAAGTAATATATATTTCCAATGTAAATGCTATGTAAATGGTTTATGATTGTAGAGCCCCAAAACATGGAAGCTTCTAGATGGCCTTTGAGAGTTCTGCAACAGAGTGTTAAGTGGGTGGGCCTAGAGGCTGCCTACCAGGATTATAGTCCAACTCCATCGCTTAATTTTTTGATATCTATTGTGTGGTTATTTCCTGGTCTTCTGTTTTTCTAAAGGAGCAATAATAATTTTTGGTTACCCTAATGAGTTATCCTGGGAGTCAATGGAGTTAATCCAAAGCATTTAGAACTGTGCATGGAATAAGAACTAGTTGGGAGCTGACAGTAAAGCTCAAAGGTCATCTTGACCTCTGTGCTCGCTTGAAGGCAAGTACAAGAAACTGGCTTACTTGAAAGATACCAGGTGCCTGGGATTGCTTTGTGATGTCTGCAGAGTTTGTTTTACTTTCAAACAGTTGACCTTGTCTTGTCTTTACTGCACTCTGTTTTTACTGAAATTTTCCTTGTTTTTCTGGACTATAGTAACCTTATGCTACTTCTTGACTTCTAACAGTATATGTTAGGGAAAGTTAAAAATAAATGGTGCTGCAGTCTTGAGCTGCAGACCTCCCGACCCCATCCTTTGTCTTGTGTCTTTTTTTCTCATCCTCTCCCCCTAATTCAGGATTCCCTTTCGTAGCCGGCAGGCTCTGGCAAGAACTTATAAATATTTCTATTACCATGATTACTATGGTTGTCTATACTGCTTCTTAGAATCTAACCCTCACTGCCCAACACACAGCAGGCCTACAAAATCTGAAAAATTGAGAAGGATAGATTTAGAAGCTGGATAATGGCTACTGGGGAGGAAACCTGGCTGGGGAAATTGAGCTGGAAGGTGGGAAAAGGTTGCCTTTGGTAACTGTGATAAATCATGTGGTTAGTATTTTAATCTTCATTCTTTCTTCCTGACATCCACCAAGTCACCGGTTTTGTCACTCCTTATGGTATCTGATGTGTTTGTTTCTTTCTGTCTGATCTCACTGCAGATGCCTGTCCTAATCTGGACATACAGCACTTTTTCCCCCAACATTACTTCACCAGCTTCTGAAGTGTCTTCTTTTTTCTTTCTTTTTCTTTTTGGCTCATCACTATTGTCAATTATGATCTCTGTTCACTGTGGCATGATTAATGTTCTGGAAACAGTATTGTCATCACTTCATCGACATGCTCAACATGCTTGGGCTTCTGTGGGTGGATTAAGTCTTTTCCATAACCTTATTCTCCCTTGGCCAGGCTGGCCAACCCCTGTGCCCCCTGAGGTGAGGGTGTTAGTGGAAGAGTTGCAGTCATTTTGTAAAGTAATTGTGTGGCCCTGGGCGAGACACTTGGCCTTTCTGCATCTCGGTTTACTATCCCATAAACTGTGGAGAGCAGTAATGTTAAAGAATCCATGATCCAATAAAAAAGTTAGCATTTCCTTTTTAATAAATCCTTTACTAGATGGGCACTGGTGGCTCATATTGTAATCCTAGCTTCTCAGAAGGCAGAGATATGAGGATTGTAGTTGAACTTAACCTAGCCTGTCAAGACAAATCTATGAAACTCCTATCTCCAATTAACTATTGAAAAACCAGAGTAGAGCTGTGGCTCAAGTGATAGAATGAAAAAGTTAAGGGATAGTTCAAGGTCCCAAGTTCAAGCCTTGGTTCAATCTCTTTCCCCTAACCCCCAAATCCTTTACTTACAAATAGGCCTTGCTGCCTTGCTTTTTACTCCTGGCTGAGACTGTGCCTTGTTTGATTTCAAGGCCTTTGTTACTCTTGGCTTAGAATGTGTTTCTTCCCTGCTGCTGGCTTATTCATAACAACCTGGACTCCAAACTAGCTGAAATGCCATCTCCTTCATGAGACATGTCACCATCAGTCAAGTCCATGGTTATATCTTTCTTCTCATTTCTTTCAATGTACAATTTAGTGTTCCATGTTATACTACACTTTCTTATGATTGGCTCCAATGATATGCTAGGCTTCATCTAGAGAAGGGACGGTGTCATGTACTCTTGCAGCATCTAGTAGATGCTTATTGTTGTCTGAGTATTTCTATATCATCTCAGTGCTTCTCTCCCCCCGCCCCCATTTTTGTCTTTATTTTGTCCTCTAAGCATCTGTCCTATGTGTTTCAGCAATAGTGCAAGTTATAGTGCAAGTGAAGGCAGGCAGCTGACTTGATTTTGACCCTTGTAGATGTGAGAATATTGTGTAAAAATGATATGAAATAGACGTACTTTATGTATACTGAAGAAAACATCTTGGCCCTCATTTTTTTCTTCCTTATTAAAGGTCATTTTTTAAAAAGCAAATGTGTAATGAGGGCTGACCCTGAAAAGCTGTTTTTTGCCCATCTAGATCCTCTTTTCTCCTTTCTCCACCCTGCTCTCTGCCCCAGGAAAGCACTTTTCCCTCTAGCTTTCATTGTGTTTGTCCAGTGGGGACTCCATCAGGAAGTTGGAGGAGAAAAGAAAATGAGTTTGGAGGATTTATTTTGCTGATCTTCTCTACAGCTTAGCTATGTCCCTTCATCAATAGCCACAACTGTCTCAAAACGGCTCTTTTTATATGATTTCCCCCTTTGTTTTTTTTGGGTCCGGTTGTGGGGCCTGAACTCTGGGCCTGGGCGCTGTCCCTCAGCTCTTCATCTCAAGGCTAGTGCTCTACCACTTGAGCCACAGCGCCACTTCCGGCTTTTTTCTTTTTGCTTATGTGGGGCTGAGGAAGCGAACCCAGGGCCTCGAGCATGCAAGGCAAGCGCTCTACCACTGAGCCACCTTCCCAGCCCCAAATGGAACCCTTTTTTTTTTTTTTTTTTGTCTCGGTCGTGGGGTTTGAACTCTGGGTTTGGGCACTGTCCCTGCGCTCTTCAGCTCAAGGCAAGCATTCTACCGCTTGAGCCACAGCACCACTTCCCCTTTTTTAGGGGTGGTGATGATGCTAGAGTTTGAACTTGGCATCTTGTCTTTTACCTCTTAAGTCATACCCCAGCCTTTTGTGCTTTAGGTATTTTTGACTAGAGTCTCACATCTATGCCCAGAACTGTAATCCTCATATTTATGCTTCCCACATAGCTGGGATGACAAGTGTGTGTCACTGAACCAGGCTTTTATTGGTTGAGATGGAGGCCTCATGAAGTTATTGTCCTTTGGGATCTGACCTTGCACTCTAATTCTTCTGAATTCTACTTCCAGAGTAGTTTGAATGACAAGTATGAGCCACTCACCCAATCATAATTCTCCCTTTCTAAGTTGCTGTCTTTTTTGAACATGGAAGTAGCCAATAATAACATACCCATGGTGGGTTCTCTATACCATACCCTTACCATTGTATTTAGTCCTTTTACTAAACAATCTTTGCTAACCCTATTTTGTATGTGTCAGTTGTTTCCTTTTTGTATCTTACTGGAAGGGATCATGGAGATCATCTCTATTTCTGTCGTTTTAATGAGATCATAAAGGTGGACACAATTGGCCTAGGGCCACACCTCAACCAGGACAATGGTATTCTTTCTCTCTGATACAGTCCTTATTGTGTTGGGTTCGAGGCTTGTGTTAGGAGTAGGATGAGGCCAATAGAAGATATGGATCCTGAAGTCAGTGTGGCAGTTGTCCTTCAGCCTAAGGCAGAAACACATCTATGTCCTCAGAAGAGAATGATCCCTTCTAGGAAAGTATACAGAAATTTCTCTCATGCGGAGAGACCCAAGTCCTGCAAAATGGTATGACTACCCCTGTGTACCCATCATACTCCATATGCTTCTGTTATTCCAATGATTTCGTGTTCCTTTCATTTTTAATTGTGATTATAAAGGTGATATGCAGAGGGGTTATAGTTACATAAGTCAGATAAAGAGTACATTTATTTTTGGACAATGTCACCCTTTCACTCTCTCCTAGGTTTTCCCTCCCATCTCCACCCACAAGTCGTATAGTTCATTCCCAAAATAGTGTCTAGTGAGTATCACTGCTGCATTTGTTTACCTTTTGTCCTCCATTTCTGTACCTCCTTATGCTCCCAAAGACAGAGAAATGGACAAACAAGACAAAAGAAAAAAACAGCAACAAAGAAAACAACCTTGGTTCCATTTCCCGGAGTTCATTTCAATAAATATGATTTTATTTTATTTTATTTATTTATTTATTTTTGTGTGCTGGTCCTGGAGCTTGAACTCAGGGACTGGATGCTGTCCCCGACCTTCACTTTTTGCTCAAGGCTAGTGCTCTACCACCTGAGAAAGAGTGCCACTTCTGGCTTTTTCTGAGTAGTTTATTGGAGTTAAGAGGAAGTCTCATGGACTTTCCTGCCTAGGCTGGCTTCAAGCCATGGTTCTCAGATCTCAGCCTCCTGAGGAGCTAGGATTGCAGGTGTGAACCACTGCTGCCTGGCTTGGATTTCACTTTTTAGTCAGGTTTATTCACCAAGACATTTTTCTCAAAATTATACACAAATAACTCCCTCCTCTCACTCTGAGATTAACATCCATTCTTTTGCCTTGCCAACCACCACTGCAGGTAAATTTTTCCTACCTGCAGTGTTTTGTGTCCTTGAGCTACTTTGGGATAGACGAATATACTGAGGACCATGGTGAAGCTTCTGGTTGCTCTTTAGGTGGCCCATGCCTAAAGTAACACATTATGCTGAACCTGTGGTTCTGAGGGGGTCTGGAAGCAAGGGAGTCAGTTAAGAGAATGTTGCAGTCTATTATGGACACAAAACAAAGCCAATTAAAGTAATTAAGTATTTTTATTGCTTAATATTTCCTTACTATATTAGTAATAATGACGACTATTTTATTATTGATGAGATACTAAAATGGACGAGACCCAGAGAGTGGCAGAATGCGAGATTCTGGAAGGAGTGGTTTAGAAGTGCAGGTGTTGAATTTTTTCCTGGTGGCACATCCTTCTCCTGGACAGCCTGGTGCTTCAGTTTTTTCGGAGTGGGTTGCTGCAGGTTTAACCGGGCAGAGACACTCCCAGGTGCATCTGTGTTTGTTGCTTGGAAACCTTCGGATCCTCTTCCTTCCAGTCCTTCTCGCAGCAAACTCACTCCTTGCTGAAGTGGAGGCAGGAGGAGAGATGTCCGGGGTGGGATCGGGTTGTGGACTAAGCTGAGAACTAGTCATCTCTGGTGGCCTTGATGTCTTGGGACTGCAAAAACCAGCTCACCCTCTCTCCCTTGCCTCCTCACCAGATGAAAGGAAAGATAATGGGGGCAGTAGGTGGAAACAATTGGGGTTACTGGAGTTAGCACAAGTAAACTAACAATGGATTATGAGTTCTTCCCCTGAAGCCAAGCCTGTGAGTGGAGGTGGGGCAGCTTTTGCTGAGTGCCAGAGAGGGTGTTTCCACCTTTTCTGGGCGAGCAGTAGAGGAGCCAGCACCTACCTAAGTTCTCACCATTGAATTTGGATCTTTATTTTTTTTTGCAGCACTTCCCCCTTATGGCAATCCTACTTTCTGAAGTTGTTTCCTCAAACCCACATTTCCTCCTTTGACTGCCTCCTTTCCCCTATTTTCGCCTCTTTCATTCTTGAAACTTCTCAGCCTGTTGTGAGAACAGGTATCCTTTAAGGCTGTTACAGGAATTTGGTCATGGAGTGGACCATTGAAGTTTGCAAAACAGGAGATGAACATTATCTTAACTCTTAGTCTTTCCTTTAAAACACACACATACACTATATATATACACACACACATATTGATGACATAGACAAATTGGAATTTGAAATCAATGCAGTAGGAGAGAACTGAAGGACAAGAGGGTCCATATTGAAGCAATAACAGAGTCCATTTCAACACTTGAGTTATAAAGGACAGAGAGAGCAGAAGGTTAAGATTGAATAGGGATGACCTGTCATAGCTAGGTGTGGTCCAGAGGAAAAGTACCCAGTAAAGGAAGTGAATAGGGTCAATCCGGAAAAACCCAGAAAATTATAGCATGGAGTGGAGCAAGGGTAATTCACCTGGTTGAGTTTCCAGAAGGAGGCTCTTCAAAGTCTTGAGTTTCAGGGTCTTTAGAGAGATCATGGAGAATGAGTGCTAGAAAACAAAAAGTCTATGAAATCAACACAGCATCCTTGAAGATCTGGAAATAAGAGCTTTCTGGATAATTTAAGGCACAGAAGCCAGACCCATTTGTCCCTGGGGATGGGGAAAAAGTGGGGATGGAATGAAGTAATCTGCGTCTTGTGCTGCAGCAGACTACCCAGTGGGTGCTGCTGCAGAGTACCCAGTGTTGCACAAGACAGAAGAATGGTGGGGAGCTGACAAGAATGGAGGAAAGATGAGATTGCTGGATATAGAACATCTGGAAAAAAATAAAGTTGAATAACGGAGATCTTAAAAGGTATTTTAGTGCTTGGTGCTGGTGATTATACCTGTAATCTTAACTACTCAGGGGGCTGAGATCTGAGGATCATAGTTCAAAGCCAGACCAGACAGGAAAAAACAGTGAGATTCTTATCTCCAATTAATACACAAAAAGCCAGAAGTGGAGCTGTGGCTCAGTGGTTGAAAAACAAAGGAAAGGACAAACACTCTGAGCTAAGAAGTGAGATGGTGCTCAGGTAGGTATATGAAAGGAGAGAAAAGTCAGAAAAGAATCATGATCTAAAGAAACTGATCCTCCAGTCAGTGAGGGTTTAATAATGCAGACTTAGGTTATTCGATGTCATAATTATCAGTGTCTTGTTCCCTACCTTCTACCCTATAAGATAGGACTTTCTTTTGGGTAAGGACCACATCCTATGCCATTTTCAATCTTCAGGAACCCAGTAAAACTGCCCTGTGGATGAGTAAACTTTATCATAGGGAACTGACAAAGAAAAGGAGTTTTGAAAAGTCTACATTTTAGAAGGTGCAGGAAAGTGAGTTCTCATGGAAGTGGCTTTGGACATCTGGAAAAATAGGTCCCTTGATGTTAATCCACCGGCATTCCAATCCACATGTCAGCGCTGTGTGAGTGTAGTCACTGTGTCTGTCCTCAAGTGACATGCGGGAGTTCAGCTTCTGGACCTGAAATATGGAGAGAAACAGATTCTAGTCCAGGACAAGCGCACCTCTAATTTATATCTTTGAGAAATCCTCTTGATAATCAGTCTAGTTTTGTGTACAACTCTGGGTTTTATTATGTATTACAGAATACATAATTAAAGGTGTTTATAAAGGAATAAAGACATAATTCCATACCTTCCAGTACTTGTTTAAGGAACAATATTAGTAAGCAATCCCTTAAACAGTTGGTTGGTAAAATAATTTATTCTCTATGTCCACTCAAGAACTGATGATGAGAGTAGACAAACAGTTTTAGGGAAGATGGATATTAGAGATCACAAACACAAAGCTGCCTCTGCCGCCACCTCTGCCTCCGCCTCTTCCTCCTCCTCCTCCTCCTCCTCCTCCTCCTCCTCTCCCTCCTCCTCCTCCTCCTCCTCCTCCTCTCCCTCCTCCTCCTCCTCCTCCTCCTCCTCTCCCTCCTCCTCCTCCTCCTCTCCCTCCTCCTCCTCCTCCTCTCCCTCCTCCTCCTCCTCCTCTCCCTCCTCCTCCTCCTCCTCCTCTCCCTCCTCCTCCTCCTCCTCCTCTCCTCTCCCTCCTCCTCCTCCTCCTCCTCCTCTCCCTCCTCCTCCTCCTCCTCCTCCTCTCCCTCCTCCTCCTACTCCTCCTCTCCCTCTTCCTCCTACTCCTCCTCTCCCTCCTCCTCCTCCTCCTCCTCTCCCTCCTCCTCCTCTCCCTCCTCCTCTCCCTCCTCCTCCTCCTCCTCCTCCTCCTCTCCCTCCTCCTCCTCCTCCTCCTCTCCCTCCTCCTCCTCCTCCTCTCCCTCCTCCTCCTCCTCCTCCTCTCCCTCCTCCTCCTCCTCCTCCTCTCCCTCCTCCTCCTCCTCCTCCTCCTCCTCTCCCTCCTCCTCCTCTTCCTCCTCCTCTTCCTCCTCCTCCTCCTCCTCCTCCTCCTCCTCCTCCTCCTCCTCCTCCTCCTCCTCCTCCTCTCCCTCCCTCTCTTCTCCCTCTTCCCTTTTCTTTCTTCCTTCTTCCTTTTTTTTAGTTTTTTAAAATTGAGATTAGGTGACTACATAAATTTCACACATTTCACAGTATTGTGGAATAGCTATACTTAGGTAAAGTCATAAACACATTTTGACCATCACAAGGCAAATTGTCATTATCATGGTCTACAAAGTTTGTGAATTCTATGGGCTTTGGCAATACAACTGTTTTTTCCATATCAGGTGATATATACATTTCTTTCTTTTTGCTTGGTGTAAGCTGTTCCCTCTTTCCCTCTCATTCCCTCCCTCCCATCGCTGCCTTTGAGTTGCTTAATTCATTTTTGTCAATGTCCAGTGCAGCTGATGGGCCCCTCTGTTGTATGTTTTCCTGTTTCCTTCTGATTCTGTGTCCTCCTCCTAGCTTTCCTTAGTTGTGTGCATATATATACCATATATATGGTTAAGAACATGGAGTCAGGCTGAGAAGGTGGCTCAGTGGTAGAGCGCTTGCCTTGCATGCATGAGGCCTTGGGTTCGATTCCTCAGCACCACATAAGCAAGAAAAAGAAAAAAGAAAAAAGCTGGAAGTGGTGCTATGGCTCAAGTGTTAGAGTGCTAGCCCTGAGCTGAAGAGCTGAGGGACAGTGCCCAGGCCGAGTTCAGGCCCCACGACCGGACCCCCCCCCCAAAAAAAGAACATGGAGTCATTTAACAATGATATGACAAAATGAGTGGAAGGCTTTGTTTCTTGAGTCCTGTTTACTTTGTCATATCTCCTTGCATTTTGGCTTTAGCAGGGAGACCATGTGCTGTTTGTCTCTTTGCTCTTGGCTTACCTCACTCAAAACGATTTGCTCTGTTTCCATCCATTTCCCTCCAAATGCTATTATTTTGTTCTTTCTAATGGCTACATCATATTCCATTGTATATAAGTACCACAATTTTTGGATCCACTCATCTATAGTGGGGCATCTGGGTTGTTTCCAGATCTTGGCTATTGTGAACACTGCTGTAGTGAACATGGAGGTGCATGTGTCCTTGTATCCTGGTTCCTGTTGCTCAGGGTAGATGCCTAGGATGGTTGGGTCATAGGGGAGGTCTGTATTTAGCTTTCTGAGGTACCTCCAGACTGCTTTTCAAAGTGGTTGTATTAGTGTGCATTCCCACCAGCAATGCAGTAGGGTTCCTCTTTCTCTGCGTTTCCTCCAGCAATTGTTGTTGGCTGAATATAGGACATGGGCCATTCTGACTGGGGTAAGGTGGTATTTCTGTGTTGTTTTTATTTGCATTTCCTTTACAGCCAGGGATGATGAACATTTCCTCATGTGTTTTTTTGCCATTTTTATCTCTTCTTCTGAGAAGTCTCTCTTTAGCTCCCTTGCCCATTTAATGATTAGTTTGTTAGATTTGGGAGGGGTTAGTTTCTTGGGTTCTCTGTATATAATAGATATTAGGCCCTTATCTGATATGTTGCCGGTAAATATTTTTCCTAATTAGTTGGCTGTCTTTCTAGTTTGGTTATTATTTCTTTAGCTGTGCAGTAACTTTTTTATTTTAAGGTAGTCCCATTTATTAAGTCTCTCTCCAATTTGTTGTGACCCTGGGACTCTGTTCAGGAAGTTCCTCTGTGCCTATAAGTGTCTCTCCTACTCTGTCCTGCAGTAGTTTCAGAGTATCAGGTTTGATGTTAAGGTCTTTAATCCATTTTGAGTTGATGTTGATGCATGGTGACAGGCTGTGGTCCACTTTTAGTTTTCTGCATGTGGCTGCCCAGTTTTCCCAGCACCAATAGTTGAAGAGGCTGTGCTTTTTCCACTGTATGTCTTTGGTTCCTTTGTCAAATATCAACTGATTGTACGTATGCAGTTTTATTTCTGGGTCTTCTAATCTGTTCCATTGGTCTTCGGGTCTCTTTTTATGCCAGTACCAAGCTGTCTTTGTTATTATGGCTCTATAATAGAGCTTGAAATCCAGTATCGTGATCCCTCCTGCATTCTTTCTTTTGTCTAGAATTGCTTTGGCTATTCTAGGTCTTTTGTTGTTCCATATGAATTTTTGGACTGTTTTCTTTATTTAGTAAAGTATGTCATTGGGATTTTAATGTGAATTGCATTGAATTTATGTATCAATTTTGGCAGTATGGCCATTTTCACTATTTTATTTCTGCCTATTCAAGAACATGGGAGGTCTTTCCATTTCCTGGTGTCCTCTATGATTTCTTTTTTTTTTAGGCTTTTATAGTTTTTATTAAATAGATCCTTTACGTCTTTGGTTAGGTTAATTCCTAGATATTTTATTTTTTTTAAGGTTATTGTGAATGGGATTGTTTCCTTAATTTCCCTTTCTGCTTGCACATTGTTCTTTTTTTTTTTTTTTTGAGACACGGCTTTGATATGTAGTCTCAAATTCACAATTGCCATCTGATGGGTTACATGCATGTGCCACTCTGCCCACATAAACCCTTTTTTTGCCAATCTTCAATCCTGTACTCCTGGGAGATGTTACTAATGGCTAATGACACAGCTTCCAGCTGGTCCTAGACCTCAGAATTGCATTGAACTGCTTATAACCAGGTTCCTGGTTTGGATCCATGTGAACTTACTTACTTAGATGGTTTGTTAGTGGCCATCTGGTCATTGAAAAAATACTGAATCCAGCTGGAAAGGACCTAAAGGATGGTTTATCTTTTGAGTTTAATGCCAAGATGAAGCAAGTAGAACCAAAAGTCTCTGGATACCTTAGTAGAAATAGTATAAGATTGCAGTCAGAAATAAGCAGAATGGAATAGTCTAGATCATGGACACATTCCCTGTTATGGCTTCAACCAAAATAGACTTTGTACGGGATTACCATGTGTTGATTTTTGAGCTTTGTCTCTTATTTGAGTATATGGTAAATTAAGTAATCTCTTTGTACCCTACGAAAGAATTCTTATCTGCACCACAAATTTGAGGCTAGCAGTTTAGGAAATAAAGTATCTCACATACAATAGGTACCTACTAATGTTCATACCTTCTTCTTTCTCTTGTTTAATATTGAATACCAGACAGAATCCCCTTGTCAAATATCCTCAATACCTACTTGAACATATCTAGTGATGGGAAACTAAGTGTTTCCCAGGACATTCCATTTGTGAGGTGTTTTCACTATAAACGTTTTCTTATATGGGGCTAAAATCTGTTACACAGACTCTAGATTTGCTGATGGAGTCTTTTGGATGATATCCTTAGAGGATAATGGCTTTTGTTTCATTATCATATAAGTTGCTTTTCATTGGAGCAATTCTAAATTTGCAGTATCAATCTAATCTCTCTTTATTTTTTATCTTCCTAGTATTACCCCAAAGAATTTTCAGAATTTATTTTTAAAAGAATATGTGCTGTGATTTGTCCCATTGATCTATCTCCAGGGTAGTATTATGTTCAGAGATAGAACACAACAGAAATAATTTACAGAAATTATTTAAGTAACCAATGGTAACATAGCTATCTCCCCCCATCCCACTCCTTGGTTTCAAGGTGTGGTTCAGAGTGTCTCTCAGGTGTCTCAAACACGTTGGTAATGGAAACTTGCTTTACTCACTTTCTGGGTTCACCCTCTTTACTTGGGTGTGGGGCTAAGGCTTGTCACTCAGACTTTTCTGATCGTGGTTTTGATTAAGTAGTTGGTTCTTAAGCTGTAATTATCTTCCTCCTTCAAGTAAAATCACATTTCTTCATTGCAACATGTGATTGTTGCAAAACCCAATACACACTGGATTTTTATTTCCCTGCAAACACACTTTCCCTGACTATTCACGTTTGTTTTCATCTGAGTCTTTCAGCTGGTAGATGGTGCTGAGCAGAACATGCTTCCCAATGAAGATTGACCAATGGATACTTTATCGATATGGTTGGTTTTGCTTGTTTGCATCTTGCATAATACAATCATTAAAATAGATTATTTTGTTATTCCAAGGTTTGAAAATTTAGAATGACTCATTCACTCAAGCCATACCTAAGTGACAACCTAATTGGCACCAAAATGAAAATTTCTATCAACATATGCTTTTATGGTAAAGTATACTAATACTAATGACAAACTGAACAGTTTAGATCGTATTTCAGCAATCTGTTCACTTGAATTTTTTTTTAATTCTGGGGATTTAACCCAAAGCTTTGCACGTGCTAGGCACTTGGTTTTTTTTCTAGGCTACAATCCCCTCTCCCCCCAATTCTATTTTCCTATAAAATTTTCAATCATGTGCAAACCATATGCAATCCTAATATGATGTTTCTAAGCATCTTTTCAAGTAATATGTTTTTAGTATACCCATATTCTCCCAGATTCTGCATTCAGTATTGGGCTTATTTCTGGATGGCCGTTAATAAATACATGGCCCTACATGGATAAATTAGATAGTAAAAAAAATGACCTGTGCCAAAGGCTCATGTCTGTAAACCTCACAACTCAGGAGGCTGAGTTCAGGAGAATTTCAGTTTGTGGCCAGCCCAGGCAGAAATGTCTACAAGACTCCATCTTCAGATTAGCAAACAGCGGGGCTAGAGGCATGATTGCCTCTAGGTAGAGTGCCAGCTGAACAAGTGTGAAAGCCCTGAGTTCAAACCCTGGTATTGTCAAAACAACAACAACAACAACAACAACAACAACAACAACAACAACAACAATTCATTTTCTAAAAAGAAAGTGCGGACTGCCATGTTCCAAGGACAGGGTTTGGATCATATGATTCTTCGAGTAAGTCCTCCTATGCAGCCCTGTGTATTCTCTTCATCCTGCAAACTCCTGTTGTACCCTCTGTCTTGGGTCACTTTATACCTTAGGGTAATGTACTTCCTTTTGCATCTGTGTCTGCTTACAGTTGCTTCTATAATGCCTAGTAAATGCTAAAAATACTAGTTTGATTGAGGGGGAAGTGTATTTCAAGATAGAACACTTCTGTCAATCAAAGGGGAGCAAATTCTATTTTGATCTTGATAGCCAGTAATATTAAGTTTCTGAAATTATGCTTATTTATTTTTTGGTGCCAGTCCTGGGCTTGAACTCAGGGCTTGGGTGTTGTCCCTGAGCTCTTTTGTGCAAGGATAGCACTCTGTCACTTGAACCACAGCTCCACTTCTGGCTTTTTGATGGTTAATTGGAGATAAGAGTTTTGTGGATTTTCTTGCCTGGGCTAGCTTTGAACCACAATGCTCAGATCTCAGTCTCCTGTGTAGTTAGGATTACAGGTATGCAGGCCTGAACCACTGGTGCCCAGCAAAATGCAATTTATTTTTTTCATGCAATATCAGTTTTCTATTAGTTGCTTTAATAAAACTGGATTTTCATATCCATTGTTAGTTGATTGCTTATAAACAAAGCACATTGTCACTGTGAATTAGAAGGTTCCAAGATTGCTTCTATAAGTGAGTATTTATGGATACATTGTTTTCCTTAAAAATACTTCATAGAAACCAAGTCACTCTATTTTGTGAAAACGACTTCTAATGTTCTGTGGAGGCATGGGAAAAAGTCCTCAGGTTAGTTTCCTAAAACAATACCAAAAAAAAAAAAAAAAAAAGGAAACATCATGAATTAAAAGACCTTGTCGAGACTGAAATCACTTTCTATTGAATCATCAGATATTGAGCAACATGATTTATATCAATAAGCTTTGTGAAATGGCTGAGTTAAGGTTTGCATATTCTAGATAATTTTTTGTTCCCACAGAGTGTCAGAGTGTGAGTGTTTTCTGAATATATTAATTAAATTTACGGACTATCTTAGTAAAATGCAAATATCTTCTTAATGGTATTTTTTTTTTTTTGGGTCCGGTCATGAGGCCTGAACTCTGGGCCTGGGCACTGTCCCTCAGCTCTTCATCTCAAGGCTAGTGCTCTACCATTTGAGCCACAGCGCCACTTCCAGCTTTCTTCTTTTTGCTTATGTGGTGCTGAGGAATTGAACCCAGGGCCTCAGGCATGCAAGGCAAGTGCTCTACCACTGAGCCACCTTCCCAGCCCTTAATGGTATTTTTTAAAAATATGTTAACAGTCAATTCCTTTATTAAGGCTTTAGGCCATCTGGGAGCAGTCACTCATGCCTATAATCTCAGCTACTTGGGAGGCAGACATTGTGAGGACCACTCAGACAAAAGTAAGTGAAACTCTATCTTAACTAACAAGCCATACATGGTGTCAGCTATGCAGGAGGCTGTAAGGAGGAGTATCACAGTCTGAGACCAGCCTCAGGCAAAAACATGAAACCATACCTGAAAAATAACTAAAGCACATTTGAGTATGGCTCAAATGGTAAAGTACCTGCCTAGCAAGCACAAGACCTTGAATTCAAACCCAGTACAAAAACATTAAAATAAAAAGCCTTAAGGAGGAGAAAATAAGGGGAGTTAGTTTCTAGTGACTCAAACATATTTTAACGACAGTAATTAAACCAAATAGATACTCAAGTTAAATATATTCCAGGCACCTTCTCTGTGCCTGTTACGTGATAGACACTGGTTAGTGGCTCTGCCTTTATAAACGAAGGCTTGTGAGTTCAGTCTCAAGTTAAAAAGTACATACATGGAGATATAACAGGTGTTTCAAGAAAATGATATAAGAAATATCTTACCACCATTCAACATTAACACAGCAAAGGTTTATGGAACACGTTTACTGGGATAGCCACATACAAAGAACTGGAGCTTCTAGAGAATATCATAAGTATTATCTAATAGCTGTACACAAGTCTATGTACATATAACATATAGTGGTACAGGTAACTAACTGTGGAACGGCAGATTGTGCTGAGATTTGATGGGCGCTGTGGTATCGGGTATGCAGAATGTAATAGGAGAACCTGACTTGGTTACTACTGGAGATGGTGGGAGAGACAGGGTCAGAGGCTGGCTTGTCAGAGAAGGTGATATTTGAGTTCAGCCATGACTGGCAAGTAGGAGTTAGCCTGGCTATACTGGGTATGAGGGGCAGGTGGTAGGCAAAGTAGGAAAGTCTGTGAAGAGGAGGTGGAGTCAGAAGAAACAGGGTATTAGAATTTACTTGACTAGTAATCATTTCATTTCACTAAATGTATGTCAAAATACCAGACTGTACATCTGGTGTGTGTGTGGTGGTGTTGGGGGGTAGGGAGGTGGGCGGTTGGGGGATACTTTTTTTTTGGTCTGGATCTGAGGCTTGAACTCTGGGCCTGGGTACTGTCCCTGAGCTTTCTGGCTTATAGATAGTGCTCTAATAACAACTTGAGCTATATCTTCTTATGGCTTTATTATTATTATTATTTTTAAAAATTCATTGGAGATAAGAATTTCATGGAGGGCTGGGAAGGTGGCTCAGTGGTAGAGTGCTTGCCTCACATGCATGAGGCCCTGGGTTCGATTCCTCAGCACCACATAAGCAGAAAAAAAAGCCGGAAGTGGTGCTGTGGCTCAAGTGGTAGAGCACTAGCCTTGAACTGAAGAGCTGAGGGATAGCGCGCAGGCCCAGAGTTAGACCCCACGACCAGACCATGGATTTTTCTGCCTGGGCTGGCTTCAAACTGTGATCCTCAGATCTCAGCCTCCTGAGTAGCGGGGATTACAGGCATTAACCACTGGTGCCTAGCTAGAGTTGAGGAAGATAGCAGAGAGGAAACATTTAAGAAAGGCTAGTCCTTGCTGGACTTTGGTCTTCTTACCAAACACCTAGAACCCTTTAAAGGGTTGCAACTAGTGGAGAGACAGAGCCGGTATTGAAGGGAAGGAGTTACAAGTGGAAGCTGTGGAGTCATCTAGGTGGGAGAGGATGAGTAGTGAGCTGGGACAAGGATGGTGGTGTTTTATGGTGACAGAAAAGGGAATTAAATAATAGATATTTAGGAGGAAAATGGTTATTATCCTTTTGAGTAAACGAATACATAAATCTGTTGTTTCAAGAGCTATGGAGCTTGACCTAGTTAAAAGGCTATAATTACTAGCTACTTAAAGCTATAGTTTTTTTTAAGGCCAATATTGGTGGCGGAATAATGCTGGAATATTTTGCTCAAGTTCAGTTTGACTGAAATGTGACAATTTGTTAAAATAATAGTTTGTTGTTGTTGTTGTTGTGTTGTTTAGGTCCTGGGGCTTGAACTCCAGGCCTGTGCAGTATTCCTGAGCTTTTTTGTTCAAGCCACAGATCCACTTCCTGCTTTTTGGTTGTTAATTTGATTTAAGAGTCTCACAGACTTTCCTGCCTGGGCTGGCTTTGAACCTTAATCCTCAGACCTCAGCTTCTTGAGTAGCTAGGATTATAGATATGAATTACTAGCACTTCACTTTCTTACTTTGTATATTTGTTGTTTAAGCAAACCAAACATAAACTAAGCAACCTATAAAGATGCTAACCAGATTTATAGTTCAGAGATAAATTGTATGGTGATATAATGTACCATTTGTATACATCAAAAGTGTGTTATTATGTGTCTTACACATTTTTGGAATGTAATTTTATATCATTAGGTTTTCAGGGTGCCAATACTTTGGAAAGTACAGCTAAAAAAGTGGAAATCTCCTTCTGGATAAATTGGCAAATAATTGTGTCACCTACTACTAAAGCATCTTGAAAAATATAATCCTGTATGTATTGTGCCTTAACTCCTCAGAAATCATTTCCCTGTCATGCCACTGTTCCCTGTGTACCCTGGAGGTGACAGATAATCTTGATAATGATGACTCAGAGATTTGTGGGTTCTCCTCCCTGCTCAGTCCTACCTTCCCCTTAAGCCATTCTCATCTTCCCATTGGCCAGCGTTCAGCTTTCCCAGCTCCCTCAGCTCTGCAAGCTGTAAAAGTACCTTTCCAGAGTCCCATAGGGGAGAGACAGCTGCCACTGGGTTCCCAAGTGGAAAGCCAAGTCAGATGTTTCCAACTTCAAATCTCCATGGCTTTGCCCCATCTTTAGCCTCTGAACCAGACAGCAAAACTAGATTCCATTGTTCTGATCAGTTCTCTGATAAATTTTGTTCCAGAGTCATCTATTGATTGGATCCTGATTGGAAATGTTTATTTTTTAATGACAGTGCTAAAAATTTATCTTTTTATTTATAGCAGCCTACACAGCCTCTGTTAGATAAGATAAAAAAATTTAATACTGAAATTACTCTGTCATTTATAATCAGATGAGGCTGTTTGGAGTAGGTTTCTACTGCGAACACAAACATCTTGGAGCTACTTATATAGGATGCAAAATGTAATATAAAATGTAATTACGTATTTAAGAGTGTAAGGCTTTTAAAATGTGCCCTGAAAATACCTGTGTAAGAGTCTGAAGTTGCTTCTTTTAGAACTTGTAAAGCATGAGTGAGGAAGTGTCATACCTTCCAGAAGCTGTGAACTCCAACTCATCTTTGTTGAATGATAAGCTTTTATTATGTGTGGGGAAATAGTACTTACCAATTAGGAATGGTGATGACTTGTCTAATTAGCTTTGCTCCAATGCAATAAAGAAAAAAAGTGCATGAAACTATATTATGCATTTGCCTTTAGTTCATGATGACTGAGGTAATTTTCAATAGATGTATATGTGGTTGATGCTAAATATATTTAGACACAAACACACAACTGCTATTTTTTTTTTTTTTGAGGAGGCAGGGTTGGCAGCCAGTAGCAGGGCTTGAACTCAGGGCCGGGGCACTCGCTCTTAGCTTTTTCTCTCAAGTCTGGTGTCCTATCACTGGAGCCGCAGCTCCAATTTCTGTCTTTTTTGCTGGTTAATTGGAGACAATAATCTCAAAGACTTTCAAACCATGATCCTCAGATCTCAGCCTCCTGAGTAGCTAGGATTACAAGCATGAACTTGTAATATATGGCCTTCATCCAGTGGGATCAGATGTTAATGAACTAATTCAAAATGTATATAGTTTTCTCCACAGAAACTTCATGTATTCATAAGCTTAGGAGGAGGGTTTCAAGTCAATAGCTAAAACAAACACAATCTGACCAGCCAAGGTCATAGTGTGTTTATGGTATTTTTTGCCATTCCAAAATGCTGGGCTAATGTGATTATGTAGTATGGTATTATTATTGTCTTTTCAAAAAAGTGAGTCATCTCAAGTTGTGTAACTAGTTCTGAGTCACAGAGCAAAGCCTGAAGTACCAGCTACTTCCTAGTGCTGTCTGTGGACTATTTTATCAGTATAGTTTATTAAACAAACATCGGCTTCAAAATCATTTTTCCATGATTGTGAAGAAAACTTACAGCGCCTTATATATTACATCTCCATATTCTTATAGACACAGTCAAATATTAGCAATGCCATCTTTTAGCAACTAAAATTCATAATTTTAAAACAGAGTACAGACATTGTTTCTGAAGGGCTTGATGTTTTTGAATTCCATAAGTTTAAATATATCTTCTGAACTTTGTGTACACATGATTGCAAATACATACATCCTTTTCCGTGACCATGTTAATGTTTTGCCGTGCTAGTTTAAGAAAAGAAAATGCCTCACGATCAAGAATGCCAAGTTCTTCCCAATGTGTTTTATATGTCACATAATATTTTTCTTACCAAGTCTTCCCCTTTAGTGTGAGCAGGTCATTAATGTCAGCATCTTAGAATTTTGAAGTACTTTATGGATTACAGAAGTTATCATTTTCCACATAAATTGTTTTATATGATGCTCACAACTTTTGGGAAACAGGATTAATATGATCTTCTGCCCATATCAAAGAGAATTACTTAAGATGAAAATAGTTTGCATACTTCTTTCTCACAGTTGGAGTTGCATATGAGTATGTATGAAGAGAAGGGAAAAAATAAATGTCTGGGGGAATATGCAAATTAGTTAATTAAAGCATGCGTAATTTTGTTTTTTTCTTTCTATATTGAAGACAGCAAACATTTAGTGCTTACTGTCTGACATGTGTGAATTGAGTCAACAAAGTCTTTATAATAGTCTTGTAAGATAGACTTATTCTATCGCTGGTGCTGGGGATTGAACCCAGGGCCTCCTGCACGGTAGGTGAGCACTCTGCCACTGACCTGCACCTTCAGTCTGGGAATCTTTATTTTACAGGTCAATATCATTTGCTATTGAGTATATTTGTAAGAGCCTGAGTAGTTAAGATAAGCTGTCTGGTGCTCTAAACACCAAATAATGACTAAATCATTATTTACAAACTTCATTTTATGCATTATAGAACGTTCTGGAGAGTTAAGTAAGGCAATGTTATTTCATTAAGTAAATGTTTTTTTCTTTATAAATTTGCTTTTTCCTATTTTTTCTCTCCTCTCTATCACCTGTTTTGAATAGACTTTCTAGTACTGGGCACATCTCAAGTGGTTCCCCCCACCCCCAGTGTTTTTTAAAAATTTTTATTTTATTGTAAAGATGTTGTACAGAGGGGTTACAGTTACATGAGTAAGGCAACGAGTACATTACTTGTCGAGCATTGTTACCCCTTCCCTTGTTGTTCTCCTACTATCCCTTCCTTCCCCCACCTCTCACACTCCTCCCTTCTAACCCCACCTCCCCCACCTGAAGTTGTAAAGTTCATTTCCAATATACTGTCCTGTGGGTATCATTGTTGCAATGGGTCATCCTGTGTCCTTTTTTATCCCTCTTCCCCTCCCAAGATTAGACAAATGTATATACAAGATGCAGGGTACAGTGACAACAGTGGTTTTAAAAAGTTCCTTTCTTAGCCGTGTGCTTGTGACTCATACCTGTAATCCTAGCTACTTAGGAGGCTGATATCTAAGGACTGCAGTTCAAAGCCAGCCCAGGCAGGAAAGTCCATGACTCTTATTTCTAATAAACTACTCAGAAAAAGCCAGAAGTGGCACTGTGGCTCAAGTGGTAGAGCACTAGAGCACTAGCCTTGAGCACAGAGAGGCTAAGGAAAGAGCCCAGGCCCTGAGTTCAAGCCCCAGGTCAGGCAAAAAAAAAAAAAAAAAAAAAAGTTCCTTTTCTTAGATTCCAGCAGGTGGCACTCTTATAAAGCCTAAAGAAGTGCGACTGGCACCCTGTGACCTAGAAACCAGGCAGTTCCCTTCCTACCAGGACCTATTTGCAAACCCACTTGTTTTGCATAACTGAAATTCACTTTCATTTCGTGATTACCAGCATCAGACAGGCTGTTTATTAAACATTTTTAATTATACACAATAGAAAATAATAACATGCTCTCCAAAATCCTCCCTCCCATTTCTAAGACATTACAATTCAGCAGAAAATACAGAAAACTGTATTTTCTAGACTGTTTTACAACAAATGCATACAAAATTAAATTTTAGATTTAAAAATAATTATAGGCTGTAGTCTTGAGTGCTGTCTGATCCTTTAGATGTTTAGATCCTTTAGATGTTTTTCTTAAGAGTGAGTTATTTTCCTTGAAGACAGGCCTGTGTTGATTGGGGGTACGTGGTTTAGCGAATACAGGATGGTGTTTCATGAGATTATACTTAATGGTCTGAAAATTTGTGTCCTCTCCTCCCTCCAATTTGTAAATTAAAATCTTATGACCAGTGTGATGGTGTTAGGTGATAGGTAGAACCTTGGTTCTGAGAGCAGAGCCCTCGTGAATGGGATTAGAGAGGTCATAGAAAGCCTGCTGCATCTGTGGGCCTAATGAGAAGGCCCTATGATCCCTAGTGGACTCTTTCCTTGAACTCAGGGCCTGGGTGCTGTCTCAGAGCCTTTTCTCTCTGCCACTCCTCAGTTGCATGGACTTTCCTGCCTGGGCTAGCTTTGAACTGCCGTCTTCAGATCTCAGTCTCCTGAGTAGCTAGGGTCACAGGTATGCGCCACTGGTACCTAGCTTCTAGTGGACTCTTGAGTCTGCCTCAAGAGCTGTGAGAAAGACATGGTTTTCATTTATAACTCACCCCTTGGACTGAGGTATTTTGGTACGGCAGCCCACACAGACTAAGACATGCTGTGCCAATGACCTTTCTTGGCAGCAAAACGAGGGCAAGGTGAACCTAGAACATAAGAGATCCAATCTTTCTCTTGCCAAGTGAAGACTATAGAATGTTTTGACAGATATTATTAGAAAAGGACTTGCTTAGGACTTGCTGTTCCACAAAACCCTAGCCACTGGATCTTCAGTAAAAATTCCATGAAATGATAGATTTGTTGTTCATGTTGTTATTGGTGTTGAATGCTGGGCTGTGAGATTGCTTAAGAAGTGTTCTACCACTCAAGCTATGCCCCCTGCCCTTTTGTTTTTATTTTGTGTTGGGAATATGGTCTCAAGAATTTTGTGAGTGCTGATCTTGAACTTGTGAGTCTCCTTCCTCCACCTCTTAAGTAACTGGGATTACAGGCATGCACCACCATGCATGGATATACATGCATGCATGAATACTATGTGGTTTTTACTTCATGGTTTAAGCTTGTCTCAGCTGACTTGCCACCAACCATGCAATCTAAAAGACCAGAGCACAGCTAACATGCTCTTGCACCTCGTCTTGAAAGTTATACATCTATCACTTCCTCCCATAGGAGGTCAAGAGTACCAGGAGGTGTAGCCTTCTGGAGACTACTCTAAGAAGTAATCAATGTATATATAGTATGTGAAGCCATGGAGCTAGTTATTACCTAGGGGGTGAGTGTGGAGAGAAGAGGATGGAGCCAACATGAGAACAGAGAAGAGTCTGAGGAAAAGCTCCTCTCAGCGGCCCTGTAGGTAGAAATGTTTCCCAAAGAAGGGCTGAACAATGGCCTAAACAACGGCCACTGGACTTATCTTTTTTAAACCTCTATCTCCTTTGGCCTCACACCTCTCAGATTTAGCTGTGAGGAAAGCAGGTGTTATTTCAAACCACAACTAGTTTAAGACACTTTTGCACACTGTGGTAGCACCATCCTTTGTTACTAGGGGCTGGAGACTTGGTTCAGGTAAGACCTGGATAATCTATTTGTATGAAGGGTCAGGTTCTCCCTGGACATGTGCTGGAAGGTGAGAAAGAGCTGCAGGCTGAATACGGTGAGATGAACAGAGGTCCAGACACCATTTAGAGTACTAGGAGGGCTGACAGCAAAGGGCTGTTTACTGAAGCAAATCAGCTCAAAGAAGCTTAATAAAATCCCCTGTGGGTTTTGCACTCAGCTCCATTCCTTCTCTCTCCTTGGCTTCCTTAAACACTCTCTGCTCATGGTTCACTAGGGTTCTCCAACCCATTTTGGTTCCAGACTAACCAAAAATTGGGAGCCTCATATGAATACTTTCTGGGTGGAAGTGTAGCTCAGTGGTAAGATGCTTGCCTGGACCTCTGAGGCCTTGGGTTCCATTTCCAGTATGCAAAACAAAGAAAAGAAAAGGGCACCCCTCAAAAATTAAGTGCTTTCTAGGTGATAGCACTTTCTTGATGTTTTATGTTTATTACCTCAGTTTGTCCTCACAAAACCCACCCAACAGACAGCTACCGTCATCACTACCATGTGTGCTCTAAAGATCAAGAAATAGAGGCTCGCAGAGATGATGTTGCTTGTTATTAAGTAGTAGAACAATGATTTCAACCCCCTCTGGCTTCAGACACACACACACACACACACACACACACATCTGGCTTCAGACACACACACACACACACACACACATACACACACACACACATACACACACACACACACACACACACACACACACACACACACACACACACATTCTTGTTTAGGGTTTTGAATTTGGCAACCTAGATCAAATCACCCTTGATATAATAATGCTCCATTACTATGGCTTAGATTTTGGCTATCTTCTGTCCCAAACTACAACTTGGTGGAATTCCGTTGCTGACTTTGTGGGTCTGACTCGCTCCAGTTGAAACCCCACTCTGGGCCTCACTGCTGCCAGCTAGGAGAAGGAGTCAAATAAGCTTCTTCCCACCCTTGGGACTTGTTATATGTATGTGCAGTCTCCTTTCTCTTGCTCTCTGTCTGCTTAGCTTTGGTATGCATTTTAATTCCTCACAAACTGACCACTTCTTTCTCCATATCTCCTTCCAACTTTTGGGAGACCTCTCTCACTGGGTCACTGTTTTCTGGTCACCTCTGAACACTTCAAGGTAAAGACTGTCTTAATCATCACTGAATCTCCAATTGGGCATGCTGTAAGCACTCAAAAAGCATTTTCTTAACTGTATGAAAGATGTTAGGAAGTGAACAGGATAACTGTTGTCCTCTTTAGTGGACAATATAAATTGACAATCCAAATGGGTTGATATAAACAGGACAGAACTTCCAGAAGAATCTTCTTAAACTTAATCTCCAACTTCAACATCTTGGTGTGTTTGACTGTAGGTAATCATTAACATTTGATACTGGCGCTTGATATTATTGTGAGAATCAAGAAAACATACTCCCCATGTTATTGCTATCAACCTTTATTGAAGCTAGCTCTATTAACAATACTACTTCATCAAAGCTCTGTGTGTTTTTTTTTTTAAAAGGTGATCAGAAGAAAGTTTATTGAAAGACAATTCCTGGGCCAGAAAGATGGCAGGTGATATTGGTTTGTAATGAAGTCTAGTGTGAACACAGGAACTTGTAAAGGAATATTGTTTCAGAAGGGCAAAAGGGACTCAGTAGATGTGGGAACTCATAGAAAATTAAACAGGTCATAGCAGAGATTAAACTAGGCTAGTGTTTTACTGTAAAAGTGGTAAATTTCTTCTTCCTAAGGAAGCATGGGCTGATCTTGTAGGATTTTATAATTGTTCTTCAGTTTCCTGGATTTGGGATGAGACTACCTCACCGTTGACCACCTCCTGCACGATTGTCTTGATTTTTCGGGTCTTATGTGGATCTAAAGATAAACATTGAATAAAAGGAGGTGGACATTAGTGTCTCATTTTTTTTCTGGTCTTGGGGTTTGAACTCTGGGCTTGGGCACTCTCCCTGAGCTGCTTCTGCTCAAGGTTAATGCTCTACCACTTGAGCCATAGCTCTACGTCTAGCTTTTTCTGTGATTAATTAGAGATAAGAGGCTCACAGACTTTCCTGCCTGGGATGGCTTTGAACCATGATCCTCGGAGCTCAGCCTCCTGGTTAGCTAGGATTACTGGTGAGCTGCCAGCGCCCAGCTAGTGTTTCAGATATTAATCTGAAATTGATTATTGTTGAAGCTTCTGAATTGAGTGTGAATAATACAATCCACCAAATTGAAACTTTCAAAAGTAACTTCTATGTTTTTTTTAAATAGCTTTATCCAGTGAAAGTGACCCTTACTCAGCATTATCCTCTGTAGGAATAAAATGATTTTCTTTCTTTTTCCTTTTTTTTTTTTTTGAGACAGGACATCAAAGTTTGAGTCTGGCCTCCAACTCCTGATCCTCCTATCTCAGTCTCCCAAGTGCTGGGATTACCATCACACCCAGTACATTAAACAATACTTCAAAAAATGATTGTGCTGCTCTTTAATACTTCTTTGTATAATGGTTTTTCTTCCCTACTGGGCCTGACAAAAATTTTTTAATACACTGTTCATTTTGCTGCAAGAATACACCACTGCTTTATGCTATGAGTACTGATCTTTACAATAAGAGTTGCGAGTTTTACATGATTACGTGAGAACCTGACTTCTTGTCAGTGGCTCTTATCTAAATACCTTTAGAGGAATCAATTGACCCGGCTTGAGACTTGTTGCTCAACACAAGCAAGCTTTCATCGAATTCAGCACTGTAACAAAAACAATGAGATATGACCTTGGGTTGATGCTTATCCAAATGAGAAGACGAGAGGGGAATTTGCTATTTGTGCTAAAAATTAGAAAAAAAATCCCATAAAGCTATGACAAAACAGATAAGGGATCCCAGACTTCTTGTGGAGGGATATAGTCCCAACAGCAAAACAGATGGCTTGCCAATCTACATTTCCAAACCGTGCCTTGGTTTGGAAGAGAAGGGACCTGGCAATCAGTGGAAGACCTGGTCCTAGAAATTGTATGTCCCAGTCACCAATCCTGACGTCCTCCCCTCCAGTCCAGAGCACTATGACTTTTGGGAGGTTTGCTATGACAAATCTGAATGATTCCTGCTTGATGTGACCTCTTTAGCACCAGATCATCAAATGGTCTGATTCTTTTTTAAAAGAACGTGCAATAAACTTCAGTCTGTGGTCCCTTTGTTCATTGCAGCATTTTATGAATTATTATCAAGTAAGATAATGTGTGACAACACTTTGCACAGTAATTTAGTAAGTTCTAGGCAAGTGTATCCTAGATTTGTTTTCCCCTCCTTCCTTCCTACCTCTCTCCCTCCCTCCCTCCTTTCTTTCTTTTTTTCCTTCCTTATTTTCTTTGCTTTTCCCCTCCCTTCCACCCTCCCCACTTCCCCTTCCCCCCTCTTTCTCTCCTTTCCTCAACTCCCCCAGTGTCATCAATGCACCAACACTCCCCGCAGCAGGGGTTGCTATTTTCTATATATTGAAGAGTCCCCCTTCTCCTCCTACCGCAGAGGCCTACTGTAGCCCGGGTGGGTGGCATTTAGTCCGGGAGACTCACCCCTCGGCCTCCCCCTCGAGCAGGCGGCGGTAGGTCTCGATCTCCATCTCCAGGCGGGCCTTGACGTTGAGCAGCCGCTGGTGCTCCGCGCTCTGGCGCTCCGCGTCGGCGCGCACCTGCTGCAGCTGCTCCTCCAGGTCGCCCGCCAGCTGCTGCACCTGGGACAGCTGGCCGCAGTAGTCGCCCTGGGTCTCGGCCAGGGACTCCTCCAGGGACTTCTTCTGCACGAAGGAAGGAAGCAAGCAGTGAGGGACGGCAGGGGAGCGCGCAGCGCGTGGCCGGCAGCACACCGCAACGGGGGCGCCCGCCCAGGCCGGGGACTTGCGGCGGCGTCCCACAGCCTACCATGGCCAGCTGGGACTGGAGCTCGATCTCCAGGTTCTGGAGCTCGCGCCTCAGGTCGCTGATCTCGCTCTTGCTGGACTGCAGCTGCTCGGTGTTGCTGCTGATCTCCTTCCTGAGCTCCCCGCTCTGCAATGGCAACGTGGGGGGCGGGATTCAGGGGGTGAGCGCCCCAGCCCACTCACCTCCATCTGCCAGTGCATCAGAAGCTTTGGTCTCTTGGCTTACCTTTTCCAGGTACCAGGCTTCTGCATCCTTCCGATTCTGCTCCGCGGCGGCTTCAAACTGCGCCCTCATGTCGTTGAGGATCCCCGTGAGGTCCAGCCCTGGTGCAGCGTCCATTTCTACGCTGACCTCACCTGGGCTGCCCGCCCGGTAGCTTTGGAGCTCCTGGTACCGCGAGGGAGGGAGAAGAAAGAGGTGCAGGGGTCGACCGTGAATTCAACAGTGGGCTCCCAATACTTTTGCCTTTCTAGGCCTCTTGCAACACAGAGATACTAAAAATTAATCGGGCTCCGTGAAAACCAGAAATGATAAAAGATTACAGACTTACACCTGTAATACCAGCTACACCAGGGGCAGAGGTTAGGAGGATCTCGAATTGGAAACCAGTCTCAGCAAACTAAGGACGATTCTATTTCAAAACCAAAATACTGGCTGGGGACTGGTGGCCCAGGCCTGTAATCCTAACTACTCAGGAGGCTGCAATCTGAGGATTGTGAATTAACTTATTCTCATCTTCAATTAACTACCAAAAGGCTGGAAGTGGATCTGTGACTTCTTGGGTAGAGCTCTAGCCTTGTTGTAAAAGCTAAGGGAGAGTGCCTAGACTTAGAGTTCAAGCCTTAATACCAAGGAGGGAAAAGGGCTGAGTGTTCTCTCTCTCTATCATATTGTAAAGATTAATCGATTAATAAAAACTTTCTAAAAACCAAAAAAATTTTGTCTTCAGATTTACAAAGGACATAAGATGCCTTCACAGGTCCCTTAAGTTACTTCAGGTTCTCTGTGTGGTGCCTGTGAGTGGAGCTGGTCAGCTGGCAGTGCTCCTAAGGACTGTATTCCACCGCCTTTACAGGAAGGCAGGCCAGCTGTGTGTGCAGGGGATGGGAGAGTTTCAACAGCCTGTGCCAATGCCAGGGCTGCAGGAAGTACCTGGGCCTGCATACAGACATTGAAAATGATGAGAAACTTCTTTAGAAGACTATTGCTTTGGTCCATTCTGTATACCAGCCTTGCTCCCAGCTCCCTGCTCTCTCCCTGCTCTCTCTCTCTCTCTCTCTCTCTTTCTCTCTCTCTTCCCCCCATACACAAACACACACACACACACACACACAGTGTCATACTAGAGTTCTACATGTGTGTCTCACACTATTCACTCAGTTTCTCTAACTTAGCATTCTATGAGATCAATAATTACAATATTACTGTCATTACCCAATAATGTAAATGTCAAAATAGAAAGTTCCTCTAATTTGTTAAACCTTAATAGGAACTTCAAGCAATGTCACCATGATCGCCACCACCACCATCATCCATCATCATCATCATCATCACCAGTGTGTACAAACACTCACACACACAGAACTCCAACACCAGTGGCCATTTTACCAGGAAGATAATGTATCTTCCATATTGAAACTACAGATTTACAAATTTGAAATTGTAATTTTGGGGTCTAGGGTAGGGGAGTGAGTGACTCTGACCTCCTCATGGTTCTTCCTCAGGTAGGCCAGTTCCTCCTTGAGATTCTCGATCTGCATCTCCAGGTCGGCTCTGGTCAGGGTCAGCTCATCCAGCACCCTGCGCAGCCCGTTGATGTCAGCCTCCACAGTCTGGTGCAGGGCCAGCTCATTCTCATACCTGACAACAAAGTGTAAATCAGGTTAGGGGACCAATGTTACTGACTGGACAAAGAGCCTGCTCTCTTCATGCCTGAACCAGTGCCAGTATTTAAGAAATAGCAGCAATCGGGGCTGGGAATGTGGCTTAGTGGTAGTGTGCTTGCCTTACATGCATGAAGCCCTGGGTTCGATTCCTCAGTACCATATACACAGAAAAGGCTGGAAGTGGCACTGGCTCAAGTGGTAGAGTGGTAGCCTTGAGCAAAAGAAGCTCAGGGACAGCGCC
Source organism: Dipodomys merriami (assembly GCF_024711535.1). Taxonomy (NCBI): domain Eukaryota; kingdom Metazoa; phylum Chordata; class Mammalia; order Rodentia; family Heteromyidae; genus Dipodomys; species Dipodomys merriami. Next base: position 27,400,931 of record NW_027203270.1, on the reverse strand, counting down.
CAGGCCCTGAGTTCAAACCAGGACTGGAAAAATAAACAAAAACCCCAAATAGCATCACAGTGTATGTTACAAGTTTTGCTTTCATAATTTTCTCCTTTTTTTTTTTAGTATCATAGTTTACTGCCCAGATGGAGAAGAGAAAGGTGAGAAAATAGCAATGAGCCTCAACAGCAGTGTACCCCAGGGAATAGGTCGCTGGTTGGTGGCTGTGCTGGACGCAGCTGGAGTCCTTCTTTGTAAATTGGCTTTCTAATAGCATCCTGAAAGCAGCTGAAAAAAAGTACTCCGTTTGCTTAATTTTCTTCATGATTTAATTAAAGCCTTGAAAACCCTTAGAAGCTTTTACCAAGACTTTATAGGTTCGGGACCACCGTTCCTGCAAACCCCTTATATAGAAGTTTTGCAATTCAAAAAGGAAATTCATTTCTATGTCTTGGAGGGTGGGGTATGGGAAAAATAAAAATCTGTGCGTGGTTAATCTTTCAGGTGTATGTGTCATCAGGAACAATGGAACAGTCGTTAAATGGAACAATCATTCCATTTAACCCCTCAGCAAAACCATTATTCATCCATTCAGATATATTGAAAATTCAGGTTTAGGACTTTGAAAAAATTACCATCATGATCTAGAAACAATAAATGACTTAAGATTTTAAGGGCGTGTAATGTGAATTGTGTGGAATTGCTTTTTAGAACCAATGTATGGATCATGTGCATTTCAGAAGATTGGGAATTTTGCTGTCATCAGAGACAGGAAGGTGGACTGAGAAGAGGCAGTGGGATAGGTTCAGTTATGGTCAGTCTATCCTTACTTCATCCTGAAGTCCTCGGCAGCCAACCTGGCATTGTCAATCTGCAAGATGATTTGCGCATTCCCGATGCTGGCAGAAATGATCTGGTGAGGGAGACACAGACAATGAGGTCCTAAAATACTAGCAGTATATGAATATTATTATATTTTGGCATTAAAGGTCCTGTTCAATACTTTTTTAAAATCAAGAGTTTAAGATAGTTTAACTTTTTAAGAAAATATAAAAGTATTACTGAAAATTTAAGAAAATATGCATTTTCCTACAAGAAGGTGTGGAAATGTGTGTTGTTGTAGGAGACATGAGAAGTGGTAACTTCCTGAGATGAGAACATTCTCCAGGTACAGGGTAACTTGACATCTAGGTTGCAGGCAATTATCACTGTAAAACATCGTAACAGCACACAAGAGAAACAACATGCAAGGTGCCCCCCCCATCCCCCAGTGAACACACTCTTACCTTATTCCTGAGGTCTTCAATCAGTGGGAAGTATTTACTGTAATCATTTCGCGATCCAGAATCCCCAGTCCCAGACCCTCGTGTTTTGTACCATTCTCGAATTTTGTTTTCTAGCTCCGAGTTCGAGTCTTCTAGAGCTCGGACCTTATTGAGGTAGGAAGCCAACCTGTCATTCAGATTTTGCATCGTTTCCTTTTCTGATCCAGAGAAGAGGCCTCCGTTGTTGCCTGAGAGCACATACAGAGAGCCACCACCACCTAAGCTGCCCCCAGATCCCATCCCCAGGCCTGCAAAGCTCCCTCCCTGGGCTCCCCCGTTAGCAGTGCCCAGTCCTGCCAGGGAACTTGCAGAGCAGATGCCAAAGCCAGAACCAGAACCGAACATGGACACGGCAGAAAAGCCTCCTCCACAGCCAGCCACAGAGCCACTTCCAATGCCACAAGCAGAGATGCTCCTAGGTCTGCCCGCCATCCCAGCCTGTGAGGACGGCCGCCGGGACATCCCTGAGGAGGTGTACATGGCTGGCGTTGCTGCGGAGTGAGCCACAGACAGTCAGGAAGCAGTGTCTTTAAGCTAGAAGGGCCAGCCTTTTATAGGCCGTGATGGGAGATGCAGTTGAAGAGTTCACTTGCTCCGTTGGAAATAGGGTGTCTTCCCTGCCCCTTTTTGGCCAGCTCAGCAACTATGTGATTTATGTACAATGAAAATTCATTGATACAGAAATAATTGAATAGTCATTTCCCTTAAGTATTTGTTGTAACCAAAAGGAAGTTGGGTGAAGTAGAATTAGGCTGTCATAAGGAATTTTTCTTCCTTAAGTTATTTTCAATGCCTATCCTCTCTGCCCAGTGTCTTCTACATAGCAGGAAAGCAAGGAATGGGTGCTGAATGGATAAGTCTATGAATACTTCCGAAACCTTAAGCTTCTTAAAGTTCTTTACTCATCTTTCCTAACTGTTTCCTTTGGGAATGTAATATAAACTCTCTAATCTCACAATCTAGTATATCATGTGTGTGTGTGTATCTGTATATATATATATATATATATTCATATTCAGTAATACAGTATATATAGTTTCAAAAGGATTGCAAAATGCCCTGGTGAAAGATGAGGACTAAGTGAATTTTGTAGGTGAAAATGTTATAGAATTCAAATTGTCAAGAACTTGTCATTGGATGTTGCACAGTTTCTGGTTTTGACTCAGAAAAGTAGATCTATTGAACACCAAAAAGTACCACATTTGAGTATAATATTATAATCATTTCAGCATGTTTTTTTTCCTTCAAAATCAGCCTTGATGTTCTCGGTAGACTATGAAGTCATAATTGAGAGTTTGGGCCTTTAGCCTGGTCTCCTGACATCTTACAAGCATATGTTAAGCCACACTTCCCCCACAGGACCTGCATATTACAGGTATTACCACCACCATTCCTTCAAGATACAGGGGTTCCAATCTACTACTGTAGAAATAATAAGACACTGTTTTAATTCACTCACAGGGAATGTGCTGAATTTGAAATTACGTTTTCATTAATGATTGCATAACGGGGTCACAACTCACATGTATTTTTTTTAAAACTTGGAGCCAATTTTATGTTGGAAGGTATACTTTCCGACTGTAATGTTTATATGGACATTTAAAATAGTTTTGCTTCATATCTATATATCAGGTTTGTCCAATAAACACTTAACTATTTCTATTTCTATTTCAATAAACTATTTCTATTTCAATAAACACTTATCTATTTCTATTATCCTTGATTGTAAGATCTCAGGTAGGGACCACCTCTCCTTTATTATTTTTGTTTAATCCTGAATTTGTTTGCCTGAATTTTGTCCTTGTACTCCCAGAATTATTTTGCTTGTAAGAACTTAATTCTTAATGTGTTTAAATATGTCACTCAAAATGCATTTGATTGAAAAATGTGGTTAAGTCCAAATTTTTTTTTTTGGTTGGTCGTGGGGCCTGAACTCTGGGCCTGGGTGCTGTCCCTCACTTCTTCAGCTCAAGGCTAGCACTCTACCACTTGAGCCACAGCACCACTTCTGGCCTTTTCTGCTTAGGTGGTGCTGAGGACTCGAACCTAGGGCCTCATGCATGCAAGGCAAGCACTCTACCACTGAGCCACCTTCCCAGCCCTGGTTATGTCCTAATTTACGGGTACACTTTGAACAAAATTTATTCTGAGTTTAGGTATGAGTGAAAAAAGTCAGAAATGAAAGAAGTATTTCTTTCTCATTGACTTTTTCGGGGAGGGGGCAGCTAAGTTAATCAGCTTGCATAGGGTGGCGGTTAGCTCTGCTGTTAGCTCAGCATGGTGTTAATCATCCAGACTCTGTTTTAGAGGTTTCAGAAGTAGACATAATTTTCTTTGACAACCATGTAAATGTATAAGCATGTAGGAATGCTTAATGCAAAAACAATCTTGGGCTTATTGGTGAAATGATTGCTTAAGTTGAGACACAGGACTAGAGCCAGGATGAACTCTTATAAAAAAATTATGTCTTTGCCAAGTGGAGTGGTACATGCCTGTAATCCTAGCACTTGGAAGGCAGAAGCAGGAGGATCACACATCTGAGGCCAGGACTATGTAGCAAAACACAAAGAATTATATCTTTTATTTTTGTACAGTTTGGGGAATATTAAACATGGAGGAAATGATTTATGCATCATTTTGATAAAAGTATTTATATTTTGATGGTACTGAAGTTTGATCTCAGGGTCTTTTTGCTTGCTATACAAGCACTCTGCCTGATGTGATAATTTTAAATCTTTAGATATTTTGTTAAGTAAAGTGTGTCAGGTTGGTTAGTTTTCTGGTCTTTGTAGGATTTTTCTTTTTTAATTTCTTTCTTTTTTTTTCTTTTCCTTTTCTTTTCTGTACTGGGCCTTGAATTCAGGGACTCTTTGTGCTCAAGGCTAGGGCTTTACCACTTGCACTACAGTGCCACTTTTGGCTTTTTTTTTTTCTGAGTAGTTTATTGGAGATAAGAGTCTCACAGACTTTTCTGTCAAGGCTGGCTTTGAACTATGATTCTCACATCCTAGCCTCCTGAGTGGCTATGTTTACAGGTGTGAGCCACCGGCACCCAGCTATTACAGGGTTTTTAATCTGAGATTCTTTTTTCCCTTGAAATATAGACACTTGCCACCTGTTGTTGAATAGCATTGCAAACACCTGCAGTGAGCGAACAGTACTGGATTGCCTTAGGGCTGAGCCATGCACAAGGGTCCCAAAGCAGCCCCAGGGAGGCTGAGTTCTGGACTCAGAGCTCAGTGGTTCTACAAAAGAGGGGAAAGATTCTGTAGTGGAATGTGGTAGAAAGAGAGAAAGGAACCAAGTAAAATAGCAAGGGGAATTTTGGAAGTAAGACCGGGGAGAGAAAACAAGAGCTTGAAGGAGAGAATTAAAAATATGCAGACCATAAAACAGTGTTGAGCCTGGGAGTGCTTCTGTGTGAATCCACGTACCTGAGATTACTCTGTGTGAGGCTGATGGGACAGGGGCTTCTAAAAGGAACTTTAGGCTAGGTGCTTGGTGGCTCACACCTGTAATCCTAGCTACTCAGGAGGCTGAGATGTAAGAAACACAATAGGAAACCATCCTGGGCAGGAAAGTCTGTGAGACTCTTATCTCCAATATACTACTCAGAAAAAGCCAGAAGTGGCGTTGTGGCTTAAGTAGTAAAGCACTAGCCTTGTGGCTTAAGTGGCAGAGTGCCAGCCTTGAGCAAAATGAAGCTCAGGGACAGTGCCCAGGCTCTGAGTTCCAGCCCCAGGATTCTCTCTCTCTCTCTCTCTCTCTCTCTCTCTCTCTCTCTCTCTCTCTCTCTCTCTCTCTCTCTCTCTCTCTCTCTCTCTCTCTCTCTCTCACACACACACACACACACACACACACACACACACACACAAATAAAAGGTTTAACAATTTAGAAACAGGAACACAAATTGGAGAGAGATTTATTTTTTAATTTGCATAGAAGAGACTGTGAGGCAGAGTATGATTAGGATGTGTACAATTGATAATTGGGTTCTATCACTTGTAATTGGTATGCTGTGTGATAAAGATGGCAGTAGTGATGTTTTAAATATTCTAGTGCCGGTTGATTTCATTTTTTTTTTTTTTTTTGCAGGCAGTTTGAAGCTCCTCTGAGTTAAACATTTCTATCTAATTACAGAGAGTAATAGATAGGCTTCTTCCTCTTTCTAATGACCAGAAAACATTAATAGTGATTTCTGATGGCCGCTTTCTTGAAGATAGCAAAATTTAGGGCCATTTTCTTTCAAAACCCCAGCAACACCTCCTCCTGCCAGCGGTTATATACTTTCTTCCACCTCTTTCACTTCCGATGACACGACCTTGCCATCCACCACTTCCTGCACAACAGTCTTGATCTTCCTGGTTTTCTTTATGTCTGAGTGCAGATTAAACACTACATGTCAGTTCAGGCACATCACTGCTGGTCTACAAAATTCAAGCTGATGGTTATCCTTCGGTGCTTATTTCCATCTCTTAGGAAACCATTAGAACCCATCCTTTTTCTTAAATAATCTTAGTTTTAAAAATAAATAAATGCTGAAAATGTATCATCCTTCCCAAATGGAAAATATTTTTTCATACTCCTTCCACCCCAAACGGAAATATACAGTCTTGAGTTTAGTAAAAAGTCACATTTCCCTTTTGATGCTTTCTTTTCAGGATCTCAGGGTGTCTTAGGATAGCAATAGCTCTGGTTGAGAGAATTGCCACTCATATGATGTGTGCTAAAGTTCTCTCAGGGTTGCTTTATTTGACATTCATGAGTTTTAGGGTCCCCATGTCTCAACCACCTTTGGCCTTTCACTAGTAGCTTCTGAGATTTCAATGTTCCAGAAAAATACTCCCAAAGTTCAGAACACTTACCTTTCTCTTCCAAACTTTGTAACTGATATTGTATAGTTCTGTGGGGAAACAAAAAAAGAGTTACTCACATTTTGAAAATGGAGTGATCCCTTCCCTTTTCTATTTTAAACCAAAGTCTGAGTAGTGTGCATTTAAAGGATGTTTCCTATTTCCTTGTGACAATGTTTATTTCAATATGGAGTTCCTACTTTTTCCTTCTTCTTACCTTTCTTTCTTCCTTCCTTCCCTCTTTTTTCCTTCCTTCCTTATTTCCTTCCTGTCTTTCCTCCCTTTCTTCCATCCTTCTCTCCCTCCCCCTCCCTCTTTCCCTCTCTTCTTTCCTTCCTTCCTTCTCTCTCTTTCTTTCCTTCTTTCTTTCCTTCTTTCTTTCTTTCTTTCTTTCTTTCTTTCTTTCTTTCTTTCTTTCTTTCTTTCTTTCTTTCTTTCTTTCTTTCTTTCTTTCTTTCTTTCTCCTTCCTTCCTTCCTTCCTTCCTTCCTTCCTTCCTTCCTTCCTTCCTTCCTTCCTTCCTTCCTTCCTTCCTTCCTTTCCTGTCTCACCGGCTCTTTCCCTCTCCCTCCCTCCCTTTCTTTCCTTCCTTTCTTTTTTTTGTGATTCTGGGGTTTTGAACTTCAGAGCCTCAGGTTTGCTAGTCAGGTTCTCTACTTCCCTACTACTTGAGCTATGCCTCTAGCAAATGTTATATTTTACTTTTCAGATAAATCATGTGCTCTTCCCCAGGCTGGCCTTAGAATGCAATTTTCTTACCTTTACTTCCCAGATAGCTGGAATTACAAGACATGTGTTACCATGCCTATCTTGTTTTTTGAATCAGAACCTCACTAACCTTTTGCCTGGGTTGGCTTCCAAATTGTGATCTTCCTGTCTCTCCCTCCTGAGTAGCTAAGATTACTTCTGGCCCTTGAGTATCCTACTTTTTAACTAGAAAAATTTATAGCCTCAAAACTGATCTGTTAACCTTCCATTAGAAGTTTCTCAAGTTAGAGCTTCAAAATTGGAGTGGAAGTTTAAGTCCTGTGTTCTGATGCTCTTGGATGTGATATCTAATACTAGTTGCTGTTTCAGCAGTGCTGACTCACAAACTCTGGTTCCCACGGACCTCCCGTGGCCTTCTGTTTAATTTGCAAATGCTCAATGAGAACTTTACAAAAGGTATTATGTTTTCAGTTGTCTACTAATTGTTTAAGAAAAATCTAGCAAGCCTAATCTGTAGTGTAGATAGCTATCTTCTCACACATTCCTACCATAGAGCACAGGGTTCAAAGGTTAAGCTTGCTGTTTTGGGTGTGTGTATAATTTTGGGGCATATTTTTGTGTTGTCATAATTGTGTTTGTATAACTCAATGTTGGTGCTGCCTCACAAGAGACACAGAGAGAAGAAAAGAGAATAGGAAATAGGCGGGGGCCCACATCCCTGGCTGCGAAGAGCCTTACTGTACGTCTTCTCCCTCCAGAAGGCGCCGGTAGGTAGCGATCTCCTGCTCAAGCCGGGTCTTTATGTCGAGGAGCAGAGCATACTCGTTGTTCTGGCGTTCCATGTCACCCCGGATCTGCAGCAGTTGTGCTTCTAGGGAGCTCAGCAGTCCCTGGATGGTGGCCAACTGGTTGCTGTAGCGAGTTTTTGTTTCCTCTAGGGTGAGCTCTAGAGACTCTTTCTATAAATGCAAGATAAACAGGGGCTTGATGGAACTACTCACTCAATTTTAATTTCTTTTAAAAAGAATTCCCACGAAGCTGGTCTTGGGCAATGTGCATGTTTCTAGTCCTTTCTGTCACTCCTCCTATCTAGGCAACCTTAGCTGGCCAGTTAGGATTCCCTGGCTTGTGGATTTTCCCTGTTGCTTGAAGCTTCACCCCTGCTCGTCCCTCATTGTGGTACATTGTGTTGTTGCTCTCTTGGTATTTGCTACTTCATCCTACCTGACCTAGAAGAGGTCACACCTCTAGTCCCTTCAGCATCCTTGGCCACATGAACCATGCTCTGAGTGGAAGATTAGACTTCTTCAACCTATGAGGTCAGGCTGAGCAAGTGATTTTTCTTTTGCCTCTGAAATGCAAGCCAAAACGGACAGATGCCTTTTCACAAAAGAGGAGCTCTAAGAGCAATCACATAGCTCAGTCGTTGCTCTTTGCTTTCTGCTGAAACTAGCATGTCTCAGATTGGGTGAAATCTCATGGAACCATAGTGATATTACTGTACTTTACCACAGCATGATTTATCGCGGGCCAGTTGATTTGTTTAGTCTGCAGTGTCTTGATTTCTGTTCTCCAACTTAAAAACCCATCTCAGTGTGTGTGTATGTGTGTGTATGCACACACATACGCGCACGTGCCCGTATACGTGTGCTGCTCCTGGGGCTTGAACTGAGGACTCTGTACTGTTTCTACCATTTGAGCCACAGCTCTGCTTCTATTTTTTGGTGGTCAATTGGAGATGAGACTCTCCTGTCCAGGCTGGCTTTGAATTGCAGTCCTCCAATCTGTAGTCTAGGATTACAGATGTGAGCCACCAGCATCCAGCCCGTGTCAGTTTTTAAGATCTAGTTTACATGCCATTTCTCCTGTGAAATCTTCCCAATCTACTCTTTCCTCTGCATTTGTCCACCACACTGACCTTTCCTTTTGTCTTTTCATTATTATGAGTTGTTCAACTTGTTTCTCTCTTGGCTCTGCAAGGGGAGAGGTTATTTCATCTAGATCTTTTTGTTTTCAGAGTTCTGAGCACAGACAATGAACACGCATTGATTGAGCAATGGAAGTTAAATGTGCTTTACCATGCTGAGGTGAGACTGGAGCTCGATCTCCAGGTTCTGGTAGGTGCGTCTCAGCTCTGTCACTTGAGTCTCTGTGACTTTCAGTTCTTCGGTGTTCACTGTGACTTGTTGCTGCAAAGCTTCAGACTAAAATTCCACACATGAAAACAAGTAAGTAACTGAGGGGGGAAAAAGAAGGAAGGAAGGAAGGGAGGAAGGAAGGAAGGAAGGAAGGAAAAGGAAAGAAGGACAAAAGGAAGACAGGAAGACTGAGGAAGTAAAGAGTATCAGTGAAAGCAAAAGAGAAGAAAAAACAAGTTCTTTCTGGGGACACATTGTCCATACTTGCTGTAGACTTATGATATCACCTGTCTTTCAAACTGCTCCTTGGCCTCTTGAAGGTTCTTCTGGGCTAAGACTTCATATTTCTGCCTCATCTCATTCATGATATCACTGAGGTTCAGGCCTGGAGCAGCATCCACCTCCACGTTAACTGTGTTGCCCAGCTGCCGGCGCAGGACGTCAACTTCCTAGGAGAGAGGAAATCCGGACTGAGTTTAGTCTGACGTACATTCCCAGATAAGGCTGGGCAGAAAAGGCATGAGAAGTCTTGTGTCTTCTTTCAATGGGGATAAGTGAAAGAAAAAGAGAAAAAGAGAAAGAAAGAAAATGATACTGGGCTTAGTGTGGTAAAAAACTGTTAAGACTACCATTGTTACTGTCAAGTTCTTACCATCACCTACTCTTCTTCTTTGCATGGTTTCTCTTTCCCCTTATTATTGAAGCCGTTCTATCTTTCCCAATTCCATCTCTGAATAGTTTCTCACCTCCTGATGTTCTTTTTTGAGGAGAGCCAGGTCTTTGTTCAGCTCTTCAATCTGAATCTCCAGGTCTGTCTTCTGTAGAGTCAGATCATCAAAGACCTTATTCAAGCCTTGGAGGTCAGCCTCTACTGTTATCCGCATTCCCCTCTCTGTCTCAAACCTGTGAATGAATTAGTGTGGAGATAATGGAATCCCTCTGAAGCTGTTACAGGAGAGATAATTCAATAGGTTAAAATAGATTTTATATGTGGTACACCAGGAGATCAATTTCAATACTGTATCATGCCTTCCTTTGTATGTCCTCAACATGTGCATGAGAATCTAGGAAACAGATCATTTGCTCCTTACTATAATCTGTGTGATTTACAATCTGCAAGAACTTCAAGTTCCTGACACAAGATGGAAGCAAAGGCTTGTAATCCCAGAGACTTGAGAGCTGGAGGCAGATGCATCCAAAGTGAAGTATCTTAAAACAGTCATATATTTTCCTGTCATTCTTATATGTTATTTTTTAATAGCAAAAACTTTAAAAAATGATAATGCAGTGGCTCACTCAGATGTTGTTCTAGTAAAACTCAAATGAATAAATTTCATTGCTTTAGTCTTCAACTCTGCTTTTTAAATCACTGAATCAAGGTAGGAGGCTCTCTTTAGATAACAGGAGGGCATTAATGCAGAAGGGGAATTCTGGGACGCTCTGTTATTTCACCTGAGAATGGAGTTAGTTCTGTAACAGATAACTATTGAAAAGAATGTTAGCATGTGTGGAAACATCACAATGAACCCCTCACATAGTACAATATGAGGAAGAAACAAATGACAGTCAGAGCATTGATCCAGGATCACCAAGTCCTCTAGCCCTCAATGATGCCTTTTCCCTCTTAGATTTATTTTTAGGATGTGAGTTTCAGACCCAGAAGCTTTGTTAACCTTCAGAAGCCTCAGATCCTTCCATTGCTCACTGTCAATTAGCTTAGCAACCTCTGTCACCTCAAGGGTGTACAACAGTAGGTTGCAGGTATGTCAGTCTGTGACTCACCCAATCTGACCAACCAAACCTTTATTTATGCTAAAAAATGGGAAGGAAGTGGCACTGTGGCTCAAGTGGTAGAGTGCTCGCCTTGAGCTGAAGTGCACAGGGACAGCACCCAAGCCCAGAGTTCAAGCCCCATAACCAACCAAAAAAAAATGGAAAAATAAAAAAGAATGTTTTAACAATAAGAACTAACCAATGAAAACAAATGCTGGAGGTGTTTAGTTACATGCAGGATGATCAGATTTAAGGGTTGTGGAGAGAGATGTTTTTCCCTGAGAGCTGGGATGGATCACATTCACATAGCTTCTAACATCCCTTAAGTGTTAAGATTCTGAAATTATTTAATGTTTGTTTCATAACCAACAACAATATGGTAATTTGTGTGCATAATTGACTGCTAAGAAGATTTTTCTTTCTTTCTTTTTTTTGCTGGTCCTGGAGCTTGAACTCAGGGCTGGGCACTGTCCCTAAGTCTCTTTGTATTCAAGGCTAAGTACTCTACCACTTGAGCCACAGAGCACCTGGCTCTTTCTGATTATTTTATTGGAGATAAGAGTCTCACAGACTTTCCTGCTTGGGCTGGATTTTAACCACAATCTTCAGATCTCAGACTCCTGAGTAGCTAGGATTACAGGCATGAACCACTGGTGCCGGGCTTGTCATGGTCCCAGGGTTGGTGGTATACATTTGCAATCCCAACACTATGCCATCTTGGGCTCCACTGAAAAAAAAGAAGAAATTTACCATGGTTTTCAATACCTACTTCAGCCTGAAGTCCTCTGCCGTCAGTTTAGCATTATCAATTTGCAGGACACATCGAGCATTTTGCAATTGAGCATCTCTAATCTGAGAAACACATGAGAAGGAATGATATTTTCAACTAGGAAGGAGTTTAAAGTGGTTGGCTGTATCTTCCTATTTAAGTACAATGGTAGCAAAGGTGACTTTCACGTAAAGAATTTCCACAGAAGATTAGCTAGGTAAGAGGAATATTGACAAGAATATTTAACAGAAATAGATACATAAAATGCAACTCTGGCCCCTAGAGTTTGGCTCACTTTCTTGTGATTTCTACAAAATGATTGTTCTTTACTCCAATGGATTCATTGAACCTGAAATGAATATCTTTGCCTTGGATGTCATTCCTGCCTACACCATTTATATTAGTCACCTTCACCTGATACACTCCCCGCTCCTCCTTCCCATCTCAGCTTGGACAGTGTGGCTTCAGGGGAGCCTTCTGGGACATCCTCTGAACTTAGCTAGGATCTGCCTGGGCTCTAGTTGCCCGGCATGTCCCTCCTGCACTTATTGATCTGTGTGGTAATTACCTTTGCCTATGCCCATTTCCTTCTAAATCACTTTACATTCAGACTTACATTCTCTTGGACCCATCATAATGCTCAGACCCCATTACTTAGAACTTAGTACTTACTAAGTAATGGATGAATGAAGGGTAGGAGTCATTAGTTATGTATATCATGATGGATAAACTATGGATCTTATGTGGTATTCTGTGGGTGAGTTCTATAAGATGTATGTGGATCGGATGCCATTATTTAGGTGTTACAGTGGCAGGTGTCTTTCAGTGGATCCAGTCCTAGAGAGAGGGCTGCCTTGATATGCTGGATCTACCCAGTTAGACAGAACTAGTGGCTGTGCCTATGTATTTGAGATGATCCCAAATTAGTGCAGAACTGTGAACCTTAAGCCAGAAACCTGTGGCTTGCACCTGTAACACCAGCTACTCAGGAGTCTGAGATTAGAGGTAGAAAAAGTCTATCTGTCCAATTAACCAGTAAAGAAACATAAACAACAGAAGTGGAGATATAGCTCAAGTGTTAGAGCACCAGCCTTGAGAAAAAAAAAAGAAAAGAAAGAAACCAAGTGAGCATGCGAGGCCCTTGCTTCAAACCCTAGTACTGGCACCAAAAACTGAGCCAAACTAAAACACGAGCCTTAAGACAAACATAGGAGAATGGTTAGTTTATACTGAATGGTTTTGGTGTGAGCCTGAATGAGCTCTTGACAGGAAGGGCATTAGTTCATAAGCTGATGTTTCCTGAGATCTTTCTTATCCTTCCCATCTGCACCCACTTTATTTTTAAAATATAATTTTATTGTTGTTATTAAGGTGTTATACAGAGCGATCACCATTTCCTAAGCTGGTTCTTGAACTTTTACTCTCCTGTAGATTTGAATCAGACTGTACTGATGTTTAGAGTGCAACTCAAGAATGAGCCCTGCTGATGAGTAAACAGCCTTTGCCCTAAAGAAATTATGTGAACCTTAAGTCAGAAATGGAAACTAGAAGGCAGTTTGCTTGATTAGATAAGGACATCGAAGCAAAGCAAACACTTGGTGTCATGTCTGTCATTTTTATTTAGGAGCAAAGTCTTCTCTTATTCCAGTCCACTGATAAAATAGAGAACTCCACCCGCCTTGGATGATATGGGAGTGGGTTGTGATATGATACAATAAATGTGAATTGGGGGCAATAGAACACTTTATTGTTGTAGAAGTGGTTTCTAAGCAACTTGGTGATGATGATCAGATAATTAAAGATGACAGTTAAAAATGCAGGCATCACTGAGACTTGTGCCCCTTCTTTCCCCTCGCCCCACCCCAGTTTCTGTCTTGAATCCATTTATTACTTAGATGTACAGTATTCTAATAATTATGTAATACTAACAAATTAAGGGAGAAAATCTCTGAATTGACTAAAATCTCAAAAGCTGATGAAAGTTCGATGACAAATTCAGAAATATTATCACATACTTTAAAAAATCAACTTCTTTTTAGAGCCAGTGGCTCAATGCCTATAATCCTAGCTACTCAGGAAGCTGAGATATAAGGATTATGGTTTGAAACCAGTCCAGGCAGTAAGTCTGTGAGACTCTGATCTCCAATTAACCACCAAAAAAGCCAGAAGTAGAGCTGTGGTTCCAGTAGTAGAGCATCAGCCTTGAGAAAAAAATAGCTAAGGGATAGTGCTCAGATTCTGAGTTGAAGTCCTAGGACCAACACACCCATATCAAAATCCTTTTCAGGCTGGATGCTGGTGGCTCATGCCTGTAATACTAGTTACTAAGGAGACTGAGACCTGAGAATCATGGTTTGAAGTCAGCCCAAGCATTAAAGTCTGTAAGACTCTTTATTTCTAATTAACCACCCCAAAAATCTGGAAATGGAGCTGTGGCTCAAGTGATAGAGTACTAGCCTTGAGCAAAAGAAGTTCAGGAACAGTACCTAAGTCCTGAGCTCCCAGGACAGGCAAAAAAAAAATCTTTTCAGGAAAATTGTCCTGACATCATAAAGATACAGATTCTAAAGATACAGATTCTAAAATTAGAGGACAAAATTATATTCTGTTTGTAATCAGATTTAAAAAAATTGAAGCATGATCTTCAGTCATTCTGCTGTGTGGATTGTTAGTAATTTAGCAATAAGGGTAGATGATAGGATATAGCCTTTTTACAGTTTTAATTTTCAACCTGATTTGTTTTCCAATGTGTACTTGGACCCACTTAGCACACATGCCCTCCTGATTGGTCATGCAGGGAAAGGTAAGGTGAGAGCCCAGGCCACCCGCCTCACCTGATTTTGCAAGTCTTGGATTTGTTTGTAGTAGGCGCTGTAGTCCCTGATGGTGCTAGGCACATTGGCTTCGTACCACTGCTTGATCTGCATTTCCAGTCTGGAGTTGGACTGCTCCAGGGACCGCACTTTTTCCAGGTAGCTCGCCAGTCGGTCATTTAGGTTCTGCATGGTCATTTTCTCACTGCCCACCAGTAGTTCTCCTCCGTTACTAAGATCGCTCCCATAGCCTGTCAGGTGCCGGGAGGTGGAGATGCGGGTGCCATGGCCTCCAGCACCCCCATAAACACTGGGTGCAGTCCTGAGGCGCTGCATGTTCTCCTTCCTATACAGGGAACTGCTCATGCTGAGCACGGGACCCTGCGAGGAGGAACTGAGGCTTCGGTGCAAGCTTCTGCTGCTGAACTCCATTGGGGATGCTGAGAAGCAGAGCCTGGAACTGGGCTGGAGCTGGGTCTGAAGCTGGACCGGAGCTGGGGTGGAGCTGGGTCGGAGCTGGGCTGGAGCTGGATCACACCTGTGTGATGTTGGTGGTTTGGAGCTCACCTTTTATGGAGATCACAGCGAAGAAACTCCTCCTCTACTGTCTTGTCACCTTAGAGCTGTCACAGTCCACCTTGCCTGGCCTTTTTTTTTTTTTTTCCTTTCCCCTTTCTTTTTTGTACAGCAACATGTATAATTTCATTCCAGAAATTACCACTAGAGGTCTTTCTTGGAGGCTTTCTTAGGGGTGATTTCTTTTGTTAAACATAGTTAACAAAAGGAGCCAGGAAGGGATGTTCTTTTAGTTCTGGCACCTGCCACCTTGGTTTCGTGTCTTCCTAATTTACACATAAAGCATATTTAGGAGTCTCATGAATAATTTAGGCAGCTAACGAAGCCAGATGGGTGCATAATTGTGAGTCACACTTGTGATAAGGGACCATGGTTTGTTTGTATGATGAGTTGCTTTTCAGAAATTGTTTTATGTTGTTAAAATATATTTTTGACTTTGAAATTTATTCCTGTTCTGATATGATGTTACATTTTAGCACTTTTGGTGTAAACACAAAAATTGGACTATTGAAACCAGAATGATAGTTATAATAAATTATACATGTCTCTAGGCATACATACACAGTGAGACTGAAGGAGGACATTCTTTGGAAAGAAAAAGTGGGGTGTAATGCCTATGTACATCTGATCATTTGAAACAATGTTGAAATGAACTCCAAGAAATGGAAATGAGTTTTTAAAAAATATTTTTTGCTATTTTTATTTTCTTTTTCTTTTTTTTGTTTGTCTATATGGCTTTGGGAGTGTAAGGGAAGGCAAAGAAATGGAGGGACAAGGGTTACACAAATGCAGCAATGGTACTTACTGGACACTGTATTGAAAATGAACTATACAACTTGTGTGTGGGGGAGTGGAAGGGAAAAAGTGAGAGAGATAGAAGGGAAGAGGTAGCATTATCCAAAAGCAAATGTACTCTTTGCCTGACTTATGAAACTGTAATCCTTCTGTTTAATACATGTTTTTCTAATAATAAAAAATAAAAGAATGAAACATTTGGACATTTGGAGAGATGTATTAGGAGAGTGATGGAGGAGGCAATTCTGGAAGTTTTTTTTTTCCAGTTTTATTTCTATTGCTCTGTGACTAGTTAATGCATTTAAAATGCTCTGTCAGGCCAGGCATTGGTGGCTCACACTTGTAATCCTAGCTACTCCAGAGGCTGAGATCTGAGGATTGAGGTTGCAGGCTAGTCTGGGCATTAAGTCCCTGTGAGACTCCTATCTCCAAGTAACCACCAGGAAACTAGGATTGGCTCTGTGGCTCAAAGTGGTGGAGTGCTAGCCTTGAGCAAAAAAGGGCAGGGACTGTGCCCAGGCCCTGAGTTGAAGCACCATGACCAATGTGTGTGTGGGGGCGGGTGAGGATGGGGAAGGCAGCTCTGTCATTATCTGACTGTAGGTCTTGATATGGAGACACTTAAAGTAAGTTTTTATAGTGTTGCATGGGGGAGTCTTTCTTCCGTGTAATAGGTCAAGAAACAGATTCTGCCCTGTTCCAACTGTCCTACAGCGGCAGGTCTGCCTCCCAGGATCCCTCATGGAGTTCAGGTGCAGATGCTGCCTAGGGTAGATTTCTATACTCATAGCCTGAGCAGTTCCATCTGAAGAAAGGGGTGTGGGGTTTCCTGGGGGTGATGCTCAGCTTCCTGGAGACCACTGCATGCTGTCTACCTCCAGACGCTCAAGGCCATCTCACCAGTGGGGATATGGTGGTAGCACTCATGGTTTCAGGAACAAGTTTATCTGTTTGTCACCTTTCACTCAAATGCCCATCGACACCCCCTTGAAGCAATGATATCACTTCTTTACTCAGGTTAATAAGAAGGGATTAGGGACATCATAAGTAGCATGCCATTTGCTCTCATCTTGATCCTTACTTGAGCTGATATTTATCAATGATTAAAACAGGCAAGCACACACAAATAAAATAAAAACCCAACCAACAAAGCGAATTAGGAATTGATTTACCTTGCTTTAGTGGCTCATTTGTTATTGCTGCTTTGAAAGCCAGTTACTTAAACAATGGCATGTGTATATGTGTGTGTGTGTGTGTGTGTGTGTGTGTGTATAAACCAGTTGCCTTTTTACTTGTGTGTGTGTGTTACAAATATTTTTTTTCCTCCCAAGTAAACTTAAGACCATTTACATCTCAGAAATAATACATTTTCAAATACGATGCTGTGTTGGATTTTTATCTCAGGATACGTTAAGTTTCTGAAAAGTAGAGGTGACAGAAAAGTAAAGAAGAATTTTCTTATAGACCCATGGACTATATATTCAAAAATGAATGCTTTTTTGGTGCTGTTATTAGGATAAGAAGAGGCTGTTTGATGAACATCACTGGAAAATTATATGATTTAAAATGCCCAAATTGTGTGGTGAGTTAGGCTCAGCTGAGAGTTCCATACACTAACACATATAGTCAAGAAGTATAGAAGCCTCGTGCAAGTCAATGGTTAGCACTGTAGTTTAGATTTGAAGTGTCCCATGTTGAAGACTTGGTCCCTAGCCTGTGGCACTGTTGGGTGGTGATGGGACATTTAGAAAGAGGGGTCTTGGGGAAATAAATTAGGCCATTGGGGGACATACTGTTAAAGATGATGTTAGGATCCTAGCTTCTTCCTGTCTTTCATTGTTACTTGGTTGCCATGAGGTGAACAGCTTTTCTGTCCACCCAAATCCTGCCATAATACCTCTGTCACCACAGGTCCAAAGCAGTCCAAATGATTGCAGATGGAACCCTTTGAACCCATGAGTCAAGATAAACTGTTCCGCTGCGTGAGTGTGTGTGTGTGTGTATGTTCTGGACCTTGAACTTTGGGCCTGGGTGCGGTCCCCTAAGCTCCTTTGACTCTATAGCACTATGTCTAGCTTTTTCTGTGATTAATTGGAGATAAGAGTCTCACGATCTTTCCTGCCTGGGCTGGCTTCAAATCACAATTCTCAGATCTGTCTCCTGAGTCACTAGGATTACAGGCATGAGCTACCTCTTCTGGCTAAACTTTTCCCTCTTATTAGCTGTTACCTTAGCTATTTGTCATAGCAACAGAAAGGAAACAGACAGGGTTAACTTTCCAGCAAGAATGGAATATAAATCCAATTGTTAACACATGTAATTTTGATTCTCTTCTTCAGCATAGTTCTTCCTTATGACTGTTATAATTAAGACAGAGTTGAAAATTCTGTTCTTCCTTTTTTAAAGAATTTAACATTATGTTATCCCCCTATCTTGAGGTTGGCATGTATAGGCTTCCAAAGTTTTAAGCTCAAACTGAGATCTGATACAATAAGGGTATTATTATAAGGTACAGCCCTCAAACTTGCTAATTTGTTTGAGTAGAAACATTACTACTAGAAACCTTTCCATCTGTCTATTAAGGGTGAGAGAATTTGTAATAACCATAGGAAGTCAAGCTGGTATTTGGTAATTCAGTTTTTGAATTTTACCTGGAGGCTGAATAAAGAAAGATCCTCTTAACCTTTGTTTATATGCAGAGTTGTGAGCTTAGAGCCTTTACTATCCTAGGCTAAGTAAAGAAATATTTGATAGGTCCCAACTTCCCTATGGGTAATAGGAAGTACATGTAGACTTCTGAGATCACTCTAGTGTAAATGTTAATGATTAAGTTTGGAAAGTATAGTTCTCAGTGGACTTCATACTTCCTTTGTTATCACAGCTTGGATATGAGAAGCCTAGAATCTGCAGTCTCAGGAGACATTATCTTCCCCAATAGGGAGAAGGAGGGTAG
The DNA here is from genome assembly GCF_024711535.1 of Dipodomys merriami. Lineage (NCBI taxonomy): Eukaryota > Metazoa > Chordata > Mammalia > Rodentia > Heteromyidae > Dipodomys > Dipodomys merriami. The sequence continues at coordinate 27,382,246 of NW_027203270.1, read as the reverse complement.
GAGTATAGATGAAAGAAATGTGGTTATGCATTATTTGTTGGAGGCTGGGATATGGGGGCCCAAGGTTTGATGTAATAAATGTACATTATTGTGTTTTCCCCAGTTAATCCAGGACATTAAGGTTTTGATTTATGCTTATTTGGTGATTCTGCCTAGCTGGGGTTCAATCAATTGATGGATTTGTTATCTTGTCTGGGAAATTATCAAAGCAAGAAGATAAATATACAGCTGTGTATCACTGTATCACTTAGCAACCAGGGATACATCCTGAGAAATATGTTGTTAGGGGATTTCCTTGTTGTTTGAACATTATAGAGTGTACTTACATGAATCTGGATGTTACAGTGTACAATGCTGCAAAGCTTTATGGTACGGTACATCTCTAGAATAATTATGGAAGGCATAGCATGATCATACAGTCACTTACCATTGTGCAGTACTATGGACTGTACATAATTTACTGAATGCAGCTGTGTGTGCTACACTTTGGCACAGTGGGCAAAACAGCCCTTTTATTTACATGAACATCACCACGAACTCATGAATAATGCATGGCACTATGATGTTATGACAGCTATAGGGGTTATGATGTCTGTAGGCAAGAGGAATTTTTCAGTTTTATTATGATCTTATAGGATCACCATCCTACATATGGTCCTTCGTTGATTGCACTGTTCTAGAACATAAAGAATTAACTTTTAATCTTGAATGAACAGATTAAAAGATCTGACAAGTAGATCTGAAAAATAAACTGTAAGAAATGAATATAGCCAGCACTAGTAGCTCAGGTCTGTAACCCTAGCTACTCAGAAGGCTGAGATCTGAGGATCACAATTTGAAACTAGCCCAGGAAGAAACATCCATGAGACTCTTCTCTCCAATTAATCAGCAAAATGTCAGAGATGTGGGTCAAGTGATAGAACACCAGTCCTGAGTGAAGAAGCCAAAGGACAGTCTCCAGCCCCTGAGTTCAAGCCCACTACTGGCATGCACATGCATACACACACACACAACACACACACACACACACACACACACACACACACACACACACACACTAATTACACCTAAAATTTAGTGGTTGGGTTTAATAACATATAAAGTAAGGCTAAACAGAGAACTATTGAACTAGCTAGCTGAGGACGTTGGCAGGATACAGTTAAGGGACAGAGGAGAGTCAAGGAACATGAAGGCTAGAGTGAAATGATCTAACTATGTGTGATGAGGATTCCAGAAGAGGGAAATTGAGCAAGGGGGGAGAAAACATTTGACACAATACAAAAGAGAACTTTTCAGAATTGTTTAAGAAACAAGTTCTTCATCATGAGTCAGGATATGATAAGGATACCTGCACATTCATGTTCATTGCTATATTAGTCACAAGAGCCAAGATATGGAAACAGCCCATATGCGCCACAATACATGTGTGGATCCAAAAAAATGTGGTACCTAAATACAGTGGATTTTATACAGCCATTAAATAACATAATGTCATCTGCAGGGAAATGGTATGGAACCAGAACAAATCATGTTAAGTGAGGTAAACCAAAATCAGAGAGATGAACAGCACATGTTCTCTCTGATATGCAGAAGTTAGATCTAAAATGCACTGCTACATGACAAATTATAAAGGATTCTAGATATTCACATATGGTAAGACCAGAAGAAGATCCTCTTAGGAGAGAATTACCAAGGCATAATGCCTAAGTACTTCTTCTTAGTTATGTAAAATAATATACATACTGAAATGGACTCTAGGATATGGAAATGAAAGACTTTTTTAAGGTTTTGATGATTCGGTCTTCTTTGCCTTGTGTATGGCGTATTCACATGTATATCTTCGGTTGAGTGGGTGGGGGAAAACAGAATTTGAGGGAAAAAGGGTGAAAAGTGTAGCAGTGGAGTGTACTGGATACTGATGAAACTGAATTATACAACTCATGGGTGGGGACAGGAGGGAGGGACTGGGAGAGAATGAGGGTACAGAAGACACTGTACAAAAGGAAATGTACTCATTACCTGACTCATGTAATTGTAATCCCTCTGTATATCACCTCTATAATAACAATAAAGTACATTTAAAAAATACAAGTTCTTATATTAAGGAGAGCTAATGAATTTCAAGCAAAGGGTCTACAAATAACTGACAAACTATGCAATCACAATCAAAGTCATAAAGATACCTTCTTGCAAGTAGGAAGAGAAAATAAAGATCATCAACAAAAGCATGTCAGTGAGTATGACCAGTGACTCCTTAAGAGCAGCTTGAAGCTGGGTACCAGTGCTCCTGTCTGTAATCCAAGCTACTCAGGAGGCTGAGATCTGAGGATTATAGTTCAAAGCCAGCCCAGGCAGGAAAATCTGAGACTCTTAACTCTAATTAACCACCAGAAAACTGGAAGTGGTGCTGTGGCTCAAAGTGGTAGAGTGCTTGCCTTGAGCTGAAGAGCTCAGGAACAGTGCTCAGGTCTTGAGTTCAAGCCGCATGACTAACAATAAAAAAAGGAAAAAGAAAAAAGAAAAAAAAGAGAGCAGCTTGACTACAATAGACAATGTTATAAATGTGCTGGGAGAAAAGAACTGGTAAAATAAATACCCTAGCAGTGACATTATTTTTGAAGGAGAGCAACATAAAGACATTTTCAGGATAACAGAAAATGAGTCTGCTATCAGCTTTTATGTTTCCAGTGAAAGAAGTCTGCGGGGATCTATTTTAGACAGAAGGAAGGAGCTTCCTGATGGAAGAGATGAGATTTGAGATGTGGAAAAGGATGGTGAACAATAACAGTGCTTAAGTATGGGACCAAACCTCAATGAACATCAGCGCTGTAAAATTAAGTATTATAATCAGTTAAGTATTATAATGTTACCCAATCTCAAAGTCATTTTAAAGTGGAAAATTCACAGAAATACATGACTTGAAACTTTTCAAGGTGTTTGCTACTTTAAAGCGATGAAATGAGATGAAATCTCATGCCGTTCCTCTTCATTCTATGGGGGATTTGAATTTTCCCTTTGTCCGGAGTTCCCATGTAGTGTATGCTACTTCCCTTTCAGTTACTTAGTGATCATCTCTGTATCACAGTTGTGGTGAAGTAATCCTTATTTCACTTAATAATGGACCAGAAGTGCAAGAATATTGATGCAAAGGAGGCACCAGAGCATGAAACGTGGAAGGAAAGATAAACTCTGCTACCACGTGGCCATGCTGCAGGGTAAACAAGAAATGCAAGATATATGTGATATAGGGTTCCATACTATCTACTTATGGTTTTCAGGCATCCAGTGGGGAGGTCTGGAACAGATCCTTCCTGGATAAAGGAGCTCTACTATACATACTAATACATATTCTGAAGAAAAACAAGATAGAATTAAACTAAATGAGAATCAGAAGGACATGAGCAGAGTTAAATGGAGTTAAATTGTCCCAAGGTCCTTGACTGAAAGGGGGGGCAAATAAACAATTAGCTTTTGACATCAGCCGGGTAATAACGCACATTGCATTTTCTAATTTTGTACTTTTGCTCTTCACATGACCCTATATTATAGTATGCGAATAAACCAGTGAATTAACCCAGAGAGCTCAAACACTACTATATAGAGAGACTGGTTGTGCCTTTCAAATCAGGCAGAAAAAAGCAATGGAGCATTCTCATACTTAAAAAACTTGAAGATTATCTCTGTCTCAGGAAAAAATACAAAAATAAGCTCTTGGAAAAATATTCAGAGCCTTCGATGGACTTCTATAGAGAAGACCGTAGGAAGAAGAGTGCTGGATTGTCTGGATTTTTATCAACTTTCTTGATTCTCATATTACTTTTCCATACCACTGTAATTGGAGTTGACTTGGTCTCAAACACCAGTCACACCTCTGCTCATGCTGGAAGACCATAGTTACTGGGAGAAGGTGCCATCTGGCTTCCTCTCTCTGCATTATTATGTACCTGAGCCTTTTGTGCATTTCAGTAACCTAAAATTGTAGTCTATATGGTTATTGAGTGCAATTGGCAAAGGTTCCAGAAGATATTAACTATTGGTCAGAAAACTGTTAGCTAAATATTAACATTAAGTGATAGTTACCAATTAATGCTGGACTCTTTTGGATGCTATTTGAAGGGAAAATTATCAGTGATTTAGTTTTAGGATATACTTCTATAGTTATAGGATAACATAAATTTACTGTTTCTGGAACAAGTAAGTGGCAATTACCATATGTTTTTTATCTTTCACGATGCTCATTCTTGAATAAGAACTATACTAGCTAGCATATTTGGAAGAGATTCTGAAAACCTCATAAGCCATTCCTCTCCTGGAGAAGAATGAGAAAATGAGAAAGCTGGTGTGTGCACAGGTTAATGGATTGTCTATAGCAACAATACAAACATGGAAAGCATAATATTTGTCCTCTAAATTGATTTTTTTTTTTTTTGCCCTTCACATGACAGGAAAGAAGTCTTGGGAACACCACCCTGTTGGAGGAACAAAATTTTCAATTAGATTACTATTTTTTAAAAGTTTTGCATGATCTTTGAGTAGTTGCACAAAGGGGGTTTAGGTTGACATATCAATTAATGAGTGCCATGCATCTTGGTCAATGTCACTTTTCTATAATTCTCCCCCATTTCTCCCGACCCCACCCATCCCCTCAATAAAACACTATTTAATCGGCCAATCTGTTCAGTACATCCTATTTTGCACTCTGTCATTAACCATCTACTCTTTTAATGCCTTTTTTTTTTGGTTCCTAGTAGCATAAAATTGAAATGGATGCTCTAAGATGTATGGATGATCGGTGGTCCCAGAACAGTCTTAGTGCAAGGCACTATAGATAGAGCCAGTGAGATGAAGAGATGTATTATTGATTAGTTTCTCAGAACAACAGTGACAGATGGGTTTATATCTCAGCTCAGTGGGAGTTTTATGCCATTACTTTTTAATGTGTGTACATGGAAGCAGTGGAAAATAAAAACCCCATACAAAAAAAATTGATTGAAAGAGCTCCGTACTGAAAATATGAGGCAAGGCTTAGGATGGAACTTGAAATGAGTGGATGTGGATTTGAGAAAAACTCTTTCTAGGAGCCCTTAACAGGTTTTAGGAAAACTTGGGTATGAAAAATCAATGCTAACGCTTGCATTATGGCTTATCTTTTCTGAAATTTATGTTGACGCTTAATCCCTATCCAAAGCTCTGCTTAATTTTAAGTGGTCCTTGGCCCTGCTGTGGCCATTCCCTGTGTCCCATCCACATCTCCTAAATCAGGAGAATGTGACGTGCTCTGTGAGGAGACATCCAGGTTGGGAGAAGTCTGATGACCTGGAAATCTTGTTATTGGGGAGATTGTATGCCCTTCCCTCTAATCATATTTGTGCAGAGCATTTCCTTATCACAGGGTAGATAATCCATCTTATCGTAGTCAGACCAAAGGTAGACTTCAGGGTAGCCCTTCTTGGAATCAGTGGAATCTAGTTAGGTTTTACTTAATCAGAAGGTTGAACTATTTAGCCAAAAATGAAGAAAGGCAGGTCAGAGATGAGGTGGGAGCATGTTTTAAATTCAACCATGTTGAACTTATCATTATTCCCACCTCGTTTTGTTTTGTTTTGTTTTTCCTGGCACAAAAGAAATACATAAGTGAGAGAAAGGGTGACATTGTCCAAAAAGAAATATACTCTTTACTTATGTAACTGTAACCCCTCTGTCCCTCTGTACATCACCTTTATAATAACAATAAAAAACTAAACAAATACGAAAGGGAGAGAGACAAAGAGAAGAGGAGAGAGAGATTTTTCCAAATTTGTGTGCTCTTTTTGCTGGCTAAATTCCCACCTGAGGGTCGACCTCCAGGGCATTTGACTTTAGAACCTGGAGTTGGGATTAATGCCCTGTGGCTACAGCATTGTAATTCCTAACACTTTTTAGACAAAGGGTCCTGCATTTCTAATTTGGGCTCTCTAGATTATGGAACTGGCCAGTCCTTCCCTAATCCTCTACTGGCTGTTCACCTACAGGTGTAAGAGGATAAGTAAATTGGGCAACTTTTGGGGAGAGCTTACATTCTTTCTCTTTTCCTCAGCACTACAGTCTATAGCCTAAGGATAGTGGCAAATGAAGAGAAAACAGGTCTTGGGAGAAATAGACTCAATCATATGTTAGAAGCAGGATGTTGGTGGAAGAGTAAGTGCAGTCACCCTGGAACAAAACACTGCTCATCAAAGGACAAGTTCCTCCATCAGTACCTACAAACAGCTCCACCCTCTTAGCCCTCCCTCCAGTTCACTACTCGCTGGCTGACTGAATAGACCTTGGGTAACTTCCGGGCAGTGCGATGAGTCAGCGGGCCCATTCACGATGGAATTTTATACAGGTGAAAGTTAATATGTTAACTGGTTTCTATTTTGTCAGAAAGATGCACAAAGAGTAAAAGGACATTAGAAGTTTTTTTTTTTTTTTTTTAACAGTACTCACTTTCAAACATTAAATCCTTAGGGAACCAAGATGACACTGCACTTTAACACTTATCTACTCAGTGTAATTTGTCATGGTTCCAACTCAGAGAGAGTCTGGATCAGTAACATGAGCATCACTGGAAGCTGGCTAGCCATGCCGACTTTGGGCTCTTCCCACCTTACCTGTTGAACAAGCACCTTCCGTTGAACTACATTGCTGGATTTTTTGGGTATGTTTTGAAGTTTGAGAAGGGCTATAATCCTGTACTCAGCAGCTGGTTATCTTGGCAGATGGTAAGGAAAGGAATCTAAACCATTTACTGGCACCTGGGCCTACTGGAGAGTTAGGGAAAGCAAAGGAACTCAGAGTGGTCCCCGGACCACACCATCAGATCACCCCACGTGCAACCCCTGCCTTAGGCTTTCCTGGTGAGTTGGATATCCGACCGATTCTAAGAACCACCGAGTTGGTGGTAATGGTTTTGGCAAGGTGTTGCAAAACTGGCCGAGCATTTTCTTCTGGAATGCTTTGATTTTTGTCAAGTGGAGGCCGATGAGAAAGCACCATTTCACAAGGCAGGGAGTCCTAATTTTTAAAGAAGTTATGATACCCCTACTGACTTACCTGTTAGCTGAAAATTATTATCTTAATATTTGAAAAAGATGGGAACATGGAAAGGGATAGGAAAAAATACATTCATGATTGAAAAAATAAGGGCATATGAGACAATCTGGGATTCATGATCCTGGGGAAATGAAGAGTGAATGGGAAGCAGCGGAGCCCACTTCTCTCTGTGCATGGTGATGATGGCTTATGACTGGCCTAACCTGTGACATGGAAGCCCTCTGCTCTGGCCTCGGGTCCTCAGCGACCCATGTTCTTATTGTAAAGAATCTGGTGCCATGACAGGACCCAGAAATCACCAGCCTACAGTCCAGGATACCAATGAGACTGCAGCCCACAGGAGAAGCTGATCAATGAATCGGGATCTATGAATTCATATGTGTTGAAAAGATCTGGGGATTTCGAGGAGGGAACCCTCAGGTTAATCACTGACAACACACAGCAAATGACTTTGGAGTACAAGGTCCAAGAGTAAGCAAGTCCTTTGGAGTACTTGATGCTCTTTCTCACTCATTCACAAATATGCACAGATGGAAGTGGGTACCAGGCCTTGCCGTGGGCCGGAGGGATACAGTAGTGAGAAAACAGAAGTTCCTGCCCTGGTGGAACTTAGCTTCAATGCAGAAGGCTAGATTGTGTCGGAAAAGACAAATGAAGTGGGCTGGAGAGGACTGGGAGAGGTCATTTTTATAGAGAAACCAGCTGGAACCTTGCTGGAACAGAGACAGATATTTGAATGAAAACTGATGAGGAAGAATTGTCCAGAAGTCTGGGGTGGAGGACAGTCCTATTGGGGGTATGAATGCAGATGGAGCCACTTGGCTCAGTGTACATTTGAAATGAATGAATGCACCACTTCCCTGCATCCCCATGTATCTTTTTTTTCCCCTTTCAATTACTGAGATGGGGAAATAGTTTCAGTAGCAGAATACACACACACACACACACACACACACACACACACACACACACACACACACACACACACACACACACACACACACACACAGATTTGAATGCAAAGAAATTATATGAAAGTTTAAAAAAGACAGCTGAGTGCTTGTGGCTCACGCCTGTAATCCCAGCCACTCAGGAGGCTGAGATCTGAGGATTGTGGTCTGGAGCCAGCCCAGGGAAGGACAGTCTGTGAGACTCTTATCTCTAGTAAACTACTCAGAAAAAGCTGGAAGTGGCTCTGTGGCTCAAATGGTAGAGAGCTAGCCATGAGCACAAAGAAACCCAAGGATAGTGCCCAGGCCCTGAGTTCAAGCCCTAGGACTAGCAAGAAAACAAACCCAAAACCAAAAATCAACAATAACAACAAACAACAAACTAGCAACGATTCAGAGTGAAGTGCCTAACACTTCCCAAGTTGGGGGTTGGAACTTGGGATAATTCAACATGTACTAAATTATCACACGGTACTCCAGAAATCTGCACAATTAAAATAATAATAAAGGAGAAACTATCAGCCAATGGTTTGCATTTATAATGAAAACTTTCTCTCAATCAAAACCAGTCAGTCTCTCAAAGAACAAAGGAAAAAGGAAAAGAAAAATAAATTTTGAGGTACAAACACGAGCACGTCTGTCTTCTTCTGAGCAGCTGGGCCAGCTTATAGCCCCGAAGGTAGATGGAGTCCTACACAAGGAAAGACTCAGCAGAAACTAGAAGAGGTGGCGGAAGACTGTGCAACAAACACCATCTGGCAGATGAGGCCTTCTTATCACAAGAGATAGTTATTGGTACACTCCCATATTCCTCAGGACAATGCTGTTCAGGTCTTTCCCCATATTGAACAGGGTCATTGCTCTGATGGCTGTGTTGTCAGCCTGAGACAGAGATGCACTGGATAACAATAAATGGACACTAACAGCAACACTTCCATCAGGAATGTCTAGACTGTGAGTGTCTTGCTAAGGCTCCCTTCCCTTCAGCTCCTGACCCTGGAAGTCTGAGGATGGTCCTTTGCCAGCCAATGTGTGTTGAGTGAGTAAGTGTACAAAGTGTAGCGACTCCAGGAGGTTCTTAGGGAAATCTTCCACCTATCTTGCCCTTTGTCCAAGTGTAATACCACAACCACATGATACACACAGCACGGTGATGTCTGATAGCACTTCCCATGAAATGGACTATGTGAAGAATGGGATAAACTCTCTCACTTCACTGAAAGGTCATCAAGGACCCGAAGAAGAAATTTGATTGCATGTTTCTGTAGGTAAAAACATGAAAGCATCATTTGTAAGCTTTGTCCTGAAAACAAACCAAAAACCCAAACCAAAACAACACAGGATCTGGGGTCAAGAGATGTAAGCTAACTCATACTGTAACCTTTTAGGAATTAATGAATCGTTTGTGCTCTTTAAGTCTTGTTACAGTTGGATGCAGTGACTCATGCTGTAATCCTCACTACCCAAGGGGCTGAGAATGGAAGGATTGTGGTTCAAGGCCATGGGGGGGGGCAAAGGAAGCTAGTGAGACCTCCATCTCAACCAATAGCTGGGCACAAGTGGTACATATCTATCATCCTAGCTGTAGCATGGGATGTAAATAAGAGCATTGTAGTCCAGGCAAGCCTGCCCCATTTCAAAAGGCCCAGAGCGAAAAGGGCTGGAAGTGTGGCTCAAGTAGTAGGATACTTGCCTAGCAAGTTCAAAGCTGAGTGAAATCCCAGTACTAAAAAGATAAAACCCCAAACAAACAAATCCCCTCCCCCCCCCTCCACACACGTTAAGGTTTTGGAAAAGTACGGTTTAGCTCTGGCTCCCTCTGCTGGGTGATTTGTCTTTCAGAGTTGAGTGCTCTCTCCCCATTCCCACCTCCAATTTTATATTGAATTATCTCTCAATTCAAGAGAAACCTTTCAGCCAGAGATTCCCAACTTTCAACTGCATATTGGAACCACCTGGGTGTGAGCTGATCCAGGCTTCAGTTGTATCAGACATTTACTGTGTGTTTCTGTCTCCAAAGACAGACTTTATTCCGACTGTTTCTCTTAGCTGAGTAATAAGGAGTTCTTTGTGTACATAACCTAGAGACCATGCTTTAAGTCATGTGGACATTTAAAGAAACATATTAATGTGTTGGATTAGCTAGGATGTGGCCACCCAATCTTGTTCCCCATTTGACCTTGAGTTTGCCTTTAGGGTCCACTCAAATCCCTCTGTGTGTGTGTGTGTGTGTGTGTGTGTGTGTGTGTGTGTGTGTGTGTGTGTGCGCGTGTGCAACTGACTTGCAGCACTACCATTTTTCTTTCTTTTTTCGTTTCCTTTAACTCTGTGGATTTTGGGACTCTTATAGCTAATGTGTCTCTGAAAATGGGCCATCAGAGATGTTTATTACATAGGCCTTCACCATCATGAAGTCCATATTTGTGAGGGTTTTATCTCAAACTTCAGATGCACCATTTACTTCATAATACCCATTTTCCAATGCTTTTGTTTCTCAGGCTCTTCCAATTTCAAATCAGAGGTCTCTCAATATTGTCTGGGACACTGTCTGCAGCTTCTGGTCCTCAGTTGCCACTGGCCTACACAGCAGCACAGTCCCCATTCTGTCCTCATGGTTCTAGTCTCTGGGGGTTTTACCTCACCTATCAACAGTCAGCCCTGCTCTGCTGAACCTCAGAGAGTGAGGAAATAACAAGGTCATGATTAAAAAAAAATCTCTTCCTTCTGGAAACTTCTTTATTAGGATGTTGTTATAAAGGCATCCTAATTCCTTATAAGTTGGTGTGTCCTATGGTGCAGAGTTGCTGTAAAGGTCTGTTCTCACCAGTTGTTCTGAGGAGGCCCTGTGGGTTTAATGTCCTGAATCTGAGACCTTTAATCACTGCACCAACCAGGGAAGATGAGGAGTCTTCTGGCAGTCCTGGAAATCTTGGTCCTTTGTTTTTGGACTAATTATCTTGTGACCGAGCCATACAAAATTGCCACTAAGAGAGAACAGTGACAATATTGTATGGTTGTCTATTGGAAACAACATTCTTGGCCAGAATTCTGTCTCAGATGAATAATAGAGCTCTTTATCTTCACAAGACTTTGTATTCTGTGAGTTGATATAAAAAGTTGAAGTTAAAAAAATTTTTTTAAAAAGTGGGAGTAAGGAGCGTTTTAGAAAATTCAGCTATGCCATTTTGGCAGTCCTTCTCTGTGTATGTGTGCCACACAGTTCTTGCATTTCAAATTGCTGTTACTCTTTGGGCAACAATTGTGTGTACTTGGTATTATTATTATTATTACTTTTTGTACTTGGCTTTCTTTTAGGGGATTGTGTGACTCCATTTTTGTCTGATTTTCAGTTTTTTTTCCAGGTAATAGAAGATATTTATTTAAATACAAATTTCTTAAGATCTGTAGAAGATATAGCTTTGTTTTTTTTTAAATTTAATTTAATTTTATTTGTGAACATACTGTACAGAGGAGTTACAATTACATGGGCAGGATAATGCGTACATTTCTTACCAAGCATTGCAGCCTCCTCCTTTGTTTACCCTTCACATCCTTTCCCAGCCTCCCCCCTCCCCCCCAATCCCACTCCTTCTCCTTCCCCCCCTTCCCCCCTCCCGCACCGACGTTGTAAAGCTCGTTTTGGACATGACAACTTGTACTTCTCATTGTTTTAACAGGTCCACCTGTATCCTTAAATAACTGGTTTTTCCCCATCTCCTCCACAAGTTATACTGACATCAAATATAGTGAAAGCAGGGGTTATACTGTGGGGGAGGGACATACAAAGCAACAAAGAGATAATCTTATAAATGCATTAGAAACACATGCATGAAAGAAAAAAACATATCTAAGGGTTCATTTTCCTGACATCACATTATCTGACCTTTTCCACTTGACTCATACATATACTAGATATTACAAATAAGGGAAACCATGGGACCTATGTTTCTTTGGGCCTGGCTTACTTCACTTAATATAATTTTTTCCAAGTTTTTCCATTTCCTAACAAATGGGGCAATGTCATTCTTTCTGATGGAGGCATAGAATTCCATTGTGTATATATACCACATTTTCTTGATCCAAATCAAAGAAAGGTTGGACAAATGGGATTGCATAAAGTTGCAGAGCTTCTGCAGGGCAAATGACATAGCTAGCAAGATCAATGATTTTCAGTTTTGACCGGGGGGAAAAAAAGAAATCTATCAAATGTAGGCCTACATTGTCTCTCCTGCCAGTAGAGGGTGCTCATGCTCTTTCTATTGAGGGGAAGGTAAGGCAATCCCTCCCCTCCCCCACTCCTAGAAAAAACTTGGTTTTGGGGCTCAGCCACTATCCTACTTACTGTGTTCTTTGAAGGGCATAACACACGGCTTGATGAACCATAGCTGACCAATTGTCTTGGAAAGCATTTGAGAAACGACAATTTTAAAAGTAAAAGCTAAAATATGTTCTTTATCTGATTCTTAATTGTTGCCATAAGCCTGGATTATCTGGGATTTGGGAAAACAGACATTTTACAGTATATTTGTGTGTGTGTGTGGGGGGGGGTACTGGGGTTTGAACTCATGGCCCTAGTAATAGCTCTGCCAATACTATTCCACTTCAACTATGTCTTCAGCCCTGCTTTTTCCTGGTGAGTTTGGAGATAGAATCTAATGAATGTTCCTGCATGGTTGACCTCAAACTGCCATCCTCCAATTCCAGCCTTCTGCGTAGTAAGATTTAGAGACATGAGCCACTGGCATTGGCTTACTTTTCAGTCTTTTAATGATCATACCTTTCTTTAGATAGCTTGCTAATGATGTGTGTTCATGGTATGCAGTGTGATGAGCCCAAGGTTTTTTGCCTACTCTGGTAAAGATTTAGTGCTGTTCCTCCATTCCTGGGGCACAGACAATAAATACAGATAGGTCTACTGTGCCTGATGTAATTTCAACTCCTTTGTTTCTGTTCTGATATCTATTGCAAAATGTTTTTCTCTAGAGGGTAGATGGAAGGAGAGAGACTATTGATGGAAGTGGAGGTATGGCTCAGGTGGTACTGTGCCAGCCTTGAGTAAAATAAAGCCAAGCAGGAGTGTGAAACCCTGAGTTCATGCCCCGAGAGAGTGTTGGAGCTTCTTGACTCTTTCATGAGCAGCCATAGATGGTGAGTATGGTCAGTATCGTATGTCCTAATGAAAGCTCATTAGAATCCACTGACATTCAAGCACAGTTAACACCTTCAGTCTCTATTATGTTGTATTCTTTGTAAACTCAAAATCTTTATTTATTTATTTTTTTGGTTGGTCATGGGGCTTGAACTCAGGGCACTGTCCCTCAGCTCTTCAGCTCAAGGCTAGCACTCTACCGCTTGAGCCTCAGCACCACTTTCGTTTTTTTCTGCTTATGTGGTGCTGAGGAATCAAACCCAGGGCCTCATGTAGGCAAGGCAAGCACTCTACCCCTGAGTCACCTTCCCAGCCCTCAAAATCTTTTTTTAATTAAGGGAAACCAGATCTGAAAATCCTGCTAGTTCAACTCCTTTTCTGATGTCTGGGCCCCTTTAACATCTCTCTGATAAGACTTGTTCTGGGCCCTTTGCTTGGAAATCTTACACTCTCATCTTCTCTGACATGAAGGGAGGGGCCTGGAAGAACAGAACCGTCAAGAGAATTCCACTGGAGGTTTTAAGTAGATAGCACAGCAATGTAGAAACCAGTGCTGCCGGAATGGCAAATGCCTCATCTTTTCATTCCTCACACCACTTAATGCACATCTCAAAAGAGAGACGCCACAGTAGATGAAAGTGACAGGCACTGACTGGCTTGAAATATCCCAGGAAAATCTGGTTTAAGATTTTTCTAGGAATTGATCCAAGACACAATTTTTCTTTCTGCCTTTCGATCTGTTAAAAGACACAGGAGATAGTTGGACTCCTTGAAGACATACATATTGATATGAAAATAGACTCTTGACAAGTTGTCTTGAAAAGGGAGCCAGCATTGAGGGAGGGGAAGGAATGTTTGTTAGTGTAGAAGTGGGAAGCTTTCTGTCCTGTTGCCTGACCTTCTTAGGAAACCCACCTTTCCTTTGAACTTTGCTGTGAATGGATTCTGTGTCTTTCGTGTTGGAGCTCGAGGCTGCCACACTGGGACTGGTTCACCGTAGTTTCTGTCTCTCTTCAGTTCCTCTGTAGAGGGTAGGAGGTTATTTGTTGTTTTTGTGCTGACCACAAAAAGAGAGAGGCCCTGGAGGTAGAAGACAAGATTTGTATCCCTTTTGTAGTGAGATGATTTGGGGCGAATGTCAGAGGTTACTGAAAGCACCAGAACAAAACTGGGATGAGTGCGTGTTGGAGAGGCCCCAAGGCCACGCTGCTGTGCCTCGCAGGTGAACACACTGCCTGTTTGGCGTGTCACAGAATCCTTTTAGAGTAGCAAAGATCACTTAAACACTTTTATTTGTAGCTTAGAATTGGCTCCCCTTACATGCTGCATTGGAGGTGAAGTGATGCCAGGCACCAGTGGCTCATGCCTGTCATTCTAGCTACTCAGGAGGCTGAGATCTGAGGATCATGGTTCAAAGTCAGCCTGGGCAGAAAAGTCCAGTGACTCTTATCTCTACTTACTGAGCAAAAAAGCCCGAAGTGGAGCTGTGGCTCAAATTGCTCCAGCCTTGAACAGAAAAGCTAAAGGATAGCACAAGGCCCTAAGTTCAAGCCTTAGTACCAGAATTTAAAAAAAAAAAAAAAGATACCAAAAATGGACCAAAGTCTTAGACTCTCACTTCCCACTCTTCCCTTCAGGAGTTCCTCAACTGCAGGGATTTGTGTGTCCCTCTCACCCAGCCTGGCCAGTTTCTGGGCCCTGGGATGAGTCTCTGGCCTGCTCAGAGGTGCAGCCTTCCACCTCCTCTTGGCCAGCTGCCTGAAGACTCCCCGGTGCCTTTCTAGAGGATGTGGTTTTAACCCTTTGCTGTTGTAAAAGTAGTTAGCAGGCTGATGCTTGTCAAGCGATAGAATTCTTCCTTCTGCTCTAAATTATGGAGGAAGGGCCAAGTCTGTTCTGAGTCAGAACGGAGTCATCATCACTCTGGGTACCATGGGAGTGGGGAGACCTGACTGCCATCCTCTCCTCCTGTAGGCCATAAATCTTGGGTAATTCATGTTTGGTATAGGGACAGAGGAGGGACATAGATAAATCCTTTGTTTCCTGTAGAGGAGCCTCTTCTGGAACCTTTTAACTTCCTAACACTGTGGGGAGAAAAGCAGGAGGCCATGTGCCCACAAAAGCTAGCCATTGTTCAGCCCTCAGCACATGTAGGAATGATTACCGAGCTCTTTCCACCAGCCCTGAAGAGCCCTGCCTTCCCCTACTCTGGGCACTCCAGCCAGCAAGCGGGGTTCAGTCACTTTGGTGATGGTTGTGTATAAGCTAGCATTTTCTCTCACCGACTGCAAAACAAATCAGATTTTTCATGGCTTCTCCAAACATTTGTAATAATGAGTTTTCTTGGAATGTCATTCTTTGGTCTGCCAGCTGATTATTATTTTCAGAGGACACTAATGACAACCCAGAAGCAATGTCTACAAAACCCCACATTAAGGCAAACCTGCCATTCAGGTAATGACTGCTGCCCGCTGGAAAAACAAGCCTAGCATGGTTAGGGGAAGGCTGGGTAGCGATGCCTGAATGGTTTGGCAGGGTGGAGGCCAATTATAGGAGCCAATGTGGTAGAACTGGGCACGGGGGCATGGGTGGCTTTCTGCAGTTTTGGTTGAGTGTGGGAGAAATTTCAAGAGGGTAGAAAGAGCATTCCTGGAGACACATGCTTTCTTTGTTTCAGCTCAGATCAATTTCCTCATCTATAAGACATGCAAAGGTGGTAATTATTAGATTATGCACCATGATGATGGTTGATGGGAAGTACAGCCAGGCAAAGGGACTCTTTTGCATATTTTAATTTGCTGCTCAGAATTTTTTTTTTGGTCGGTCGTGGGGCTTGAACTCTGGGCCTAAACGCTGTCCCTCAGCTCTTCAGCTCAAGGTGAGCGCTCTACCACTTGAGCTACTGCGCCACTTCCGGTTTTCTGGTGGTTTGTTGTAGATAAGAGTTTCATGGACTTTCCTGCCCAGGCTGGCTTTGAACCACGATCCTCAGATCTCAGCCTCCTAAGTAGCTAGGCTTACAGGCGTGAGCCACCAGCACCCAGTGCTGCTCTTAATTTTAAGAACTTCCTTCTTTTGTCTTCCTAGTCAGTGACTTGTTCTGCATTGGGCCTCAGTAGGTGGCTAATGAGCACTTCATTGGCTGTTTATTCTAACACTGCACATGGCATTACAAATTTCTTTTTTTTTTTTTTGTGATGTAATGTTTTCTTTTTTTTATTGTGAAAATACTGTACAGAGGGGTTACAATTACATGGGCAAGATAATGAGTACATTTCTTATCAAGCATTGTAGCCTTCTCCTTTGTTTCCCCTTCCCATCCCTTCCCACCCCCCCTACCACAAATTTCTTAAAAACAAAGAAAACTGATATCAGTAGCAACTGCAATTGCAACCAGTCTTGGCTGACTTGGTTTAATTGGGTTAGGCATATTTTTATTGAAAGAATAATATTTAATTTGTGTATTTAGTTACACACATTTGTTAAATTATGAAATACTAGCATAGTTAAAAATGTTGCTTTTTTCCATGTTTAGGTATCACTTTTATTAGGACTTTTACATGTATATTTGACCGTCATGATTCCAAAAGCTATTTTTCTCTTTTAATTGTTTTTTAAATAGAATGTTTTTTAAAAAATATATTTTATTGTAAAAATAGTGTACAGAGGGGTTACAGTTACATGAGTAAGGTAATGAGTACATTTCCTATCGAGCATTATTACCCCCTCCTTTGTTTTTCCCCTACCATCTCTTCTTTCTCCACCTCCCCAACTCCTCCCTCCCGCCTCCAGTTTGTAAAGTTCATTTTTAACATAGTGTCTTATACACCTCATTTTTACAATGGGTCAACCTGTATCCTTGTTTCAGCATTTTATTATTTCCCTTCCCCCTCCCCAAATTAGAAAGATGTGTATACAAGATGCAGGGCACTGGAATCAAATACAGTGAAAACGGGTTATACCACAGAGGAAGAATATGCAAAAGAAACAAAAAAAATCACATAGTACATTAAAAACAACAGCGACAAAGATAAAACCTCTTGTGTCCCTATCTTGGGGTTCATTTCACTTAGCATCATCTTATATGTGCATAGCTTTTGACCTTTTCTGCTTGTCTAGGAAGATTATCCTAGATGTATACTAGTTATTGCAAATCAGGGAAACCATGGGACCTATGTTTCTTTGGGCCTGGGTTACTTCACTTAATTTAAGTTTTTCCAAGTCTTTCCATTTGGGTTTTTCAAAATTGTTATTATTAAGGAGTTGTACAGTGGGGTTACAATTCTGTATGTCAGGTAATGCCCTAATCCAGTGGCACCTAGATTTAGGGCATGTTTTACAGTTCTTTTTAAAGTTGTTTTCTCATAAAACTTATTGTTTGGCTTGTGGAGTACACAAATAGTCCTTGAAGAGAATTGTGGGAGATTTTTCTTGAGTAGTGCATACATCCTGGCATGTACATGGAGGTGTACTATTTAGTTACTATGCTGGCTTAACACAATAAGCCACCTTGGACAGGTGTTTTCCATCCTTTCTATTGGATGTGAATTGTTGTGAGGTGTTTGTGGCTTGAACCAAGGAATAACTTGAGCAAGATGATTGATCTTCTTAATTTCCAGACTTCATTCTGCCACCTTCTCCTTGATGAGAACCTGAACAACATCCTCCAACAAGGCCTCACTTAGCCCGTGCTCTTGCAGGCTCAGCTTGAGTTGAATAAGACCATACTGATGAGACTCCAATGGGCTGTGTGGTTGACCCAGTGTGCTCTGTATTGAATCTGTAGAAACCGACATATAGGTATGACATTCAGTGGAGGGGACCTGCCAAGCTGTGAGGGGCTGGAATCATCCATAACTAGCACTTCGTTACACAGAATGTGGTCCATGGATTAGCCTCCTCCGGGAGAATGTTAGACATGTGGAATATCAAGTCCCAACCCTGAGCTACCAGATCATAATCTGAAGTTCAACAGGCTTCCCAGGTTGTGTGTATATGCATTAATATTTGAGAAGCCCCGGCTTTACAAAGATGAGGGACTGGGTGGAGACTTGAAACTGCTGCTTCCTAAGGTATGATACAGGAAAGTCTTCACCACAGGTTTCTGTGATATGACTCTAGATAAAATATTTACCACTGATGGATGTTGAAAATGTTTGCCAGAACAATGATCTGTCCAATATTACCACCGCTTCTCCATCCTTCTTGTCTTTTTATGTTCCCTGTGCATATATGGAGAAAGAATTTTGATAGAAACTAGGAGTGAGAATAACTAGGCAAACATTTAAGGTGTGAGATACTCTGGGTTTGAAACTGAACTTGAAACAAGATCTTGAGAGAAATAATCTGACCCTTTCCTGCCAGTTAGTGTAGTTTTAGGGTAGTCACAAGCTAAGAGGACATTTCTGTCTATAGGGCATTGGGTGCTTCAAGATCTGGGTAAAGAGAAGGTAGGCAGTAGTTCTTGGATATAAATACCTATCCCTGTCTTGGTGGTGTGTGTGTGTGTGTGTGTGAGTGTGAGTGTGAGTGTGTGTGTGTGTGTGTGTGTGTGTGTGTGTGTGTGTGTGTGTGTGTGTGTGTGGTATTGGGGTTTGAACTCAGGTACTTGTGCTTAGTAGGTAGCCACTCTACCACTTGTACCATGCCCCCAGCCTTTTTTCTATTGTTGTTGTTGTTATTATTATTATTTTAAAAAATAGGGCCTCACATTTATATCCAGGCTGGCCTAGATAGTGATCCTCTTATTTATACTTCCTGCCTAGATGGAATGATAGACCCAGGCCATCATGCTCAGCTTTTTGTTGGTTGAGATAGGATCTCACAGTCTTTTTTTCCCTTGGGCTAGCCTTACACTGTGATCCTCCTGATCTCAGCCTCTAGAGTAACTAGGATTAAAGGCATCAGATACTCCACTTGGACAATGTTTGTTTCTGACATACAAACACATATGTGTGCAAGTGGGAGGGTGAAACAAGATATATATATATATATATATATATATATATATATAGAGAGAGAGAGAGAGAGAGAGAGAGAGAGAGAGAGAGAGCACAACCATATGTATTATATATGTAGCTCTTTTATTTATTTATTTTTATTGTGAAAATACTGTACAGGGGGGTTACAATTACATGGGCAAGATACTGAGTACATTTCTTATCAAGCATTGTAGCCTCCTCCTTTGTTTACCTTCCCATCCCTTCCCATCCCTATATATGTAGTTCTTGTACTGTGTAAATGAGGTTAGACTAGTTGCCTCACTAATTGCTTTGAGTTTTCGAAAGGGAAAACTCAGACTTCTTATCCCTGAATTGAAGTCTTAGATAAAAATTGTCATCAAGTGTTCCTTAAAATGAATTGTCCAGGGCTGGGAATGTGGTAGATTGATAGAGTGGTAGAGTGATTGCCTAGCATGCATGAAGTCCTGGGTTAGATTCTTCAGTACCACATAAACAGAAAAAGCTGGAAGTGGCACTGTGGCTCATTTGATAGACTGCTAGCCTTGAGAAAAAGACAGTACCCAGGCCCTGAGTTAAAACCCCAGAACTGGCTCTTCTCCCCACCCAAAAAAGCCAATCCTCTAAAATGAATTGTCCATGTTTTTTGATGTTACATCACTCTTTGACAACCCTTTTTGACTTGTCTGATGACACAAATATGTTGGGTACAAATTCTGGTGATAACCAAAATTGTTCTATGACCATAGATTAGTCAATGCATTCCCCCTGAGCTTCACTTTCCTCAATTATAAGATGGAGGCAAAGTCCTGTAGGGTTATGACAAATATTTGATGAGATTACGAGTGTAGTCAAAGGTAGTTACTATTTTAACCATGTCTACTACTATGTGTGTACATATGTCACATGTGTGAGAGTTGTCTATACACAGATTAAAATTAGCATAGACTCATAGTTTTATTAGGTGATTCATGATTCTTTTAGATGAATTCATATTAAAATTTCAAAGAAAAGCTTTGGTAGCTAATCTGTATACTAGAATGACTACACATGCATGCACATGTGTGCACGTGCACACACATGCACACACACAGGTTCTCATGTAAAACTCCAAAGAATGGTTCAGTCATCTCATCTCTGACAGTATTAGAGGTGCTGTCTTTTCCTTTTGCCATGACTTCATTACTGCATTTTAGACACTCTCTAATCCTCTGCAGAGTGATGGTGACAGGTGTGTGTTGTAATAGAATAAATGTGATGGAGTGAGTCACCCACAGGGGGTGAACTCAGGCATGTAGTTAGGTCAGATACCCAACATTGCTAGGGTATACAAACACTTCAGAGGATATGTATGTTAACACCAAAACTCTTTAAAAGCATTTATTGATTAAAGACCATGGGAGAGAATATAATTGAGACATGCCATTGAGATGATTTATGCTAGCGTTATCTTCCAGGGTCTTAACAACTTATTAGACCTTGTGACTGGGAGCTACCTGATCATCATAATCATCTTATCATCTTGGTGAAAGAGAACATACCTCACCTACACTGAAACCAGATCACCTTTCAGTGAAACTTTTGATTAGTGTAATACTGAAAACATAAATATTTAAAGGGGAATTGTTAATGTCCCTGGAATGAGGAACTTAAAGGCAGAGTTGAAAGGAATCGAAACTCAAAGGAGGATTTATCTGGGCATCATGGCATGCTCTGGTGAGGACTCAGGGCACCCCTTCTCTGCATGCTCCCTTCTTGTGAAGAGGCAGAGAAGACAGCAGTGAACACACAGGGGTGGTGGCTTTAGTCTCTGCTATCTTTTTTGAGGAGAGTCAACTTTAGCTTTTCTCTTGGAAGGTTTGATGCTTCATCTATGGTCCAGGGTTTCTGGAAAGGTCTATTTCAGTGTTTAAACAACTAGAAATTCGTTAGTTTAATGAGGATAGAAATGGCCTTTTAGTCCTAAGTCAACTACTGTCACTGGCAAACAAGAGATTCTTGAAAAAAAAATCCTTTGCTACATACCATACTACTTTGCAATGATGTTTTATTTGCTCATATTGGGTTTGCATTGGGGAAGTGGCTTATTTCTGTTTCACGATGTCTGAGGCCTCAGCTAGTTGACTTGAGTATTGAGCACTAGCTGGAATAAATGCTGGACCTGAGTAATGCTCCTGGAGCTTCTGTTCTATCTGTTGGTTGGGTTCTCAGTATAACATGCCATTGGTCAAGTCAAGTCACATGGCCAAGCCCAGAGAAGATGTGGAGAGGACCACGGAAAGACAGTACTGATGGAACAGATTCATTGGGGCCACCAATACCTACTGTATACTCAGAAAATAATTATTTAATATTCGTTTTTCTGTGTGAAAGACTAAATAAGGATATACATATATGTAGAATATTAACCGCCATAGAGGACATTAATGGGATTATGTTCTTTTAATTTTAAATAAATGTTATGTTACACAAAGTAAACTTTTTCCTCTCTTTGTATTAATATTATAAATTAATTATACAAATTGAGGGGTTTAATTGTGATATTTCATGCATGAATATGGTGTATATCAAGTAAACTTTTAATGACTATATTAGATACAAGCTATCTGAAAAAGAAGCAAAAAATTCAATCTTTAGTATCTACTGAAGTTTACTTTATTCATTCAACTACTGGGCATTTGTACACATTGGTTCCAGCTTAAGCTACATGCGTTATTTTTACTTTTCAATAGCTTATATATTTAGAATTATTACTTGGAATTAGCTATGAGTTTTTAAAAATATGTGTTTTTAAATTTCTTTCAGTTTCTATGTTTTGGAGAAGCTGGAATGGAGCAAGGCCTTAGGTGATCATTCTAGATAGTAGTTTCCTTGTGCCTTACGTAGGAAGGTTCAATTTGTTGATTTCTTTTTTCTCTTCTCTTTTGCTTCTCCTTTTCTTTTCCCTTCTCCTTTCTCTACTATTTTCCCTTCCCTTTCCTTTATGTATATTTGGATATTATCTAAAAGTGCTTACCTATATATTTATAAATTAATTCTGGGTCCCACATATGAGAGAAATTATGTATCCTTTGTCTCTCTGAGTTTGCTTTACTTCACTTACATGACTTTTCCAGATCCTTCCATTTATTTGCAAATGGTGTAATACCATTCTTTCTAGTATATGAGTAAAATTCCATTGTGTATATATGTATCATATTTTCTCAATCCATTTGTACATTGAGGGCTGGTTTCATATCAGCCACTATTTTGGGTAGTGCTGCAGTGAACGTGGTTGTGCAGGTGCCTTTACTATCTCCTAGTTCATAATTTTTTTTGATAAATGCCAAGAGTGGAATTATGGATTATAGTGTAGTTCTATGTTTAGTTTTTTTTTTGAGGAGCCTCCATACTGCTTTCCACAGTAGTTGGGCAAGTTTACATTCCCATCAACAGTGTACTAGGGTTCCTTTGCACCCACATCCGTGCTAGCATTTGTTGTTTGTATTCTTGATAATGGCCATTCTAACTGGGGTGAGATGGAATCTCAGCATTGTTTTGACTTGCATTTCCCTTATGGCTAGAGATACTGAATATTTCTTCATATGGCCATTTATACTTCTTCTTCTGAAAAGGTTCTACTTAGCTTGTTTTCCCATTTGTAAATTGGGTTGTTGATTCTTTGAGAGCTTAGTTTCTTAAGATATCTGTATATTCTAGATATTAGGCTTTTGTCCAATGTATAGATGGCAAAGATCTTCTCCAATTCTGTAGGAATCAATTTAACCAAGGATGTGAAGGACTTCTACAATGAAAACTAAACAATTTTGAAGAAGGAAATCAAAGAAAAAATAAGGAAGTAGAAAGACTTCTGTGCTCCTGGTTTGGTAGAATTAGTATCATGATAATAGGAATATTGCCCAAAGCAATCTACAAATTCAGTGCAATTCCCATCAAAATCCTAACACCATGCTTCATTGATAAAGAGAAAACAATCCAGAAATTCATATGGAACCACCAAAGGTTCCAAACCGCAAAAGTAATCCTGGGCAGAAACAGGAGTGTTAGAGGTTTAGCATTTTCTAAACATTAGACTATACTACAGAGCTATGGTAAAGAAAATAGCTTGGTACAGGCCTGAGGAACGATGGAAACAGAATAGAAGACCCAGACACATCCATAGACCTATAGCCATCTAGTATTTGATAAGGAAGCTAAAAACACAGGTTGGAAGAAAGCCTCTTGAACACATAGTGCTGGGAAAATTGGATAGCCACATGCAAAAAACTAAAACTGTATCCCTATCTATCACCTTGTATCAGTGTCCATTCAAAATGGATCAAAGACTTCAGTGTAAGACCTGAAACCATGAAATGAGTACAGGCAAGAGTAGGAGGAAACATTAGGACTCCTTGGTACAGGCAGAAACTTTCTGAGTAAAGATCCAGAAGCACAATGAATCAAAGAAAGAATAGATAAATGGAATTACATCAGACTAAAATGTTTCTTTATGGCATTAGTTTTCCTTTTTGAGACAGGATCGCACCTTGAACTTATGACCCTCCTGTCAGCCTATCTGGAGTTATAGGTGTGTGACACCATACCTGGCTTAACTTTTATGAATTTTGCTTTCCAATTTCACACTTCATTGACAGAAATAATAGTGGAAAAAATGAATCTATGAATTTGATTGAACAATATCATATGGATGTATGCACTAAACCATTTTATTATACTTTAGATATAAGTATGATGCCATAGATATTGAACTCCAAAATGATACTTCATACTCTTTTGGATTAGCCAATTATTGTTTAGTTGTTTTGGATAATAGAATATTAATAGCTACTTATTCAAAATGTTTCTTGAATGAAAACAATAGTATTTATTATTTATTTTCTTATGTAGTGTGTATGTGTGTGTGTGATTTCAAAATTAAATACAAATAAACTCCTATGATTAATGATTCACCCGAACACCTAAACACCTAAACATTAATCAGTTTTTGATTGGTATTTTGAAAGGCTTTTTGGGAGAAAGGTTATGGAACTTGAAGAAAAGTTTATTCTCTATGTCATAGAGAAGGGTTATTGTGGAGAAAGGTCATTCTGTGTGTCATAGAGCCAAAATTCATGCCATTTTTCTCTTTATCTGAGCAAATATTTCTCTCTACGTGTTTTTACTTAGTGAAACAGAGGTACATCTTCCTGTATAGGATGACCATCCCTCCAGTTTGTTTAGGACTGGAGAGTTCCCTGGAACAACAGGGATGAGTTGGTTACATTATTTGATAGAGTGAAAATTAAATAAGACTTGGGAGATATTTAAGGTCATTAGAAGAAAAATCATATGTTAAGTTTGTTGTTACCTAGTCATATACAAACTATAATTGTAAGGGGGAAGGTTAGTAATTGTTTTCTGAGTTTTTTGTAATAACTTTCTTTTTAGCTTGTCATATTATTTTTAATATTCTTCTAGGGATTTTGTTTTTCCTAGCAAAGTTCAAATTTCATCTTGAGAAAAACATAAGCAGTTGTCCCTGTGTTTTCACAGAGAATTAGTTTCAGGGCAAATACCAAAATCTGTGGCTACTTAAGTCCTTTACATAAACTGGCTTAGTATTTGGGTATAACTGACATTTGCATATATCCTAATGTAAAATGATGCAAAATATCTTTATACAGGATCTAGTACAACATAAATACTATGTAAATTGTTATATACTATGTTGTTCAGGGAGTAACAACAGAAGAAATAAAAGTCTGTACATGTTTAGTAATATATATACATACATATATAAATATATAGTCCGTCATGGGGCTTGAACTCTGGGGCTGGGCGCTGTTCCTTAGCTCTTCAGCTCAAGCACTCTACCACTTGAGCCACAGTGCCACTTCTGGTTTTCTGAGTGGTAAATTGGAGATAAGAGTCTTATGGACTTTCTTGCCTGCGCTGGCTTTGAACTGTGATCCTCAGATCTTAGCCTCCTGAGTAGCTAGGATTATAGGCGTGAGCCACTGGCACCCGGCTAGTAAAGATACTGTAAAAAGAAAATATTTTTGACCTAAAGTTGATTGACTCCATAGATGTAGAACATGATGATATGTGGATGGCCAACTATGTATTTTATGAACATTTTTAGAATTCAAAAAAAAAGAGATAGGCCAGATATTGGTGGTTCATGCCTGTATTCCCAGCTATATGCAAAATTAAGTTTGTGAGATCCCATCTAAATAGAGAAGCTGGATGTGGTGGTTCCTGCCTGTTATTCCAGTTATGATGGGAAGTGTAAATAGGAAGATGGAGATCCAAGCTGGTTGGGCCAAAAGTAAGACCCTGTCTCAGAAATAGTCAGACTGAAAAGGGTTGGAGGTATGGTTTAAGTGATATAGCACTTGCCTAGCAGGTACTCAGCCCTGAGTTCAAACCTCAGTACTACAAAAAAAGAGGATCTGATTGGGGACTCTTTAATTTATTAGCATAAAGAGATTCTTTTAGTAAAGTGAAATGAAAAAAAAGGAAACTAAGTTGCATTTGGATCCCTTCTTACCCACAATGACATCAAATGCCACTACTGACAAATATGGCACAAAGGAACTCATTGAAGATGTTTGTGTATTTCTTATTTTGAGTCTCTCTGAAATAGCCAAGTAACAAAGACAAATTCTAAATTGTATACCAAGAAATTTATAAATTAGTTAAGCCAGTAGCACATTTTTCCAACAATGTGATTATCCTGGTTTTTTCTTCTTTTTTTGGTGCCTCTCCTGAGACTTGAACTCTGGGCATTAAGAATCAGAAACACCAACCATTATGAATTCAGTTTTAGCAGAGGCTCAGTTAAAAAAAATCAAAATCAATCCTTTCCATGAGAGAATTACTCAAAGTATCATAATATTTTCTGTTTGGGTCTTGGATAGGACTTTTTAGTGACTTAGATTCCATCTGTAATAAGTGTTTTCCTCCTGTCATCTTTTTTCCTTAGATTGAACTCTCATTTTTGATCCTTTAACAGTTTTCCTTTTTTTTTTTATCAGTTGTGGATCTCAGATTCATTCAATCTTTCCTTTTCTCTAGCACTCCCTTACTTCTTTCTACAAGTAATATCTGCACAACCTCTGAAGAACTGCATCTCATTCCTGGGTCGCTTAGCTTTGGGACAACAATTCTGTCCAGTGTTTGACTGCTGCAGACACATCAAAAGCATGAAGAACCCTCTGAATCTTTCATGGACTATGCCATGAAAACCTTCCATTAGAAGGAGGCCCCCTGTGGCCATGTGATAGAAGAAAAAGACATGATACAGGATGTGGGGAGTTTTATTGATTCCAAACCAAGATGCATCTTGACAGGAATCTGAGGATTGTAGTAAGAAAGCAGACTTTTAATGTCATGAAACTTGATCAAAAAAATTCCAGCAGTATATGAACAGCATGGTAAGATTGCTAGAGAAAAGACAAGCTTGTGAATTTGCTCATTCCATGAATACCTTTAAGGACTCACCCATTAGCATGGAGGCAAGTGCTTTCCATGGCGGGGAACAATAGTTTTTACAACAAGCAGAATTTTTAAAAAATGGCCTCACATTTGCTTTTCAATCTCATTCACTTGAGAAAGAACGATTCTTCCATTGACGGTCTCCTGGGTGATGGCCTTGAGTGTGGGAGCTGCAGATGCTGAGGGAAGAAGCACCCAAGAGGTCAGTGCCAGGCGGCCCCCTATATACTCAGTTCTGCTCCCTGCTCTCAGCCCTGCAGCCTCTCTGTGCCTTCCAGAATGTTCACTAAGGAGCATTCTGATACAAGGTACAGGGTTGTCCCCATGAAGACCTTTACCACCCATACTTTATGAAATGAAGGTCTCTCTCTTGTTCTCTGGAGACCAAGGCCTTCATCCTAGGTATATGTGCAATGGCAGGTGTTTTCTGACTCCAAGTACCTGAAGAGTCTTTTTTTGCCCATGTGGGCTCTGTGACTCTTGAATCACAGCTGGCAGATCATAAAATACCATTTGGAACGCCTCCTCTTATTATCTAGAAAGCATGGCATATGATGGATGGGTGTGAAACCAGGGATGTTCTTCATGAACATTGTTTTCAAAGAGATGCCTTGTCTGGATAAATGCCTTGTTCACACACCGATCAACTGACTCAGGACCACAGGGAAAATCAAAACCATTAAATGGTGATACAAGGAAAAACTTGGATAATAGCAAATCTCTTGCGAGTGGACTGGATTAACCCATCAAAAGCAAGGCTTCCCATCCCTAGACATGGTTAAGGAGAGCCTAAGGGGCCATAGGTTGAAATCTGTGGAAGGGTAGTTCTATGGTGATGTGCCCAACTCTAGTATTCTGAATCCCTATGCCTGAGAGTTGTTTGATCATAAATTAGTGTTAGCCAGATGCTGGTGGCTCACAGTCATAATCCTAGCTACTCAAGAGGCTGAGACGTGAGGGGCATAGTAGGTAGGAAAGTCCATAAGACTCTAATCTCCAATGAACCACCAAAAAGCTAGCAAGTTACAAGCAAGTCCTAGAAGTTTTCTATGGTATACTTATGATTACCTAAGATAATAATATACTTAGGTCATAGGTAGATATGGGGTTAAACTAAGTTACTGTTTCTTTTTCTTCCCTACCCCTTTCTGCATCCCAGCATGTTGCATTACTATAATGTTGCATTACTATAATGCAACATGCTTAAGAAGAAGCTCCTAGCATAGTGTTCTCATCCTCATCTGACCACAGAACATATTATTAAAAAATATCTCAGCCAAATTTCATGAGACTGTTGAATGGAACCAAGTTTGGAAAGTGATCTGTTAATTTTATAAGAGTTTAGGAAATTGATTCCATTAATTGAGACAGATACCATGAATTACCATTTTAACCTATTTTCTGTTTGTAAAATGTTTTCAAATACAGATTGAACTTCTTTTATCCAAAACTCCCAAATCCAGAAATGCTCCAAAATCCAAAAGTTTTTGAGCAGTCACCGGATGCTACAAGTGGAAATTTCCACAGTGTGAAACTTTGTTTTCATAGCCAGGTGCCGTGGCTCCAGCCAGTAATCCTAGCTATTTGGAAGGAGAAAGCACAATCCAGGATGGCTGAGGCATACAACAAGACTTGACTTTAAAAATAACCAATGCAAAAAGGGGCCGGAGGCCTGGCTTCAGTGGTAGAGTGCCTGCCTTGAAAGTACAAAGTCCTGAGTTCAATAAAAAACAAAAACAAAAAGCAACCAGTACAGCCAAAAAATCCCACCGCTAAAAATATAAAAATCAAAATTTTGTTGGATGAAAAATATTGATTAGAATATTGTATGGAGTGGCCCACTAGCCATCTACATAAGGTAGACACCTTAGAAATGTATATAAATGTATTTAGTTTTGGGTCCTATCTTCAAGATGTCTCGTGATGATATGCAAATGTTTCAAAATTAAAAACAAAACAATTCTAAAACTATCCTAAGCATGTTGAATAAGAGATTTTTCAAAGTGTGTGCTGTTGAGGACAATAATGAGAACTCATTTTGTTCTATTGCTTAATTTGTTCATGGAGGATTTCTGTCTATTTGGGAACAAAGTAAAGATTAAGCACAGGGTATCTGGAGAACAGAAAATGTTAGGACTAACTACAGGATGGGTGAAAAAAATTATTACTTTTTAAAATGCAGATCAAAATGATGGGTGACTTTTCTTACCTTTCATGGTCCACTCAGATTCTTCCATTGTCCTGAAAGGCAGAGAAAGGTTAAAGTTTACTTGAGTTCTAAGCAATAATCATAAAATCTTCTCAGCATGAATGAACATCCTTTGCCTGCTTGTGAACTGTTAGCTCCTTAATGAGGAATTTTTTAATTTCTTTTTTTTATTGTGAAAATACTGTACAGAAGAGTTACAATTACATGGGCAAGATAATCAGTACATTTCTTTTTTTTTAATATTATTTTATTTTATTTGAGAACATACTGTACAGAGGGGCTACAATTACATGGGCAGGATAATGCATACATTTCTTACCAAGCATTGCAGCCTCCTCATTTGTTTACCCTTCACCTCCCTTCCCAGCCTCCCCCCTCCCCCCACCCAATTATACCCCCCTCCCCCCCCATTTCTTTTTTTTTTTTAATTTAATTTTATTTTATTGTGAACATACTGTACAGAGGGGTTACAATTACATGGGCAGGATAATGCGTACATTTCTTATCAAGCATTGTAGCCTCCTCCTTTGTTTCCCCTTCCCATCCTCCCAAATGAGGAATTCTTAGCTCCTTAGTTCCTCATTGCTTGTTCTGGCTGCAAAAAATCATGAGGTAGCTAAGATCTGGAACCAACCCAGATGTCCCTCAGTAGATGAATGGATCAAGAAAATGTGGTATATATACACAATGGAATTCTATGCCTCCATCAGAAAGAATGACATTTCCCCATTTGTTAGGAAATGGAAAGGTTTGGAAAAAATTATATTAAGTGAAGTAAGCCAGGCCCAAAGAAACATAGGTCCCATGGTTTCCCTTATTTGCAATATCTAGTATAGGTATGAGTCAAGCGGAAAAGGTCAGATAATGTGATGTTAGGAAAATGAACCCTTAAATATGTATTTTAATGTTTTCGTTTCTTTCATGCATGTGTTTCTAACGCATTTATAAGATTATTTCTTTGTTGCTTTGTATGTCCCTCCCCCACAGTGTAACCCCCGCTTTCACTATATGTGATGTCAGTATAACATGTGGAGGAGATGGGGACAAACAAGTCGTTTAAGGATTCAGGTGGACCTGTTGCAACAATGAGAAGTACAAAATGTCATATCAAAACCAGCTTTACAATGTCGGTGTGGGGGGGGAGAGGGGGGTATGATTGGGTGGGGGGGAGGGGGGAGGCTGGGAAGGGAGGTGAAGGGTAAACAAAGGAGGAGGTTGCAATGCTTGGTAAGAAATGTATGCATTATCCTGCCCATGTAATTGTAACCCCTCTGTACAGTATGTTCTCAAATAAAAAAAAATCATGAGGACTGCCTGCTATGATCTCTGAGGTCTGAGTCTCCCAAACCTTTCCCTTTTCCTTGCATCCCACCGAATACTTTGTTGGATCCCTTCCAGGGTCAGAGTTTCAAGCCTGGAATATCTCAGCTTCTTAGATTGGCCAACGTTTGGTCCAATGATTTTTTTTTTAACACAGAAACAAAATTTCTATCTGGGCATTAGGAGCTCATGCCTGTGACCCTAACTACTCAGGAGGCTGATCTGAAGATCATGGTTAGGAGTTACTGGGGCAGACAAATCCATGAGACTTGTATCTCCAGTTAACCAGCAAAAAGCTGGAAGTGGAGATGTGGCTTAAGTTGTAGAGCACTCTTCTTCAGTGAAAAAGGCTAAATGAAAAATCAAGATGCTCTGAGTTCCAGCCCCATTACCAGCACCAAAAAGCAAAAAAGAACAAAACAATAAATAAAAACATCAACAATAATAAAAATCCAACTTGTAAGCCTTTCTTTTGGGTCAAATGTATGGAACCCTTTGTGATCAGCTATTATTTCCTGGGGTGGTCAGAAATACTACACTAAACAATCTAGACACCTCTCTCTCTTTCTTTCTCTCATGAATCTTTTCCTTCTCTTTGGCTAAAGCACATTCTCTCTGGTAAACTCTGAGCACACAAAGATGTGTGTGTTCTCTGGGAAAAAGGATACCCCAAACCTTCTTAGTTGCTTTCTCCTTTCAGTCCTTACTAGATTGACTTTAACCATTCATAATGTGAATCTTTTCTTCTAGGGAGTTCAAGCTGATTGGTTCACACTTGGCTGTTGAGTGAAGCAGACCTTATATAGATGCTTCCAGAGAAAGTCAACATTATCCTTCCTCTGACAGACCCACGAGGGCCGTGTGCCCTAAAGGTTCCTCTTCCACCCCCTCAGCCTCACCCGTCAGTGTCTCCCTCCAGGAGCTGGCGGTAAGTGGCGATTTCTTTCTCCAGGTGGGTTTTGATGCCCAGGAGCAGCTTGTGTTCAGTGTTCTGACGCTCTAGGTCACAGCGGAGCTGCCTTAGTTCTTCCTCATAGCGGGCAATGATCTGCTGTATGTCCTGGAGCTGGCAGGAGTACCGGGACTGGGTTTCTGACAACATGCGCTCCAAAGCAGATTTCTGAAAGAGCAAGTGAGAGATCTTTCACTGACTGATCCTTCCTTGCTTTAATAGTGTGTGTGTGTGTGTGTGTGTGTGTGTGTATGTATGTATGTGTGTAGTATTTAGCTTGTGTTGGCCACTCTGCCCGGTTTATTGGTAAACTCTGAGGGCTTAAAGATGAGAACCAAGTTGAATGAGAAGTTTGGAGCTTGGGTTTGCTGTATTGGAACTTCTGATGTCATTTCTGGGGCACACACACACACACACACACACACACACACACACACACAATCAGTGCATCAGGGAATTCCTGGCAATATTTTCTGGGGCACACACACACACACACACAATCAGTGCATCAGGGAATTCCTGGCAATATTTTCTGGGGCACACACACACACACACACACACACACACACACACACACACACACACACACACACACACAATCAGTGCATCAGGGAATTCCTGGCAATGTTTCCACCCTCCTTCAGTGTTGATGATCTACGCTATGTATTGGGAATTGGGCATATTCCTTCTTCTGAACTGTACTTTATTGCCTTCTTCCATTCTGTCAGGATAGCAACTGGTGATGCTATCTCTTTGTATCCTCAGAGGAGGGAGGACAACAGAGGACACACGGTTGAATTTGAATTTCAGCTGAGCAGCAAATAAGTTTTTTAGGACAAATGTGTCACAAACACCATGTCCAAATCACCTGGGGGCATACTCACATGAGAAAGAAAAATTTGGATATTTCTCTAGAATTTAAACTCAACTGAACATCCGTGTGTGTGTGTGTGTGTGTGTGTGTGTGTGTGTGTGTGTGTGTGTGTGTGTGTGTGTGTGTGTGTGTGTGTGTGTGTGTTGGTACTGGAGCTTGAACTTGAACTCGGGGTCTTGTGCTCTCTTGTCCTTTTTTTCTCGTCTGGTACTCTACTACTTGAGCCACACTTCTAATTCTGGCTTTTTGTTGGTGAATGGGCTTTGTGAAAGAGGTGATACCAGACCCAGGAATTTTAGCTCCAAGTCACCTTGTTGTGCTGTGTCTGCAGGTCAATCTCTAAGGCTTGGAAAGTTCGTTTTAGCTCATGGATGTCATTTTGGCTGCCCTGCACAGACGCTGGACTGGAACTGGCCACTTCCTGGGACATGGCTGTAGACTGTGAGGAAAACACAGGCAGAGACATCAACATCAGGATTCTATAGCAGTGAAAACTTTCAGGTTTTCTCTCTCTCTCTCTCTCTCTCTCTCTCTCTCTCTCTCTCTCTCTCTCTCTCTCTCTCTCTGTCTGTCTGTCTGTCTATCTTTCTCTGCTACTTGAACTCAGGTCCAGGGCCTTCTCCCTTAGTTTTGTCACTCAAAACTGCTGTTCTACCACTTGAGCCACAGCTCCACTTCTGTATTTTTGCTGGTTCATTTGGAAATAAGAGTCTCTGAGATATGTCTGCCATGCTCCTCAGATCTCAGCCTCCTGCATAGCTAGGATAACAGGTATGAGCCATGGACATCTGGCTGGCCACCTTTCTCTTACCTGCTCTTTAAACCAAGCGTCAATGTCCTGATGCTTCTTCTTTATTATGAGCTCATATTCCTGTCTCATATCCTCCAGGACCTTAATTAGATCTTCTCCTGGAGTAGTGTCCACCTTCACATTGACCTTGAAGTCACTTGGCACTGGGTTCTCCTCCATTTCCTGTTTAAGAACAGAGGAAGAAAATTAATTGGTTGTGACAATCAGAAGGCTGGATTCTTGAGTTGATTGGCAGAGGTAGCTAGATCTTCATCTCCTTCATTCAGCTTGTGTGATTGTTATACTTTCCCTGGTGTGATTGTTTGTTTGTTTGTTTGTTTTTACTTATTTACATCGATAACAAATCACTGTATACAAATTGGGTACCAGTGGCTCATGCAACTGAAGAGGCTGAGATCTGAGGATCAGAGTTCAAAGCCAGCTGGGACAGGAAAGTCCATGAGACTCTTATTTCCAATAAACTACTCAGAAAAATCCAGAAGTGGCACTGTGGCTCAAAATGGTAGAGCACTAGCTTTGAGTAAAAGAAGCTCAGGGACAGTGGCCCAGGCCCTGGGTTCAAGCCACAGGATGCAAACAAACAAACAAACCAAAAGAACATTGTAAACATCTTTTCCTCTAAAAATATTTTTTTTTGGGGGGGGGCTCTGGTTGTGGGGCCTGAACTCTGGGCCTGGGTGCTGTCCCTCAGCTCTTCAGCTCAAGGCTAACTCTCTACCACTTAAGCCACAGCGCCACTCTGGCTTTTTTCTTTTTTGCTTATGTGGTGCTGAGGAATCGAACCCAGAGCCTCAGGCATGCAAGGCAAGCGCTCTACTACTGAGCCACCTTCCCAGCCCCTAAAATTTTTATAGAATAAAGAAAAATCACAAGCACAAAATGCCTCTGTGATTATTGGCTTCACCCTTGTTTGCAAATATTTCAGAGACAATTATGCTCTCGGAATGTTTGATGTCCTGTCCAGCAATAGCCTTGGGCACCACCTGACTGCACAATTAACTTGTTGAATATTTTTCTTGTTTTTTTTTTTTTTTTTTTTTTTTTTTTTTTAGGCAGTGCTGGGGTTTGAACTCGGCAGTCCCTCAATCACTCCAGCCATACCACCTGCCTAACATTTCTGGTATTATGCCAAGGCTTTTGGGAAGCAGCTCAGTAAACAAAAGCCAAAAGGATTGCTTTTGCAATCCTTTGCCTCGTGAATCTGTAGGGCTGTTGCCTTAGGACTTCATAAATATGAAGCTGCCACGGGAAAGGTTTAATTAAGAACCATTGTCTAACCAGCTATTCAGAAATTGGGCCCTTTGATGTTCACATGCAACTTTTTTTGTTGCACTGAAATGGAAATTGCCTGTCCATCATTGTATCAGTCTCAGGAACTTGAAATGAATGGAAGCCCTTTAAAGTCAGTTCAATGCTTCTGGGTTAGGATTCCTAATTTTTGCCACTAGTCATATTTATCTTTGTATATGGCAGATTCTTTTTATTGTCTCATCCCCCAGTTTGCCGCTCATTTATTCTTACAGTATATTAACAAAACAAGTCTAAGTAAACAGTGTGTTTACTGTTGGCCAATTCATCACTAATTTTGATTGCATTTTAGTAGTTGAGTTTAATATCCAAATAGATGACCTTGTAATTTGAGAAATTAGATACTTACAGTTCTTGTTTTATGTACTTGTCAGTACCAGAGCTTGAAATTAGAGCTTTACATTTTTTTTTCTTGGCTGGCTTGCTCATGGCTGGTGCTCTACCACTTGAGCCATGCCTCTAGTTGGGTATTTTTTTCTCCAGGCTGGCTTTGAACCATAATTCTCTGATCTCAACTCTCCTGAGTAGCTGGGATTACAGGCCTGAGCCATTGATGCCAGAGTTTTGTATGATTCTTTATGAAGACAGTAGGAGTGGCATTCGGGTGGTGTTTTCTACTGGGTTGCCCTGAAAAATGACAACTAAGAGCTGAACTCACTGCCTGGAGTTCTAGGGACAGCCCTACCTGCTCATGGCGCTTCTTCATGAGGATGAGCTCTTTCCTCATTCCCTCCACTTCCTGTTCCAGGTCTGTCGTGATGATGGTCAGATCATCCAAGGTCTTCCGGAGGCCCTCCACTTCCATTTCCAAGTCTTTCTTAAAGGAGTGTTCATTTTCATACCTTTGGTTGGAAGGAAGGGAAGAGTATACCTGTTGTTGGAAGGCCAAGGGCTTTGTAAGGACTCACTTTACTTTAGAAGTGAATCTCTTACTTTTTTATTGTCAAGGTGATATTTAGAGGGGTTACAGTTGTGTACGTTAGGTAATAAATACGTTTATTGTCAAACTTGTTACGCCTTCCTTCATCTCTTGCTTTTAAAGGTTCGTCCTGGGAAAATGAGTGTGTGCAGGCTGTCATTTACACACTTACATTTACAAATGTCAGGCTCTCCCTGGGCTGGTACTCTACCACTTTAGTGCCATACCGCCACTTCCATTGTGTTTGTGTGTGTGTGTGTGTGTGTGTGTGTGTGCGCGCGCGCGCGTGTGTGAGTTTTTTTCTAGTTAATTGGAAATAAAAGTGTCACAGACTTTTCTGCTTGGGCTGGCTTTGAACTGTAATCAGCTTCCTGAGTAACTAGGATTACAGGCATGAGCTACTAGTACCCAGCTCAAACATCTTTTCTTCCTCTACTTATTTTGGTCCTGGGACTGGAACTCAGGGCCTAGGCTTAGTCCCTAAGCATTTTTGCTCAAAGCTAGTACTCTATCACTTTGAATCACAGCTCTACTTCCAATGTTTTGGTGGTTAGAGACAAGAGTCTCACAGATTTTCTTGACCAGGCTGGCTTTGAAACATGTTCCTCAGGTCTTAGCCTTTTGAGTAGCTAGGATTACAGATATACTGGCACTGAGCTCAAATGTCAGTTTTTTTTAATTGCACAGAGCAAATAGAACAATAAACATTCATAGACCTATAATCTTATGTTTAGAAACCATTAGTTTTTTGCTGTATTTACTTTATTTATATTCCTTGTTGAGGTTTTCCAAAGTAAATTATAGATATAACATTTTAACCCCAAATACTTCAAAATGCATCTTTTAAGAGAAAAAAATTCTTTTCTAAAAAATCATAAACTGTCATACCTAAAATTAGGAATTATTTAATGTCATCTGATTCTTTCCCCACATGTGCATTTTATATATGGTTTAAATCGGTCAGTTCAAATACTGCATATTGTGTTTGCCTTTTGTATAATTCAGTAAGATTCTGAGACATGGGCAATGACAAAATGAGGTTTCCTTTGGTAAAGCAAACACCCAATCCATGTAGCATGGTGAGGAGGGAACTTACTTGAGGCTGAAGTCATCCATGGCCATCCTGGCATTGTCAATGAGAACAATGATCTGAGCATTGGTCATCTTACCATCCACTATCTGTAAAACAGGCACCAAGTGTTGCTTCAATTAGATGTAACAGCTGTGTTTCTCCCTCAGGTTTATTGGGTCTGTCAACTTTTAGCACCATCTGCTTTTTCTCTGGTGTAACAGGGAGAATTGACTTTCTGAGCACATAATGAGGAACCAAGTATGGTATGATTTTATAGTAAGGATGTGATCTGCAATCAGTTTTGCTGTCTTTTATTTGAATGTTGACTTTTGTGGCTGGGATTGAGGTAATGGTTGGAAAGAATGATACAGGGAGGAGAGGGAAAGTGATCATTCAAAATCCCTTCTAATACTCCAACTGTTGTGAATATGTTTTGTGTCAGTTCTTTGCATCTGAGAATGGTAAAAGGATCTTCAGTTCTGAGCTTTTTCTTATTGTGAATATTAATTCAGTTCCTAAAGTACAATACCTACTGTTTTGGAGGATTATCATCTTTACTTGTGAGACATTCATGTTTCCACTGTGAATGGACAAAACTGACAACTTGCTAGGTGCTGGTGCTTCATGGTGGTTGTCATCCTAGCTACTTGAGAAACTGAGATTGGGAGGATTGTGGTTCTAGGCCAGCCTGGCTGAAAAGAGACTCCAACTCAGTGAAAATAAGCTGGGCATAGTGGCACATGTTTGTTATTGTAGCTACAGTGGGAAACAAAAACAGGAAGATCACTGTCCAGGCATGTACTTGGGCAGGAAGTGAGACCCTATTTCAAAAAAATAACCAGTCTCAACAAGTACTGGATGCATGGTTCAGCAGTGGAATGCCTGCTTAGCAAAATGCAATGCCCTGAGTTCAAACACCAGTATAGTACTGAAAACAAAAACAAAAATCCTAATAGTTGTCCCCTAGCACAAGTGACAGAGATAAACAATACGATTTGTATGTGGTATGTGTTTGTATTTGTAATGTATTACATGATGAAGAGACTCCCAATTGTGGCTATTAAAACATTAACTGAGCTATTTTTTTTAACATCTAACAAAGCTCCTTAATAAGCATGGACCATATGCGAGCCTCCAGTTAAACACTTTCACCACATATTAATATGATTTTTGTTTACTTTAAAAATAAAGATATTGTTGGGGTTGGGAAGGTGGCTCAGTGGTAGAGCGCTTGCCTTGCATGCTCAAGGCCCTGGGTTCGATTCCTCAGCACCACATAAGCAAAAAGAAAAAAGCTGGAAGTGGCGCTGTGGCTCAAGTGGTAGAGCGCTAGCCTTGAGCTGAAGAGCTGAGGGACAGTACCCAGGCCCAGAGTTCAGGCCCACGACCGGACCCCCAAAAAAATAAATAAAGATATTGTTAAAGCATTTGTTCAAGTGACAGTGTATGTAGAATGCTATGATCAGAGATACAGGGCACCTGTGATGTTTGTTATTGTCTTTGGGGGAAGTGGGTGGAAGATATCTCATTGTCCAAAGGTATCGTAATACTTTTGTACCAAAAGTATTGTGCCAACTTAGAGCCTGAACCTTTTCTTTGTTCTGGCTCCCTTC
Source organism: Dipodomys merriami (assembly GCF_024711535.1). Taxonomy (NCBI): domain Eukaryota; kingdom Metazoa; phylum Chordata; class Mammalia; order Rodentia; family Heteromyidae; genus Dipodomys; species Dipodomys merriami. The sequence continues at coordinate 27,344,559 of NW_027203270.1, read as the reverse complement.
CTGACCATCTACAGGATCTTTAGCCTTTACTTTCCGTAAAGTAGAAACTTGTGGTGACCTTAGATGTTCTTGGGCACATTAGCTGGAGTCAGAGAGTCCTGGGAAATTCCTGCTATATTCAGACAGTGAATTCCTTTGTGTAGAGAGGATTTTCTTAGGACAAAGCTATTTCTCAATGCCAAGACACTTAAAAAAATCTGGCCGTATTTTAAGCTCCACTGATTCTTTGGAATTTGGGCTCCAGAATGTATAAGTTGAAGCATTCAGAAGTGCTAAAATTGCTAGGTCTGGAACTCAAAAAACAAGGCTGGGACCTCTGTTCAGGCACGCACTCGTTGAGTGACCTTAGCTGGGTTTCAGTTTCCTTTACTGTAAAATGGTAACAACAATAGCCACCCCATCAACAGTTATGAGAATGAGAGGATATTAAACAAAATATTGCTATAAAATAGCCCTCTTCTTGGCATAACTACAGGTACTCTGAAAACTTATTTGGAATGGAGTTAGTTTAGGCAATTGAAAATTGTTTAATTTTCTTTCTCCTACCTTTCTCTCTCTCTTTCTCTCTCTCTCTCTTTCTTTCTCTCCCTTTCCCTTCCTTCCTTCCTTCCTTCCTTCCTTCCTTCCTCCCTCTCTCCCTCCCTCCTTCCTTCCCTCCCTCCCTCCCTTCCTTCCTTCCTTCCTCTCTCTCACTCTCTTTCACTCTCTTTCTTTCTCTCTCTCTCTCTTTCTTTCTTTCTCTCTCTCTTTCTTTCTTTCTTTCTTTCTCTCTCTCTTTCTTTCTTTCTTTCTTTCTTTCTCTCTCTTTCTTTCTTTCTTTCTTTCTTTCTTTCTTTCTTTCTTTCTTTCTTTCTTTCTTTCTTTCTTTCTTTCTTTCTCTCTTTCTTTCTCTCATTCTCTCTTTCTCTCTTTCTCTCGACACTATTGTAATTAGAGCCAGTGTCTGCATTAGGCAAAGCCCTGAGTTTTATACCTCTAACTTTCTATTCATGTTGGGAGATAACTAGCTGACAGCCCCTCCCAACTTCTTTCTTCCTTTTGTGGGATTCCCAATGTCCTATGACTTCTTCCTTTGCCCTAAAAGTGGAAAGTGCAGGTATTTTCTCATCTCCCATCTTCAGTGTTGGTTTGGAGGCATTCTAACCAATGCTTTTCTTCCAGTCCCTTATTATTTAATCTCATGCAACATGAAAAGTAGTTACATGTCCCTCAAATCCTAGGATTTTGGGGTAGGGGTGCATGGGTAAAGTAAGGCTCACTGCCTTGTGCACCCAGTTACTCAATTTGACACATGATGAAAGTTTCATTGACATCCCTGGAAATCTTGCACTATATACATCACAGAAAAGCAAAGACATATTAGTTTCTCTTTAAATTAAACTGATTCATTTTCCATTGTAAAGCTCACATCGAGTGTCTAATTCCCCCCAGCACTGGCTTGGATTGTGAGTGTGAGCTCTGAAATGTACTTGATAGAAAGCATTTTGATATAAAGCCTTTAAAATGATTTCCCACAGGTCTGGCTTACTTGATATGGTATTAGGGTGCAGACATTATTTACGGACCCCGTTCCTGGTCATAAATGGAAGAGGAAGGGTTGAGAAATACCCTATGAGGCATAGGTGTTACATTGCGTGTTGTAATAGCCACTTGGATTCTCTCCAAGGCCCTAAGTTTGTTCTTTTAAAATCTTGTTAGTCTTGCAGGGTGTGTAATCACCTATCTGGGTGCAGAAAATAGACTTTCTGACCGTAAACCCAAATGCCACATACAGTACTCTTGAAAATCATTAAGGAGTCTTATGCATGATAGTCCTATGAGTATGTCCGATTTTGTTTTTCCGAAGAATTGGATTAGTTTTTTTTCTAAAGGACAAGCGTAATGCTGTATGTATTCAGAATGTTTCAGTAAGATCCCAGAACGGGTCAGCCCCAAGGAACTGTGGGACTTTGGCTTCTCGTCGCAAGTGGTGGAGGTCAGGAAAGATGAACAACCCTAGCACCAAAGAGGTGCTTCCTGCAAATCCAGAGATAGAAAACAGCTGGAGTCAACGTCCAGAAAAGACTGGACATTGAAGCTGAAGGAGCTCTGTAGTTCATCTCAGAATTCAGAGTTCTGGCTCTCTAGAGAGTGAACAAGTTATCCTCTACCCATAAGGCACCCACTCAGTTTTCTTGATTTTATTTTTAAAGAATTTAGACAACTACTCAATCTCAGTCTACTTATCCCTAAATTGGGGATAAAAATACCCAATTCCATCAAATGAGGTACATATGAAATACGTGTGACATGAATATTACTGCAAAGGCAGTGCTTATCCTTATTTACTACTACTACTACTAATAATGTCACCTTCATTTGAGGTAAGCTAATTGGCACCATGCTTAGTTGGAAATTATGAGACCATTGGAAGCAGATCTGAGCAAGATTTCCACCTCTCCCTCTTGCTGGTGGCCTTGGAAGGCTTTTTCACTTTTCCAAGCTCCAATTTCTTTTTTTTTTTTTTTAAATTTTTATTGTGAAAATACTGTACAGAGGAGTTACAATTACATGGGCAAGATAATGAGTACATTTCTTATCAAGCATTGTAACCTCCTCCTTTGTTTCCCCTTCCCATCCCTTCCCCTCCCCCCCCCCCAATCCTACCTGCGCCCCCCCCACCTCCCCGCACACGAAAGCTGTAAAAGTTCATTTTTGGCAGAACAACTTGTACATCTCATTGTTGCAATGGGTCCACCTGTATCCCTATTTAAACGATTTGTTTTCCCCTTCCCCTCCACAAACTATACCGACTTGTTAAGAATTAAATCAGATGATACAATGACAGTTCTATCATTGTAGAAACCTCTTATCACAGATACCTGACCCGACGTCTGGCATACAAGAAACACAAGAAATGCTCAATAATGATTTTCTTCTTCTTTACTTCCCTTTTCCCTTCCCTTCTTCCTCCCCTTCCCTCTTTTTTCCCTTCCCTCTTTCTTTCCCTCTTCCCTTCCCTCTTTCCTTCCCTTCTTCCTTCCCTTCCCTCTTTCCTTCCTTTCTCTCTTCCCTTCCACTTCCCTTCCCTTCCCTTTTCCCTTCACTTCCCTTTTCCCTTCCGTTCCCTTCCCTTCTCTTCCTTTTTCCCTTCCCTTCTCTTCCCTTTTCCCTTCCCTTCCCTCTTCTACTAGTGAATACATTATTTGATCAAGTATAACCTCGTATTTCTTTGGGAAATCAAGCATCTTTTTCCCTCCATTTCTAAAACCAAAGCAACTTAAATGCAAAAACACAGTGAGGATGTTGAGTCACCTTGTTTTTTTCATAAAGACAACCATGCACTATGTAGTTAAGGTAATTACATACTCAGTTATTAGGCCGATTATTCAATAATTAGGGTTCATTACAAGGACAGATTTATACTATCTTGATTGGTCCTTTCTACCTTCAACCAAGAATGGCGAGTATTGTGAAATAATACGGCATCAATATTGAGAGCCTAGGATGCCCTTTTTAGGGGAGGTTAATTCATGATCTTACAAGGATTTTCTGGGACTGCTTTACATGAGGGAAAGTCTATAGATTTTTTAAAAATAGACAATAAAATAACCACGCTCCCTCTGCTTACAGCTAGATGTCCCAGAAGGTACACACTTGGCATTTCAGATGTTTGATTGATGTTATTTTTTTTTTCCAAAACATGTCTCTGCAAACCATCCTAACTCACATGTTTTCAAATCTGGGTTCTTCCAATTATTTTTCCTAGTAATATGCCATTTTTACTTTTTCTTGTAGCAACCCCCAAGAAGGAGTATCCAGAGATGTCACAAGGATAAAGATCGGCTAGTAGAATGACAGATTTTAGGCTTGATCACCACAGCAGTACAACGGAGCCTTTTGTTGATGGAGAGCCACACTGCTGCCAGGACCGTGAGGTGGAGCAGAACTGATGTAATGAGAAAGTAAATACTCTCTTGAGCCTGGTGTGCCCAGTATGCCACATGCATACCAGCTGCTACCATGGCTGTGACATTGTTGAATCAGTTAGTGATACTGTGCATTCCCTGGCTACCTCAACCTTTTAAAGATTTTTATTTTTTAGTTTATAGGAAAAAATAAATCAGAAAGATTCACTCTTTAACAAAATAGCCTCTTACACTTATTATATTTTTGCCGCCTTCCTGTGCTACATGAATTATACAGATTTTTCTCAAGTGCCTATTTAAGCAGTATTGAGAAGATATCCCCACATTATCTCTGTGAGCATTTACTTGGAGCTCTTTTGCTATTTTTTCAGAGTTGATGGTTTTTGTGCTGCTCTTCCTCCCCCAGGGTCCCCCTGGCCATGTGACTGCTGTGTGCACCTCAAGACCACTAGCGTCTTACCTGCTCTTGCAGGTGGCTGATGTTTTCCTCATATTGAGAATAATCTTTCCTGCTGCCGGTATCTCTCTGCTGATGCCATTGGAGGATGCGGCTTTCCAACTTCAAGTTGGCCTCCTCCAGAGCACGCACCTTGTCCAGGTAGGTTGCCAGGCGGTCATTGAGGTTCTGCATGGTGGCTTTTCCATCCCCACTTAGGAGGGAACCACCTCTTTCGGACCCCCAAGACCCTCGAGGGTGTAGGCAGCTTGGTCTGGTGGAGGAGAGGGAGATGCGGACCCCTCCAGCACCTCCATGGACACTGGGGGCCCGGGGGAAGCTCCCTGGCTGGCCCCAGTTGCCTCTGATCCCATGGAGGGAGGCTAAATGGTTCTGGCTAAAGCTACGGCTGGAGCTCATGGTCCCATCTGTGTTCAGGACAGGGCCAGGCTCTGTTCTGCTCCCCTGCCTGCTACGGCACTGAGCCTCTCTGGACTGCCCTGAATGGTTTTTATGCCCTTTGTTGTGGGAGTTTCCTTCTCTGACAACTGTACCAACAAGATCCTATCATTGTGCAATGTATGTTTCCTCTTGGTCAATCCCAAAGTGCCCCTGGGCCAAGAAGCACTGTTGTTGTTTAGAACCACATCAATATGCCACTTTGCTTCCTCCCTCCCATTGCCAACTGGAGGCGTAGCTCACCACGTTGGGCTAGTAGGAGTCTCAGGTGTCTTTCTAATCTCTCAGTGGAATTTTTCTATTGTCTAATTATTTTTTGAGAAAGGGTCAGATTAGAGTCTACACTAAAGGTATTTCATACAGTGCAGATTTTCTTTTTTAAAAGCAGACATTAAGTATACACAACATAGACACACAGAGACAAACAGGCACACTCAAACACACACACACACATTTTAAAGCAAGAGTGAGAGGGATACATAAAGGGTGAATCAGAGCAGCGTCTTAGATCCTAGAAAAAAGCTTACTCTGGGCGCTTGAAGGAAACCAAGAGGACTATAAATATCTGATTCTTCTGTGGCCGTCCCCATGTGATGGAAAGTACTTTCAGAGGAATTGCTCTTCAGAACAAACCCTCAATTACACTTGTAATTAATTAATGAATGACTGAGCATTCTGCTTCCATGTTGCCTTTTATCCAGGCACACGCCAAAACCAAACAACTCTGCCTGCACCCAGGACTTCCCTTGACCTTGGGGAAGGACATAGTCCTTGCTCACTACCCAGCAGTCCCAGCCCTCCGTGGCTGAGCTCTGGGACGGCTGCCTTCTGACGGCTGTCTGTGACCTGTAGCAGGGACAGCAGAGAAACAGGAAGTGTGCTGTGGTCTTTAACATGCTTGATTGAATTCACTACTTTGTCTGCCAAGGTAATAGTTAGGAATGAATGAGGATGTAGTTTGAGGTTGCTTGTTACTTGATTTATAGGGAACTTAGAATTAAAATGTCAGAATCAGAAAAGACTTTCCTGGGTCAATACTGCTAATCTACAGATAGGGAAGACTGAGGCCTGTCCGGGGGTGGTGGTGTAGGGTAGGAGGGAGAGAGGGAAGGAGAGAGAGTAAGAAAGCAAGTAGAAAGAGAGAGAAAAAAGAGAGACAGACAGAGACAGGGAGACAGAGAGAGACAGAGAGAGAGAATTTTTTTTTTTTCATTTAGGCCCTTGGATACCATCTTCCTGCCTCTGTTAGGAGGGTGAGCTATGAGTTATAGAGCCAGGGAACAGGAAAAAGCATATCTCTTGACAGAGGACCAGCCATGTACAACGGCCTGCCTCTTACGAATTACAAGTGAAACCATTGGAGCACACAAATTGTTCCTTCTGTCCCAAGACCACAATGAGCAAGGAAAGTTTTCTGTTTTCTTTACCTCACCGTGGTGTCCAGGCTAGAGCAGAAAGTCATGTTCTGAGGATGATGTATGTGGTTCCTGGTCACTGCTCTGACTCGAGGTTGGGTTTGGCTCTGGTTTCAGTTGACATGGACCCAGAAGAAGGAGGTGAGTGGCCATGGTTGTATGTACATACAAAGGCCAGGCTCTTTCCCTGAACTTGCTCATCCCAGTCTGCAATGGAATTCCTCAAGTCCCTGTTCATGTCAGGTGCTAAGAGGTGTGATTTATCAGCCCCATACCTTGAGCCTGTGTCTCATTTTACATCAGGGTAGAGGAAGTTGTCGATTTATAAATTAACCTTGAGCACAGTGTTTCTTGTATCATATTGGGGGGCGGGAATCAAAGTGGGGATAATTGGTGATGAAATGTGAGCGCATCGGAGGAAATAATCTGTGTTGGAATTGTCATATAGTGCTTTTCCTCATGACTTCTAGTGCAAGTGGGAGGGGGCTCCATTAAGTTTTAAAATAAATGATGACCTTTTATGGTAAAAATGGTAATAGACTCATTAAAAATAAATTAATATATAAAACTGTAAGAAAGAGGATTACAAAAAAGGACAACTCAATCCCACAACGTAGACATAACCTTTGGTAACATTTGGTGAACATCCTTTCAGATATTTCCTATGTGTATAAATTAAAAACATACGTTGGAGAGACCAAAGGAAGAGGTAACATTGTCCAAAGAAAGAAATCTACTCATTTCCTGACTTATGAAATGGTAACCCCTCTGTACAACACCTTTGCAATAACAGTAACATATTTTAAAAATAAAAATGAAAAACATATAGATGGCTAAATTAATTTTAGAAAAGTGAGTTATATTTCTTAATCTTTTTTAAAAAACTTGCTAGACAAGGACTTCACCACTTGAGCCATGTCCCCAGTTCTTTTGCTTTTCAGGTTTTTTTTTCCCCAAGATGGGGCTTCATATTAACTTTGTCTTTGGCTGAGATCCTCTTGTCTTTACCACTTGTGATAAAGTGTGCAACCATGCTTAGCTTGCTTTTTGAGATAGGGTTTAGCTAATTTTTGCCTGGACTGGCTTTGAACTATGAGCCTCTTGTCTTTGCTGGCTAGGTCACCATATTATTATTATTATTATTATTATTATTATTATTATTGTTAGCTCTTAGCTGTTAGCTGTACTGGATTTGAATTTAGGACCTTGTCTTTGCTAGGTAGATACTTTATCAACTGAGCTATGTTCCAAATACTCTTTGCTTTGGTTGTTTTTGAGATAAGGTTTCATGTATGCCTGGACCAGCCTAGACTGAAATCTTCTTATTTACACTTCCAATAAGCTGAATTAACAGAATTAGAGTCTATATCCATAAATAATTAAAATCTTTTAATTTAGTTCATATCATTATTAATTTTATTGAGAGGTCCTGGGATTAGGCCAATAAAACACAATTATTTTATCTTCATTATTATATATTTATTGTATAAATAAAGGTTTTCTTTGCTTCTCTCCCTGGAGTGGAGTTTTGTTTCACTTCTTTTCCCTTGGCTTCGCTCACCTTCCCTTGCCTTGCCTCTCCTTCCCTTCCCTTCCCTTCCCTTCCCTCTTCTCTTCTCTTCTCTTCTCTTCTCTTCTCTTCTCTTCTCTTCTCTTCTCTTCTCTTCTCTTCTCTTCTCTTCTCTTCTCTTCTCTTCTCTTCTCCCTTCCCTTCCCTTCCCTTCCCTTCCCTTCCCTTCCCTTCCCTTCCCTTCCCTTCCCTTCCCTTCCCTTTCCTTCCTTTCTCTTCTCTTCTCCCTTCCCTTCCCTTGCCTTGCCTTGCCTTGCCTTCCCTTCCCTTCCTTTCCCTTCCCTTGCCTTCCTTTGCCTTGCCTTGCCTTGCCTTGCCTTGCCTTGCCTTGCCTTGCCTTGCCTTGCCTTGCCTTCCCTTGCCTTGCCTTGCCTTGCCTTGCCTTCCCTTCCCTTGCCTTCCCTTGCCTTCCCTTCCCTTCCCTTCCCTTCCCTTTCTTTTCTTCTAGTGTAGCACTCCACAAATGATCTTTCCTGCTGTGTGAAGAACTGGTTTGGAGTGCTTAGTAGTCAGCAAGTCTTTATCCACTTATGCTTTGAATTTAGGATTGCCAGTGATTTTGCACCATCATAAACAGAAAACTCCTTTCGCTTGCTGACAATGAAGTCATCATCATCTGAATGACATAGCATATTAGAGCCATGACCAGGCCTAAGCCTAAGAAGAATGGGTTGTTCTATCCCTTGATCCTGGGAGTTGCACCTCATATATATATCATTCTCACTTTCTCAAAAGGGGCCCCTGGATCTTTCCAGCTTCCTTCCCAGCCCACACCAAGCCTTTCGGAGAGAGCGAGTGATGTGAGAGCTCTTTCAAAGGAGTGCCAGGACACTCTTGCCTTAGGCCTGGTTTTGGAAAGATCGTTGAGTCTTTTATTTGATTTTTGGCACTGCTTTGGCACTCCACCAGGGCCTGTTGGGGTGATTTTGTTCATTTAAGGTGACAGAAGAAAGGCAGATTCCCCACCAGTGGGTGGAGAATGCTATTATAAGACTGAGACGATTTCACTCTTTTCCTTTCTCATTTTTGTCATCTTAATCCAGGGAACAAGAGAGGGAGTCGAGCAAATCCCCTCTACAAAGGCCATTGTCACAGAGAATCCTTTAATTAGCTTGCATGTTCACTTTAGTGCTCACTGGGCCTTAGGTTCTTTTTCTTTGGCCACAGAAGGAGACATTGTGGATAACTGTGGTATTGGTTGGCTGAAGCCTCAGCCCATGCAATCTGCTGAAACTGTGCTCTGGTAGGCTTTAGCTTCATCCCACTGGTTCATGTGGTGGCAGGACCAGAGGTGGAGGGCTGTGGGAGGCTCCCCCTCCACCCCACGATGCTTCCCTACTTTACAGTCGTTGATGCCTGAAATTCAACCATTACCTGTTTGAGTCACCAAAATATAATTTAAAACAAACCTTAATACATCCTCCATTCACTCAGAACCACGGGCTTCATATTTCAAACATGTATCTTATGTGTAGTGAGGTGAGAAGGATTGGGAGCTGTGAGCTGAACTTCCTTGTCTGTGGTTATCCTATCCAGCAACCTCCAGCTCTCTGGTTTCAATGTTCTTCACATGAAAATGAGATGGTGAATTATTTTCGCCGTAATTTACAGGGTTGTTGTGGGGAAGGAGAGGTAATGTTCCTACTAGAGCTTTGTCACCTACATACATGAGCTATGGCATGGGCATGCAATGTACATACATAGGTTTGTGATCTGTAGGTGCTGTGAACATATTTGGGCACAGAATGATGATGACAATAATGATGGTACTGACTGTAAATACTTCTGGTCTATCCTACAGTCAGGATATCAAGAATCTGAACAGGAAAAAAAAAAAAAAAAAAGAATCTGAACAGGGAGGAGACCAGTGAAGTTGTCAGCAAGTCACAGGGGTAGATTAGAAAGCCTAGGGAAAAATGTATACATCAGCCTCTAAGGAAATTCACAGAGAAACTTTAACTTCAGAAATTTACATTTTGTAAATAGTAATTAAAGGTCCTAAGTCTTATCTTTCCCATTGCTGAAGGTCTGGTCATCAGACTTCAGCTCAGATTCCTGACTCTGGCATCAAGCTCTTAGTGCTCAGTGTCTGTGACTGAGAGCTGAGATTAAACTGCACTCTGAGTAAATAATATAATGTATCAGAGAAGTAATAGAATTGAAGTTAAAGCCTGAAAACATAATGAAATGATAAGGAGATGGAAATGCTACTTCTTCTAACTTGATCATGACACATTATATATACATATTTAAATACTAGCCAGTGTTGGTGGCTCACACCTGTAATCCTAGCTAGGCAGGAGGCTGAGATCTGAGGATCATAGTTCAAAGCCAGCCTGGGCAGGAAAGTCCCTGAGATTCTTATCTCCAGTAAACCACCAGAAAACTGGAAGTGGTACTGTGGCTCAAGTGGTAGAGCACTCGCCTTGAGCTGAAGAGCTGAGGGAGAGAGCCCAGGCCCAGAGTTCAAGCATCCATGACTGACATACATACATATATACATACATACATACATACATACATACATACATACATACATACATACATAAATACTACAAGAGTGCCACGCAAACATATACAATCATTATGTGTTGATTAAGAAGGAAAAAAAATTCTATATCTTCCTTTGTTTGTTCCACTTTGGAACAGTCTGCTGTAGAGTTAACTTTTTTTTTGTTTTGGTGGACACTGGAGCTTGAACTTGGAGCCAGGGTGGTGTCCTTGAATTCTTTTGCTCACAGCTAGTGTTCTTCCATCTGAGCCACAGCTCCATTTCTGGCTTTTGGTGGTTTATTGGAGATAAGCATCTCATGGATTTTTCCTGCCTGGTCTGGCTTTGAACCATGATCCCCAGATCTCAGCCACCTAGTAGCTAGCTGTGAGTCACCAGCCCCTGGTTTAGTTACCTGTTTTTAAAAATATTATTACAAAGGTGATACACAGAGGGGTTACAGTTAAATAAGTCAGGTAAAAAGTACATATCTTGTTGGACAATGTCACCTCTTCCCTCTCTGTTACCTAATTTTTTTTAGGAGATTTTAAACTTACAGAATTTACTTGAAGATACTTGCTTCCTTTCATATTCTCATTTTGATGTAAATAGCCTGAAAATAATTTCCAACTTCATTATTTTGGTATATCTTATTCTGATACTTACCATGTTATCTTTTTAAAGTTGTTTTTATTTTGAGATGGGCTTTCCACTTTAAGGAAGTTGCTTGAACATTCTCTGTATGATGTTGTATTATAAATAGGCCGTAGGGTAGGGTAAAGCAGTCACATAGCTCTTCCTTGAAGAAGGAAGGCTTGAATTTGCTCTATTTTCTCAGTACATGTGAAAGCTATTTCTGCATGCCTTCTGCTCCACTCTACCCCCTTTCCTTCACTCTCATCTCCCTATTGTATTCATTTCCCCAGAGACAAAGTTCTTTCCCCTCTCTCACTGAGCTGTTAATGGATCTACTAGGGAATAATTTCATACGCTGTGTATAACATAGGGAGAGGTGGGAAAGAAGAGGCAAGTTTGCAAGATGTTAAAAGTGCAAAATCTGGAATCCCACAGTCCCCTGATTTGAATCCTGACCTTACTATTATTAGTTTGATCCTGGTAAATTATGAGCCTCTATTGACTTGTGTTTCTTGTCTGTGAAATGAGTAGTTATGTAGAACACATACATAGAGAACACTTAACCATTTGGTGCATAGTAAGTGCTCAGTAATTGTTAATTGTTGTTATGATTGCTATAAAAAGATGACCCCTGGAGGTTATGGAGCATGTTTACACCTTCAAACTATTAGTTAAGGTATAGCCTTAAACATCTTCCATCCTTATATCAGCTTTGTGCCCTGAGGCTTGAAGTACAACATGGAAACTTGACTTGTTGGTGGACTTAAGCACAGATGACTTTCATCATTGTACATGTAAGTCTCCAGTTTGAGTCTTAAGTATTTTACAGATATAATATATAGTTCTTCCTTTCCTTCTCCCTGGCTCCCTCTCTTTACAAGTGTAGTAAGTTGCATAATGGCCTTGCCAAATATATCTATATCCTAATACCTAGAACCTGTGTGTATGTGGAAAAGGGGAATTAAGGCTGAAAATAAATTATAGTTGCTAATCAATGGCCTTAAAGTAGGATATAGCTAGTGTAGACCAGGTGGGCTCAGTATAATCTCAAGAGTTTGAATTCAGGGTTGTGTGGTTCCTAGAAGTGTGCTGATGAGTAGAAGGAAGTGGAGGAGTCAATTAGTGGATGGTAGAGAGGTGATGTAGTGAATACAAAGTTCAGACTGATAAGACTGCTCACTCTGGAAGAGGACATAAAGGCCAAGGGATGTGAACCATCCCTTTAGAAGCTGGAAAAGGTGAGGAACTGGCTTCTCACCTATGGCCTCCAGGGAGGAACTTGGCTCTGCTAATGTCTGAATTTTAGTCCCTATGAGACCCATGTTAAACTTCTGAAGTAGAACTGTAAGTTAATACATTTGTGTGATTTTCTTTCTTTTCTTTTCTTTTTTTTTTTTTTTTTTTTTTTGGTCGGGTCGTGGGGCTGAACTCTGGACCTGGGCGCTGTCCCTCAGCTCTTCAGCTCAAGGCTAGCGCTCTACCACTTTCCGGCTTTTTCTGCTTATGTGGTGCTGAGGAATTGAACCCGGGGCCTCATGCATGCAAGTCAAGCACTCTAACACTGAGCCACCTTCCCAACCCCTACATTTGTGTGATTTTGAATCACTAAGTTCATACTGCAGCAATAGAGAATTGGTGTGTGTGTGTGGTGTGTGTGTGTGTGTGTGTGTGTGTGTGTGTAATAAATGAGTTCCAAAAATTGATTTTTGCTGAAGGTTAAGATGAATAAAGTATTTTTCATATTATTTTGGAACATTTTTAGTACACGTATGATTTTATTAGCACAACAGGAAAGTAGTTACGGTGATAGTAGTTGCTAAACACTAAATTTGCCAGCTTACAGGCACTTTTAGTGTTGGCAAATTTCTATAAGACTTCAGAGAACTGTAGAATTTTAAATTGGAATTTGCTTTTTAGTAACAAGGATAAAATTGCATAGGATCAAAGTTGTCCCTGGTTCTGGGATAACCAGGTGCCATAGTTTCTTTAATGAATGGCCTGTCATCATTTCACTCAAGTAGAACAGAATGTCTGGTAACACTAGATCCCAGTGGCCACATCCAATGCCCTTGTTACAGACCTCTCTCTTCTGGGTAGTCAACAGCAATTTGTGGTGATGAAACTCAATATTCAGGTGGTCCTGGTCAAGAGGAAGTTTCTCTAGAGGAGTTCTAGAGCTATGGATAAAGGGTAAGATTAGGATGAGATAGACTTGGGTCATAAGGGAAAGATGTATATTCAGTTCTGTCCTAACAACCTCATCATTTGGAGCTCGTTCTGTGGCCACTGGCACATACTGCTACTGCTTTTCTTCCTTACACTGTCCCTCCAGAGTCTCTCCTAAATCCACAGACAACATCTCCTACCTAGACTATCCTAACCTAATACATTTGCTCTCACTTCTGATGATTACCCTTACCCTCCAATTTAGTCTCTCTTCAAGGAGTTTGAGGGGGTGAATTTTGGATATCCCATCCCATTCACCTTTGTAGTCTGTTATTCACAAGATAGATCAGAACCAGACATATCCCCTGCAGAAAAAGAACTTTTTGGCAACTGGAAATTGCTTATAAATCCTCAAGTTGTCCACTAGAAAGTTGGTTATATGCAAACCATTGTTTCAGCTCTGTACTTGCTGTGACTATGAGCAGGATTATAAATGGGACCTTCCCTTTCCGATTCTCCAGTTAAGACTTCTTCATTTCATATTAGTAGAACAAAGCCACATGGTGCCAATATCCAAGAAGGAACTTCACACAACCACATGACTGTCACAGTTAGAATGAGATGAGACACCTACTGCCTAATGAGGTCATCTGGTCTCCCAGAGCACAGCTTCATGGGGGTGACACTCAGGCGTGCAGCGATCCTAGTCATTTATGTCTGTTCTTAGACTATGTTTATTAGTGCAGCAAAACCAAAGGGATTCTCAGGAGCTGACTCAATAACTTACCATTTTAGTGCTGGATAAATGAGCTAGAATTTAGACTTAATGATGCTGAAGGATCCATTTTGCAACTGTAGAGTTTTAATCAGCAAATGAGAACACCTTCTTCATTGGATCTGAGAATCAGGGAAACCAGGTTGAAGCATGGAACCTAGACTAAAAATGGCCTTGACTCTCCATTGTGCTTCATGTCTGTGCCTAGCCGTACTCCTTCCTGCATTGGAATATAGAAACATTGTTGAGTGGTTGGTTTAGGGCTCACATTCAACTTCACAACAAAGATTATTTCTTGAACTCTTTGAGTCTTTGAATAGGCCATGTTGTCAAATGTGAACAAGCACATGAAAAGGTTGGGCATTTGGAAGATAGAAGATAGGAATTTGTTCAATTTTGTGTATGTGTGTGCCCACCAGGAATGGGGCTTGAACTCAGGACTTTGAGCTCTTGCTTAGCCTTTTCCACACAAGACTGGTACTCTACCATTTGAGTGACGCCTCCATTTCTGGCTTTTTGATGTTTAATTGAAGATACAGAGTCTCTCAGATTTGTCTGCCGGGCTAGTGTTGAACTGTGATTCTCAGATTTCAGCTTTCTGAGTAGCTAGGATTACAGGTGTGAGCCACCAGAGTGTAGCAGAGTTTGTTCAGATATTGTCTTTACACTTTACTGTGTCTCATTGAGCAAGTTCCTTCAATTCTGCAAGTCTTGACACCATTGTTAGTAAAGTAAGAATCATAATAGTATTATGAGGAAATGCTCAGTGAAAACTGAGATGATTCATGGGCAGTGCTTGGTTTAATGTCGTAATAGTCAATGAACTTATAACTGAATAGAATTCTAACTCTTCTTGTATTTTTGGCTTTAGGAGGCACTGTGGTTTCTGTGCATATCTTGTCATTTTGATTCTGTGTTGGCTGTCCTCTGTTAACTTGGAGAGTGTTCCAGAAACCTTCTGCTGTTTTCTCTACTGCCCACAAGACCTGGCTTCAGGCATCATGAAGGACAAGGATAGCACATTGTAGTGGGAGGAAGGCCAGTAGTCCTACCTGGAATTTCACAAAAGTGATCCAACTTACAAGGCTGACTTCAAGCTTGTCATTCTCTTCCTCTTGGGACACCGTCACAAAAATGTGAAGGTTGATATATTATAAAGATGTCATATCTAATTGAGTTCTACAATGGTCTGGGTAATGGAAGAATTGGACCCATGATCAGAAGAGTTATCATTTTGGGCCATTGTAAGACTCCATTGTCTATTAAAAAAGAAAGGTTCCATCATTAAGCCAGAACTTTCATTAGTTATTAGGATAGTTTTGCATGACTGCTCTCTTGTTGATTAGCTTGAGTGAAAGAGTTCATTAATACCAGTGTGATTGTTTTGCCCATTGAGGTAAGCTCAAAACAACATAATTAGAGCTTAAAACATTCCTGTGTCAGGCATCCTCTCAGAGCTTTGCCTGTATTAATTAACATCAGCATCTCAGCCCTAGGAAGTAGATGCTATCCATAACCCCATTTTATAGATCAGAATGTAGAGCTAGAGAGATTAAGTAACTTGCACAAGATGTCACAACTAGAAATTAGACTGATCTAGATTCAAGTTTTTGTTCTCAATCAGTACATGATTCTGCTTCTTTTAAAGCATACATTTTAAGGCAAGTCCTTGCTATGTAGCTCAGCCTGACCTCAAAAACTCAAATGTTTCTTATCATAGCTGGGATTATAGGTGGGAACTACCATGTCTGTGATTCCGCTTCTTGACCAGAAACAATGAAGTCTAGCTTTTCCTAGTTCTGGATTTTCTCCATCACTTGTTCTAGTTTTTCAGCCTAGTCTTCTTTTGTCTTTCAAGCTACAGTGTCCCCTGGACTAGTTTACAGTTTTAATCTCTTTCCATTATAAGACTTCTCTGCAACCAGAGGTTATCTTGGGGTTTGAACTCCTGGCTTGGATGCTGTCCCTGAGCTTTCTATGATACCACTTGAGTCATAGCATTCCACTTCTGGTTTTTTTTAAATAGTTAATTGGGAGGTAAGAGTGTCATGGACATTCCTGATCAATCTGGCTTTGAACTGCCATCTTCAGATCTCAGCCTCCCGAGTAGGTAGGATTATAGGTGTGAGACACCAGTGCCTGGCTGACTCAGTTATTTTTAACTTGTGGGTCAGTGGCAAACGAGTTGATAAATACTTATCCCCCAGTGATGCACAGAGAGGACCTTTGTTTTGTACATTTGAAGGTAGTTCCATATAACTAAGTACACGGAGTGAGGGAAATGTAGCCTAAAGTCTCTTTCTATGTCGTCTGGGTCAGTGGATTTAATGCCTTCTCCAAGGGCCGCAGATACTAAATGGCTAGTACAGCCATGTTCAGGGTGACCCTCAAGCACTTGCTGGACCTGCTGGGCCACCATAAAGAGCTGTGATGGCAAAGATCTTACTATTTTTTTCATTGTTGTTGTTCTGAGTAGGACACAGATAAGGGAACCCCAAACCTGCTGTCTTCCTAGAAAATGATGGCTTAGATCTTTTCTCCAGGTTAGCACCAGACAGAGAGGGAGGAAGAGAGGGAGAGGTTAAGACTGAGTAAAAAGGGGAGGGAGGGGAGTGAGAAAGAGGAGAGAGAGGGAAAACAAAACGCAGTGATCGACACCTTTATGGAGATGTTTAGAAACATTGGCATTTTACATTTTTTTTTTAAGAAAGATGTTCATATAAATGGTATCTTATGGCTTAAAAAGCATTGCCCCCCCTCCTGGGGGGGGGGAGGCTGGGAAGGTGGCTCGGTGGTAGAGTGCTTGCCTCCCATGCATGAGGCCCTGGGTTCGATTCCTCAGGACCACATAAACAGAAAAGGCCAGAAATGGTGTTGTGGCTCAAGCGGAAGAGTGCTAGCCTTGAGCAAAAGCAGCTCAGGGACAATACTCAGGCCCTGAGTTCAAGCCCCAGACCAGAAAAAATAATTGCCCAAGCAAACCCTCCAAGTATGATGTTCAACCTGAAAAGGATCACTCCAAGGAACACAGACTTTTCAATGTTGCCAAACAGGGCTGTTACTAGGGTGCGTGGGTTGCTCTCAGGAAGCTTGTGAATCAGACATGAACACGCTGACCAGATATTTCCAGCCAGCTGAGGAGCCAAAGGATTCATTTCCTATAAAAGACATTTGATTATAGTGTTGAAATAATGAGTGCATTCCAGACTTGCTTGTGCTAATTCTGACCCCGCAGCTCCGTGTCGGGAATACCCATTGCCTTAACCATACACATTCTCTCTCCTTTGCTCAACTAGCACATGGATGGAGCTACTCTCTTCTCTCTGGGAGATTTTTTTTCCTCCTGAATTTTAATATCCTTGTTTTCCTTTAAAGAGGACATTTACTTTTACCATATTTTAACTTTAATTTCAAACAAAAGAGCAGAGAAAATAGGATAAGCCTATTTAGGCAATAGGGTCATTTCTACCTAGTATCAGATACATTTCTCCATTGTTTGAGAAATGAAAATTATAGAAATTGATTACAAAAGCAGATAGTGTCTAAAACCTCCTAAGGATCTAACTAGGCCAAATACTGGTACTCATGCCTGTAATCCTGCCTACTCAGGAGGCTGAGATCTGATTGAGGTTTGAAGCCAACCTGGGCAGGAAAGTCTATGAGATTCTTATCTCCAATTAACTACCAAAAATCTGGAAGTAGAGCTGTAGCTCGAGTGGTAGGACCTGTAGCCTTGAGCAAAAAAAACCTAAAAGGTAACACCCAGGTCCTGAGTTCTAGCACTAATACTGGCACTAAAAATAAAAAATCTCATTGGCACCATCTTATTGCTTTTAAAAAACACCTTGGTGGATGTTATTCCTTGCATCATTTTCTATTTATTGGTGTAGAAGACTAGACACAAGGTGAGTCATATTACATCAGCAAAGATATTAAACCAAGGGAATTAAAACTGGAGAGTCTGTGCTGTTCACAAAGGGCTCAAGCACAGAGGAGACAAAAATGATGCCCTTGAGAACTAGAACCCAAAGTCATTGTCTTGTAGTCAGTCCAGTGCTGGTTCCATCATAACCCATTGCACTGCTGCCCATGACAGAGGGCAGGACTGAGGGGTAGAAGAACACATGCTGGATTTCTCATTGGCCATAGCTATGGACCGGGCCACCTTTCTTTCTGGGCTTAGTTTCTTTTCTTTCTTTCTTTCTTTTTCTTTTTTTAGTCCGGTCATGTGGCCTGAACTCTGGCCTGGGTGCTGTCCCTCAGCTCTTCAGCTCAAAGCTAGTGCTCTGCCACTTTAGCCACAGTGCCACTTCCAGCTTTTTTCTGTGTATGTGGTACTGAGGAATTGAACCCATGGCCTCATGCATGCAAGGCAAGCACTCTACCACTGAGCTACCTTCCCAGCCCTGGGCTTAGTTTCTTGATCTTTGATCTGAGAAAGGTGGCTAACTGCCAGCAAAACACCTTTCTAATGCATTT
The DNA here is from genome assembly GCF_024711535.1 of Dipodomys merriami. Lineage (NCBI taxonomy): Eukaryota > Metazoa > Chordata > Mammalia > Rodentia > Heteromyidae > Dipodomys > Dipodomys merriami. The sequence goes on along the minus strand of NW_027203270.1, from coordinate 27,326,224 downwards.
CTGGAGAGCGTGATAAGTGCTGATGGCATGAAGTCTCTTTGGATGGTTTTGCAGGAATAAACAACTTGAATGGACTACTTCGGAGGGTTGAAAACATCATTGACACGGGGGATTATTTCTAGTTTTGGAGATTATCTATCAGGAACTAAGGAAATCAAAGTAGTTGGAATTCAATATCCTTTTTATGGAGCCTTAATTGAGTCATTACACTCCTCTGTCCAGTGTTTTTCTCATTTCTCCCATGAGCTGTTAAGAGTAGTTACCTCATGGTTCTGTAGTAATGATTACCTGAGTTCATAACTCTTAACTGAAATTATTGATGGTCATGAATGAGACTACTATTAGAATCTAAAAGAGTCACTCAGAAAGAAAGGAGGAAAGAGATGATCGATGTAGATGGCAGATGCATGTGGAATATGACAGCAAACCCATAGTAATGGAAAATGAATGTGTTGTTTTAAAATGATGGACCTAAAGATACTGAGCCATCCAGATTGGCAAGCTAAGCATCCCTTATTATACTATAAAGCAGTTGCTTTGAATTCAGTGTACACCTCAGCTGGAGGTTTTATTAAAATGGGTTAAACTAAGCATGATGGCCCATGCCTACAACCCCAGTGCTTGGAAAGCTAAGGCAGGAGGATTGTGAGTTGAGGTTAGCCTGGCTTGGATTGAAAACCCTACATGAGAAACCAACCAATTAAAAGTAATTTGGAGTCTCAGATCCCACACTTGTTCCACCTCTGGAGATTCTAATGCAAAAGTCTGGGGCATGGCCCCCAGATCTGAATTTGTGATTACAGGTGAACACAGGGAAATCCTGGAGAGATGTCATGTAAAGAGTTGGCACTAACTGAGGGCTTTCTCCATCCCCCCGCCCTCTCTCTCTCTCTCTCTCTCTCTCTCTCTCTCTCTCAGGACCAGACCAGAGAGACATCATCAGAGATAATGTCACTTGCTTTTTTGCTCAGGGCTGATTTTCTGCCACTTGAGCCTTGCTTCCACTTCCGGATTTTTGTTGGCTATTTGGAGACAAAACTCTTGAGAATTTGTCTGCCTGGGCTGACTCTAGCCACTAACCACATCTCTCAGATCTCAGCCTCCTGAGTAGCTAGGATTATAGGCATGAACCACCAGTGCTTAGCCCTAACTGAACTCTCAAGGAGAAGTATCTAGACAGCAGTTGCTTGAGTTGACCCTGAGAGGCAAGAATGGGGACGCTGTGGGCCGGATGGTGGGGATTGGGGATGATGGAGAGGCAGTTAACAAATGAGAAGTGGAGAAGAGAGGCAGGCATATGGCTACCCCTGTTTAAACCATAAGTGGTATCAGAGTGAGTCAGCATGAAGAAAGACAAAAATATAGAAAAAAATATATAAATATATTCATTTGCGTAGAAATGTGTTTATGGCCCTCTTAGTGAGAGATAGAGATAGGATTTGTAATCAGGCTCTGGTGTGTTTTCTGGTGATTCATGATTGCCTTACAAGCTGTGTTTAAATTTTATATGTGTGTTCAGCCATTAGAAAGAATAATATTTTGTCATTTACAGGGAAATGAATGGTCCCGGAACAAATTATGTCAGGTGAGATAAGCCAAACTCAGAGAGACAAACTGCATATATTTTTCTCTCATATGTAGAAGCTAGATTTAAAATACACCAGGGCAGAATGTGATAAATCATACAGGACTCTATGCACTCAGATACAGTGAGACCAAAGGAGGATACTCTTAGGAGAGGAACAGAAAGGCACAATGCCTATGTGTATCTGATCATACGAAATAATATTTATTGAAATGAACTCTAGGAAATAGAAACAAGAGGTTTTTTTCCTTTTTGTTGTTTTTGTTTTGTTTTCTTTTGTTCTGTTTGTTCATTTATATGTCTTTGGGAATGTAAGGGAGGCACAAAAATGGAGGGATGAAGGGTGAACAAATACAGCAATGGCACTCACTGAACACTATGTTGAAAATGAACTATACAACTTGTGGGTGGGGAATGGGAGGGAAAACCTGAGAGAACAAAGGAAGGGGTGACATTGTCCCAAAAGGAAAACTCTTACCAGGCGCTGGTGGCTCACACCTGTAATCCTAGCTACTCAGGAGGTGGAGAACTGAGGATTGCATTTGAAGCCAGCTTGGACAGAAAAGTCCCCATGAGGCTTTTATCTCCAGTTACCCACTCAAAAGTAGAACTGTGGTTTGAAGTGGTAGAGCACTATCCTTGAGCAAAAGAGCTCAATGACAGTGTCCAGACTCTGAGTTCAAACCCCACGACTGACAAAAGAAAAAAATACTTTTTACCTTACTTATGTAATTGTAACCCCTCTGTACATTAACGTTATAATAACTAACAATTTTTTAAAAGAGAAAAATATGTATGTTCAATCTCTTCTTTCCTTACTATAGCTCCCTTTCTGATCCAATTGCTGAACTATATAAATCACCTGTAACTCTTTCCTGTGGCTGTAGTGGATACTGTTTTAGCTTTCTAATAAAATGCAGACTAAAAGGTTTCATCAAATGTATACAAGGTACTGCAAGTAGGTTTTGTATTTTCTTATACAAAGAAGACATGAGTAAAGTGTGCAGACCTTTGAGTGGCTAAATTCTCTCTTTATCTGCCTATCATAATTACTTAAAATATATATAGTTATTGTAAAGACGATGTACAGAAGGGTTAGAGTTGTATAAGTCAGGTATTAAGTAAATTTCTTTTTGAACAGTGTCACTCCCTCTCTAGCTCTCTCCTAGTTTTTTCCTTCAGTCTCAACCCAAAAGTTGTATAGTTCATTTTCAACATAGTGTCTAGTGAGTACCACTGCTGCATTTGGTCACCTTCTGTCCCTCCATTTCTGTGCCCCCCTTATCCTCTCAAAGACAGATAAACTAACAAGACAAAAGGTAAAGAAAACAAAAACAGCAACAAAGAAAAAAATCTTGTTTCCATTTCCTGGAGTTCATTTCAATAAATATTATTATATAGGATCATATGCACATAGCTATTGGACCTCTGTGATACTCTTCTAAGAATATTCTTCCTTGGTCTCACCATGTGAATGTCTAGAGACCTGTATAATTTATCATGTCCAAGTGTAGTTTTTTGTTGTTTTTGTTTTATTACTTTTACCATGCAGTGTGTTTGCTTGTAAATTTATAGGCACATTCTAGATACCACAAATGAGGGAAACAATGCAATCTATGTTAGTTGGAATCTGGATTACTTTGCTTAATATCATGAATGATTTTGCACCACTTGTAAGGAAATGGAAAGACTTAGAAACAATTGTATTAGAAAATGTTTATTCTGGAAGGCATGGGGATACTTTACTATGAAAGGGAGGAAGCTATCATTTCTTTCTTTCCCTCCTCCTCCTCCTCCTCCTCCTCCTCCTCCTCCTCCTCCTCCTTCCCCCTCCTCCTTCCCCCTCCTCCTTCCCCCTCCTCCTCCTCCTCCTCCTCCTCCTCCTCCTCCTCCTCTTCCTCCTCCTCCTCCTCCCCCCTCTTCTTCTTCCAATGGTAGGGCTTGAACTCTGGGCCTAGGCACTGTCCCTGAGAGCACTCTACCATTTGAGCCACAGTGCCACTTCTGGTTTTCTGGTGGTTAATTGGAGATAAGAGTCTCACAAACTTTCCTGCCTAGGCTGACTTTGAACCAAGATACTCAGATCTCAGCCTCCTGAGCAGCAAAGATTACAGACATGAGCCACCAGCGCCCGGCAGAGGATACCTTCTTTCTGGGATAAATTGAGAACAGCAACAACCCAAGTTTCACTTTTCATCCACAGAGGCTCCTCAACCTCCAATCAAAAGCTCAGGGTGGTTTGAGCAGCTTTGACCTCTTCCACTTGTCTTCCCAGGTAGTATTGATGGCATGATCCAGGAAGGATCCACCCGCCCAGAGCTGAATCACACAGCAAATTGGAAAGGACGTATGTGTGGCTTTTAATTGAATGACTAAGATGTGCTATCTACACTGCACCTTACTATGCCTTTTCCAAAACCTTGCCATCTTTGTGATGCCATTTAGCCTTTCCGGCCACACATTAGGCAAGGCCAACGTTGTGGCATCTCTTTTACTCGAGCTCATACACAGTCTGGGTTGAGACTCCCTTTCTTGAGGTTTCTGAGTCCAGGTTCTCGGCTCTGTCCATATTTCCATGCTGCTGGCTGAGATAGTATGCAATCAGATGCTGACTGGAGGTCCATAGATGAGGGAGGAAATTATGAGTAGGAAAGACATTATTGCAGCAGCCCTGCACTCCCTTTGCTTAGTGGAGGTCACTGTTTTGTTGAGAGCAAGTCAATTGCTGAGTTCAGCCATGTGAGTTTCTTTGACATAGGCATCAAGAATCAACTGATAATCTGATATGTACCCTAAGAGTGAACATGCCTTCTTGAGTAGATGAGGGCATGATCACAGGATCATGTTTTTCTTTCCTCTTCCTGCCCCCAAATTAAACATTATTATGATGCTGTAATCATGACTGGGCACCAAAATCCACGGAGAGGGGCTGGGAAGGTGGCTCAGTGGTAGAGCGTTTGCCTTGCATGCATGAGGCCTTGGGTTCGATTCCTCAGCACCACATAAGCAAAAAGAAAAAAGCCGGAAGTGGCGCTGTGGCTCAAGTGGTAGAGCGCTAGCTTTGAGCTGAATTGCTGAGGGACAGCGCCTAGGCCTAGAGTTCAGGCCCCACGACTGGACCAAAAAAAAAAAAAAATCCACGGAGATAGAACTTTAAAGTGAGATAATAATATCAAAATTGGGTCTGGGGTTGTAGCTGAATGCAAAGCCTATATAAAAATCCCAATTATGGAATGCTTTTCCATGGACAAAGCTATATTATATAAGCAATTTTATTTGATCTTTACAACTACCATGTGGAGAAGGCATAATTCTGTTTAACCAATAAAGTGATTAATCAGACAAAGGCTAAATGTTTTGGTCAGAGTCATGGTTACACTTTGGGCCTTTGAGCTATATTTTGCTATTATTTACGTTTAGTAATAATTGTCTTGTAGGGAATGATTTACCTACTCTGTGGCCTTAATAGGAAACTATGATAATAATTGGTATAAAAAATGTTGCTTGCTGACATTGGGATGGCTTCCTGCTTGCAAGTAGCCATTATTCACTATTGCTGTTCTGTGAAAGGTATGAAAATTAAGTCCAGTCCTCTTTGATGTATAGTTTGATGTATAGCAAGAATCTAAGCTATTGTCACCCATCAGGGATTGTGTCTTGAGAATTCCAGATCAAGTTCCCATTCCCTAAGAAACAGAGAGAGAAATAGCAAATATTTAATGAAAGGATACAGGATGGGCTGTGGCTTTCATATAATTTTGAAGAACTAACCCTAGATTCCCCTTCCCCCCAACTATGTCTGATCCTCATAAAAAGTACTTGAAGATGAGCCTGGTAGTTCACATTTTTTGAGACACAAACATTAGCTAGACATATTGGTGGTACACACCTCTAATCTCAGCACTTGGGAGATAGAGGAAGGAGAATCTTGAGTTCTAGGCCAGTCAGGGCTACCGAGACCCTGTCTTAAAAAATTCAAAAGAAAACTGGAACATGGACATCTTCAAAAATGTCTTAGAGGGAGATAAAGTATGTTATTATAGGAAATAATCGAGACAGCAGAGTTGAACAGAATCCAGACTCATGATTTTCTGGTAACTTTTCCATAAACATGAAAGATTTTTCCCAATTTATTCTCTTGCTGGATAGGCTTTATACCCAAAGAAGGTCAGAGCTTTTCACCTTCATGTGCTAATGTCCAAAAACAATACCAGAACTTGTCTGACTGGCTGTAAGGAAGCTCACAAGTAAACAAGACCTGAATAAACAAAAGAAAAAACCTGCCTGTCCATCACCAGTCTAGTCAAGCAATGTAGGCCATCTTCCTGAACGTTTACTAACCAGTTTCCATCCCTCTGACAAATGAAAAAATAATGTCGTTCCAGAGAAATGTCATTTATTGTCATACTGGTAAGAGCCACTTTGGAGGAAAGGAACAGAATGAAAGACTGTCTACCTATCCATGGGGACCCACTGTAGTAGCAAGAAACTAAGTACCTTAAGGGGCTGGGGGATTCTGAAACCTTTGTGGCAGGAGCATGTATTGGCCTCTCAGTCATGACTGTGGACCATTTTCATCACCTTGGAAGGTTAGGCTTTGGCAGATCTGGTGATGTAGCAAGGCTGCACGTGCTCATGAGATGAAATGACCTTCCCGTCCTTGATCTCCTTGGTGATGGTGTGTATTTTCACCAGGATCCGGGATGGGGGGCCGCAGGCTCTGCAGGGCTGGAGTATTCCATGAGGAACTGAGGATGAATAAACTGGGGCAGCAGTACACTCCACGGCTCTGGTCCTCTGGGACATATCTGCGGAAGGCTCACATTTGGTGGCACATGGCTTACAGGGAAACCTGAAGAGGGAAGAAAGATCAAACGTGTGTGTGTGTGTGTGTGTGTGTGTGTGTGTGTGTCTGTCTGTCTGTCTTCAACATTTATAACTCAGTCTGCATTTGTACTATTACTTTGAGCAAACAATTACTTCAAGAGCTTGTTCTCTAAGTGAGTTCTTTCTGGGGTGGTGAGCTTATTGTCACTTGAAAATGTCTTTACTTTTATAAAAGGATGTTGAATTAGACATGTGAACATGCTATTATTGGCATCTAGACTGGTGTCTAGAAAGGGGTGGAGGTTTTGACATGAGAAGAGAATCCCTCCAAAGGAGACCAGAGTTGTCTTGTTCTATTTTAGGGAAGTCACACTTTCATTTCAGTGGGGAAAAGTCAATAGTAGTGGCTAGAAATCTTCCTCTGGGAACCCATTTATTTCCCAGTAATTTTTATTTCTGTGTGTGTGTGTGTGTGTGTGTGTGTGTGTGTGTGTGTGTGTATGTGTGTGTGTGTGTGTGTGTGTGTGTGTGTGTGTGTGTGTTGGTACTATGGCTTGAACTCAGGACCTGGGTGCTGTTCCTTAGCTTTATTTGCTCAAGGTCAGCAGCACTCTACAGCTTGAACCACAGCTTCACTTTTGGCTTTTTGTTGGTTAATTGGAGATCAGAGTCTTACAGACTTTCCCATTCAGGGTGGCTTCAAACCATGATCCTCAGATCTCAGCCTCCTTGAGTACCTTTTCCAGTAATTTTTTTTAAACACTCAAAGAAGTGCAGCAACCTAAAAGTAATGAACTTGATGCCATGCTCTTCCAAACTACTTGGCTCCATCCATGACTTGGGTTTGGATCTGGTTATAATTGTAGGTCTCCTGATGGGCCTAGCTGGAGAGAGTAAGTGGCCACTTCTGCCCAGAACTCCCTCTCATTGGTGAGAAGATCCAAGTGCTGTCCCTTTGGTACCAGTGCCAATGAGACATGTGTGTGGCTGAGCACCTTCCTCATACAAATGGGTTATATTTTACATACTTGCCATCGGAGCTCTCCAGAAGGCTGCGGTACGTGGCAATCTCACACTCCAGCCGGGACTTGATGTCCAGCAGAATCTCATATTCTTGGCTCTGCCTTTCTGAAGCACTCCGGATCTCTGCCAGCTGAGCCTCCAGGTGATGAACCAGGCTCTGGATCTGGACCAGCAGGGCCGTGTAGCGAGCCTCTGTCTCCTCCATGATGCATTCCTGGGAATCTCTCTATCATGCAAGAAAGAGAGTAGATTTATAATGATAATGCCTTTAAGTTATGGGCTTGCATGATTTATTTTGCAATGAGTGCTAAGGGATCTCCCCACCTTTTGGTTACATCCTAACCAACCAAAGAAATCCCAAACCCAAACTGTCAGTTCTGCTAAGAACTGCTTTCTTTTGATCTCTTTTGTATCCTGTGTTGATGTATCTTCTCCTTTAACCAACTCTTAATCTCCTACCACACTTTTGAACTTACCAAAAAGTATTTTCACATTTACTGATGAGAATATTCCTTTGGACACTCAAGCATTAAAAACCCATCACCAGGACACCTCACTCCATGAGTGTTTGTCCCTTGAAAATGCAGTGAGCAGTGTTTAGCTATCAACATTACCCTCACTGGATCAGTTCCATCATTCCTAAAATATGAGAGCTGAGGCTTTGATGAGTCAAATTCTTTCCTGCTCTGTCATTCTGTGAGTCTGTGGATAATGGTGGAATTTTAGGTTCTAATAACTCAGTATTTGCATAATAATCCCTATTTTTATAGAGGGGGGAAGTACCAAAGTTCAGGAGGTTACACAAGTTGCCCAAAGTCACATGACAAGGTGACAAAATCAGCTTAGAGCAAGGTCTCGCTTACACCCTTTAGTGCAGGGCATGTGAGCAATTCCCTACTTCAGAGAGGCCGGGGCACAAGGCTGTGGAGTCTGAATTCTGGCTCAGACTCATTTCTTTTGAAACCTTAAGAAGGCTCCCAGATGCCTCAGGGTCTCCATGTGTTTCCATCTATAAAATAGATGGGATGGCACTGATTTCAGATTTGGCTTGGGAAAAATTACCTTAGCTCTTAGAACCTCTTCAGTCAAGCTGGTTAATAATCATACTCCCTCCTTCACAAGAGCGTTTCGTAATTCTAAAATGATAGCTCATAAAAACGCTTGGCACATAATAAAGTGTTCTTCCAGTGTTTCCCAAAATGTATTCCATGGATCATGATAACAATGAAATACTCTTACATTTTAAAAAAGGAGAGAGAGAGAAAAACAAATCCATAGTTAAGTTCTAGAATGTTGAACACCATATCCCTTCTTCATGAGGAGTCATGGAATAGATCAGCTTATTAAAGTCAGGAAAGGATCTTGTTGACCCCTTGTTTAATTCACCATTTCCCATATTCGTTTGACCATAAAGTCCTTTTCCAGCCATAGACCCTTTTAACAGAGGACCTGTTGTTCTGAGGGACACAGTTTGGGAAACACTGTAACACACAGGCATCAAGGGCCAGGGCCCTTGGTGCTAGGCTAGGCTTAGGTCTGCCTCCTGAGTACCATTCGGTGCTGGGCCTGCAGTTCAACCTCCAGAGCGGCCACAGTGCGCCTCAGTTCTATGAGCTCCTTCTGGCTGTCTTGCTGTTGTTGAGAGCTGCTCACCACTTGCTGATTCAGATCCTCCATCTGAAACACAGAGAGGGCAGGTATTTGGGAAGGAAGCGTGACTGGTTAAAAAGGCACCCTGGAAATGCTTACTGTTTTCGACTTTTCTACCTTCCCCACCTGTGCATTGAACCACTGTTCTATGTCTCTGCGGTTGGTCTCCATGATGGACTCATATCGACATCTCATTTCTTGTAGAATTTGGTTTAGGTCCACAGAAGGGGCAGCGGTTACTTCAATGTTGAGTCTGTCTCCAAGCTGGCACTGTAAAGAACTGATGTCCTACGGAAGGAAAAAAAGTGTCAACTTAGTTACCAAATGAAGATGAACCTTTTGAGGTCTCCTTGCAATCTTACAGCAATAATTCAGCTTAGTAGTGTCTGAAGCACAGCCCACCATACAAGGGTGTTTATGGAGATGACGTGGGGATTTAAGATGATTTCAGTTATGATGCTGTGTGTAAATATGTGCAGATTTAAAAGAAATTGATGAATGGGATCAATGCCCTGAAATTCTTAGACCGTTTCTAGGGATGGGAGGAAGCAGCCTCAAGGTAAGACTTACCACCTCCATGGTGATGTCTTCTCTCTATGAGAGACAACGGTGATATGGTCTCTCTCTATGAGAGACCATAGCACTGGTGATGTCCAATTGGGCTTGTGATTTACCTTGGACCCATTGGTCAACAAAACAGTAGGAAATAAGTGAGGACAGAAAATTGGGACAATGACAATATGCCTTGTGAAGGTTAAAACGTGTTTGTGACTTTAAGTATCATTATCTCACAATACTGTGACATTTGTGAAATTTATGTAATCACTTAATCTCAATAAAAATTATTTAAAAAATTAGGACAATGGAGGGATTTCTGTCCACATGGCTCTAGAAACTGTTTGTAGTCAATGGATTTGAGCTACATTGAACCAGTAGTCCGGGAAGCAGTGGTAGGAGGAAGGCCAATACCCAAAGGAGCATCTAGCAGGAAAGCCCTTTGTCATGGACAACACAAAGGACCTGATGAAGGTGAAGGCTTAGCTTGCATGGATGCTCTTGGCCTCCTCTTTCTCTAACCTCTTGGTGGTTGTTTTTCAGGCAGAGGAGCTCCTCCTTCAGAGACTGGACTCGGGCCTCCAGGTCAGCCTTGTTTAGGGTCAGCACACCCAGGATCTGCTGCAGGGCTTTGGCATCTGCCTCCACAAGCTGGTGTAGGGACACCTCAGCTTCATAACTTTAAAAAGCCAGATATGGAGAGAAAGGCATCAAAAAGTAGATGTTATAAACCAAGCCAGGCAGCGTTTCCTTCTGTATTCCTCCCTGCCCCACCCAGTCCGGGTCTTTCATTTTCAGTGTCTTTCAGTGGATGGTTTTATTTTCTTTAGAGATAACAGCACCGGATCATTATCTGGCAGAGCAATGCTACCTTGCTATTCTTTGAGGTGAAGGTTTTTTTTTTTGCTATGTAAGAAGGGCTTTATATAAAAGATTTGGAAATTCATGTTGATGTTCTGATCTATCTTCTATTAGTTGGATATCTTTGGATTAAGTGACTTTCTTGTTAAAGCCAGTTTTCTTGTCTTAAGTGAGGAAACAATGTATTATCCCTACCTAGTTTAGAGATAATATATGGGTAATCAGAAGGGTCGACATGTGAACAAGTAGAGGTACAGTGTTCATGTGAGGGTTCTTCAGCTTTTTTAAAAATTGGATTTGAAGGTCTTTTCTAGACCAGTGCCAATGTGCTATACCACAGGAGGCTAAGTGACTATGGAGATATTCTTATTGGGAGTGTTTAGGCTAGACTCAGAATGAATTCTGTGCAGATCCTGGGTGTGTTGTGGTGGTATTGGGTGAGCTTACTTGGCTCTCATGTCATCTGCAGCCAGTTTGGTGTTGTCAATTTGTGAGACCAGCCTGGAATTTTCAGCCTTGGTACACAAGATCTAGAATTAAGAAAGTGTACACACAAATGAGACAAACACCAGGATTTCTTTCTTTCTTTCTTTCTTTTTTAGAACCCATGGCTTTGTGTGTGTGTGTGTGTGTTTCAATTTAAGAGGGAAGGCTGGTTAGATTTTTCTTGAATCTTGTGAAACTTTGGAGAATCTGAGTTCTCACGATTTCCCTGAGAGTTCAGCAAATGTTTATTAAAAAAACCCATGTGTATGCTTTTTTTCATTAAAATATATGACCTAATATACCATAATCTATTAGAATGGAGCTCCATAATAGCAGAGACATTTTTAGTTCATCAATATTTTCCCAGAGCTTAAAACAATGTCTAGAATATTGTTGTTAGTACTCAGTAAATATTTACTGAATGAATAAATCCCAATAAATGGCCGGAGATTGCTCTAAATAGGAAAATTAATGTTTGGTGTGTGAACAAGCTACTTAAATAATGTGAAGATGATAAAATGAGCATAAAAGGAAAAAAATATAGTAATGGTTGCAGCATGGCTAAAAATGAAACTGTTTAGAAACTTCACAAAATTTATTTGCTTGAAACTGTCTTTAATTTTTCACTTTTAATTTTTTTGTCAGTGTAGGGCTTGAACTCAGGGCCTGAGAACTGTCCTTAAGCTCTTCAGCTCGAGCCACAGTGCCACTTGCAGTTTTTTGATAGTTAATTGGAGATAAGAGTCTTCTGGACTTTCCTGCCCGGGCTAGCTTCAAATCATGACCCTCAGACCTCAGCCTTCTAAGTACTTAGGATTATGGGTGTGAGCCACCAGCACCCAGCTGTCTCTAAATTTTTATTAACACAACAGTAGCCTGTTTTGATGCTGTTATCTAGTTCTAATAGAGTATATTTCTGGGAAAAATTAAAGGAAAAATTATAAACTCTGCACGTGCATTTAAGATGAAAATTTCAAGAGGTTTTTTTTCTTAAATCTTTTCTTTCAGCATAAAAGTTACTAGAAATACTAACACTTATTAAGCACCCATTATGTGGAGGTCATTGGTTTGCAACTTGACCAAGTAGATTGCCAAGAGTCTTACCTTCTGCTGGAGTTCCTCAATGGTGGCATAGTAGGACAGGTAATTGGGACATAAGATGGGGAGTTCTTTGTTGCCCTCCTCCTGAATTTTACCCTCCAGTTCAGCATTCTCTTGTTCCAGCATCCGCACCTTTTCTAGGTAGCTAGCAAGGCGGTCATTTAAAATCTGCATGGTCTCTCTCTCATGACTATTGATACCTTCACTACACCAGCTATAGTCATCCAACGAGGCCCGGCCATTGAAGTTGCTCATCAGGTACATGGGGATGTGTCGGAGGCATGGAACAGGTTGGCAGCGTTGGTCCTGAGGAATTCTCTGAACATCTCCAGTTCGCTGGCAGCTGGTGACTTCAGCATTGCTGTGATGGCAGACATGGTGAGAAGAGATGGTCCTCAAATTTGTAATTCCAGAGCAGTTTGGGGATGGGGTTGAAGACACAGTCATGGTGCAGCCCTGGGTATCCATGTGTGTGCTCACCTTCAGTGTGTTTGCAGTCTGTGGTCACAAGCTCAAGCTCTTGCAGCTGGGCCACAATTCCAAGGCTGGGTCCTTTTCCTCTTTGAAGTACTTATATAGCCTTCCTTCTAGATGCTGTCACAAGAAGGGGGGGTGGTGGTGTTTTCCTTTCTAATGTTTATATCGAATCCCATGGGAACATCTCATTAGTCTGCTTTTTACTTGCCTAAGAAGAGTTATTTGTCTCATAAAAATATGCATATAGGCGGTTACTAAGTGATTACCCATTGCAACTACCACTTGTCATCAGGTCTAGAGCTTCCCATTCTGCCTTCAAAAGGCGCTGTCAACTGCATCCATTATTAAGCAGGTGTGAGTAGATTAAATCCTTGTTGACCTCTCTACCTGACTTCCGGCTTGACCATGAATGAGACCATCCTTCTCCTTTCTTCTCTAGAAAAGGGAAATGAATTCATATCGAATAATTATTGGTGAACTTAGTGATCAGTATTTTACTTCATTCTGCCCAGTTGGGTTCATGTTTACTCTTAAGACATGGTGAGTATGGATTAAAGAGGCTCATCATTTTAATGGTAATTACCTTTAAAATCTACGTTTTAGCTTTCCAGGTAGGGTTTGAAGGCTAACAAGGCATTTATGAGAAAAGATTTTGATTGTCCTAAGCCCACATTTTATAGCCTGTTTTAGTGGTTGGTGTTTGCTTGTGATATTACACAAGCCTCTACTTTGTCATGGTGCTAGATTTTATTTGCTGACTAAATTTGATTGTTTGAAAGGTATGTATGTCCCTTCTAAGGGATACTGAGCATTTCAGCATGTTTTTATTTTAAACATGATTCTGATCCTTTATGAAGATTCTGGGAAAGAATTATTTCCTTGCATTTTGCAGATGTGCTGTTCACATCTGCAGTGTCTGGATAATGTCTTCAGATGGCCTGTGGTCCAGAGGTGCTGAGCCTTTAAGAGTAGGGCCTAGTGGGAGCAAGTTCTGTCACTCAGGGTATATCCTTGAAGGGACTATTGGAACTAAAGCCCCTTCTTCTCCCCCCCCCATCCTGTCTCCCTCCCTCTCTCTTTCCCTCCCTCCCTCCCTTCCTCCCTCTCTCTTTCTCTATCTACCTCTTGGCTGCCACAAGGTGAACAGTTTTCTCTGCCACATACTCCCACCTTGATGTCCTGCCTAGCCACAGGTCCCAAAGCAATGGGGTCAACTGACCATGGATTAAAATCTCTGAAACCATGCTCCCAAATTATAAACCTTTCTTCCTATCAAATTATTTCATTTCACCTCTTTTTTTCACAGTGTTGGAAAGTGGACTGATAACAATATTCTTGGCTTGTGCCCCCCCTCCCCTTGTGTCTTCAAAGCCAGCAAAGGCCCCTGGAATCCTTCTTACACAACCTCAGACTGCTATGACCCAGGACAACTTCTGCCTCCCTCTTGCCCATTTAAGACTCTCTGTGCTTACATTGAGCCCATCCAGATAATCCAGCATAATATTTCTATTTTAAAGCCCACTGGTTAGCATCTCTTCTTCCTTTTGGACATATTGTCCAACATACTCACAGACTCTGGAATTAGGATATGAATGTCTTCAGAGGGGGCATTATTCTGCCTGCTGTAAAACAGAAAGGTGCAAGATTTACCTGAATAAAATGTTCAAACACATGAAAGGACAGAAAACTAGAATAGGTGGAAAGGTATGTCATGTTCTTAGATGAAAATATCATATTTATCATTGTGAAAATTTTGGCGGTCCTATGTTAATTTAACTCAGTTCCCCAAAATGTATTGTGATCCTCCCAAATCAATTTTTTCTTAAATTAGATGAGACACTCCTGAAGTTTTATGTGAAAAAATTAAATAAATAGGAGGTCAGGAAAGTTCTGAAAAAGAATTTTCAAGATATTAAAAATCTTTTTAATTATAATAATGTGGTATTGATGTATGAACAGATAAGCTTGATGAACAGAGTAGACTAAAGATCCTAGTAAAACACTCCCAAACAGATGATAAAGAAGGCATTTGAAATCAGAACTCAAACCTGAAACTATTTTGTGTTCCTCTCCTTTTGTGTGTGTGTGTGTGTGTGTGTGTGTGTGTGTGTGTATGTGTGTATGTATCAGTCTTGGGACTTAACCTTCGGGTCCTCTCTCTCCCATGACTCACTCTTATACTTGTCCTATTGAGCAGATTCCCTTTTGATTCCTTCGGGACCATGATATATCAGTTATATTCCCCTTTTTATTGTTTCTTCCATAATTTCTTTACTAGTGGATCCATTTTCCTTCCCCTATAAGCATGTTTTGTTTCCGAATCCCAAAGTATAGCTTACCCATACCCACAAAGTCCTTCTTCCATGATGGCACCTTCTATTTCCTTTGTATTATGTAAGTTTTTAATCACATAGTGGGTATTTCTTGCTTTCATTTTTTTCCCACCACCAGCTTCTTTGTTAACTTTCGGCAGCAGGCAATCCTGTAGTCATCAAACACAGTCTATCTTGACTAGTTTCTTCATCTGTTTCAAGATAGCATCATTTTCCTGTGGAGAATCATGCAACAGTTCCTACAAGGCAAGATTCCAATTCTTAACTGCCTGGGAAGGATGGTCCCTCTGTGATATTGACCCAGCTGGCTTCATCTCTTGTCCTGTGACTCCTGGGCCAATTATGTTGATCCTAGCCAAACTGCAACATTGGCTGTCCTCCACTGCCTTCCCTGTCATGTTTATCCACTGCCTGTTTGTTGTTGGGGATCCATCTCCTTTTGCTTGTCTGTGTGAGTCAAGGAGACACTACAGGATTCACAGATGTCTAGTTCTCCTTGAGACACATGGGAGCATGAATTCTCACATTTCCTTGCTGGTGTTAACTAACCTTTAATTTCTACCTCTGAGATCCTCTTGTCTCTTGCTGTCTGAGGAACTGAGAAAGTGTGTTCCCAATGCTACCATTACACATGCTCTTCCTCTTCTTTTTAATAAGTCACTTGGAATTTCTCAAGTGTAAAAGTATAAAGTCACACTTCTGGAAGAGTAAATCTGGGGGAAATATAGAATTCTTTTTATGGCTTTTTCCTGGACAGAGCTTCCTGGGGAAGGGGATGAGAGGAGAAGGGATGATAGCTTTCAGGACCACTTGAGACTAGTAGCTAAGGGAGAGAGTTGGGAGACATGTGTCTCTGTAGAGCCAGCAAGGGCTCCAGAAATTGCAGTGATGGCCATATGCTTCATAAAGATGCTCCAGCCATCGATGGATGACATATGTAATGGTGGATCCATAAAGTTGCATTGGAGTTGATGAATTCCTATCTTCTAGTGATGCTGTAGCCTTCCAGAATGAAAGCAGTGCCAGCCTCGTGGTGATGCTGGTGTCATCAAGCCTCCTGTGCTGCCAGTCACATAAACGATAGCACGTATGATTGTACATAGACCAGAATATTTGAAAATGGTCATCAACTATGTCACTAGTGTATGTATTTACTATAGTTCATGTGTTTGTTTTGAGACAGTCTTGGTTTGTAGCCAAGGCTGTCCCAAGACTTGTGAGTCTCCTGCCTCAGTCTCCCCAAGTGCTTGGATGACAGGCATGAACCACCATACTGGTATATACTATATATATATATATATATATATATATATATATAAATCATTATGTTAGAGTATTCTTCCATTTATATATTAAAAAGCTTAGATGGTATACACCTGTAATCTTGGCCCTTGGGAGGCTGAGACAGGAACATCAGTCATATAGCAAGACCTTGTCTCAAAAGCAAAACAAAACAACACCAAGACCAAACCAAACAAACAAGAACTCCTCCAAAGCAGGATGTCCTGTCAGGGAAGAAAGCTGCTTCTCATGTTTATCAAATCTCTTGATTACACCAAGGTTGAGGGGGTGAGCAATATTACCTAAGTTTGTGTGAGCATACTCTCTGATGGCCACACAGTGACAACCGTGCCTAGCAACCCCGGTCATCCAGAGCATATCCCTGTGGTTAAGTAACACATGACGGTGCTGAATGTATACTGACTGTCATGGGGAGCCCATGAGTCACAAATGTTTCTTGTAGGTGAGGCCTGTGGCCACTGTTTTTCATGAGAGTCCTCCTTGGTGGGCTGTACCCAAGATCCAGAATGCAAGGCATTTTTTTTTGTTTGTTGGTGCATACCAATGAGTGGTAATTATAAGTTTTATGTAACACTAAGTGTTTAAATGACTGGCGTCTTGTGGAGTGAATGAATCATACCATGAAAAATATCACATTCTTAACCAGAAGATGAGGGCACTCCTAGATTTTACAGAGTGAGTTTTAAATGATTTAATCCCAAAGTACAATAGCCACTTAAGTGCTTGACATCCCAGGTGAATAAGTCTAGGTGAAAAAGTGGAAATCTTGGCAATGTGGAAGAAAAGCACAGTTTGAGATGTCAGGCTTTTCAATGGCTGAAATTCTTGTTCTTTACATATAATTTAGTCTTCATTTATCATCATCATCATCATCATTAATGAATTTGTTGTGGATTATTCGGTTAATGATACAGTACCACAGCGATCCAGATTCATATCAATAATTTTGGTTTGTAATTTCCCAACTGCCAATCTTCAAACATCTATAAGTTGATATGCAAATAGAACTATACTAGTTCTAAAGTAGAAATGTATTTAATGGCTTTAGAATGTTTGAAGTTTTAAATAATTATTGTCAAATAGAAAGGAAAGGTCATTTGGCTTGTACAAGTAGACTATGGCCAGAAAAAACTTGGCTCCTCAAACCTAACATCATTTAGAGGAGGGTAGATAATTTTAAAACAGATCAAAGTTGGAATTTTGAATTCACCTGAATCTTTAGTATAACTTTTGATATACTACTACACAAAGATACTCAGAAGGGTTTAATATAGCAGAGGGTCCTCCAACTGGCCAATAATATTAAAGATTTTATTCCACTTCGACTTTTCATAAATCCAGGCTCTGTGTGTGTGTGTGTGTGTATGTGTGTGTGTGTGTGTATGTGTGTGTGTGTGTGTGTGTATGTGTGTGTGTATGTGTGTGTGTATTTACTGGGGCTTGAACTTGGGGCCTCTTGCTTTCACTTAGCTTTCTCTGCTATTTTAGCTTTCTTTTTCTGTTCCACTTAAGCCACCACTCCCACCAGCCTTTTGCTGGTTAATTGAAGAGTCTCTTGCATTTATCTGTCTGGGCTGTCTCAGTAGCAAAATCCTGAGTAGCTAGGATTACAGGCATGAGCCACTAGTGCCTAGCCAGGCTGAAATAGTCTTAATTTTCCGAATATAAGTAGATGAACTGCACAAAATGATATCAGCAATGGAAAGTAGCCATGAGTATCATTGTGATAGGAAACATACAGACAGTTTATTAGGAATTATTACAATTGATGGTAAAACTGCTAAAAAAATATGTTTTACCACAATCTTAAGTACAAAAAGAAACCATGGAAAAGGCCAATAGCGGGCAGTGACAGACAGCCTGAGTGTTGGTAGAGGCTTTCAAATCTGCACTCTGGCCTTCCTTCCCAGTTTTGTGATTAGAGGAGTAACTTGTGTTTGGTCAAGAATTCATGGACTAATCTGGAAAACATTTTATTTTGAGCATTCTCAAAATGTTTCATTGCTAGTCAGAAATGTGCTATGTCTAATGCATTCAGATCTGAAACCTGGCTTTGCTTTAAACCTGTATTCACCATTATGATTGTGCCTCTTCCTTTTTTCTAAGTGCTTAAAAGATAGAAACAGGAACATAAACACAAGAACCTTGCTCTAGTTTTCTACTGAGTTTTGATAAAGGAATTTAGAATTTTGAAATAATTGTAAATGAACAGTCAGTTAAACTTGTGAAGTCAAAGGTTTCTGAGTACTCTAGTTTCTTCCCATAGTTTCATCATGCTCAACAGGAGTATAATTGTAATTGTAGGAATTTGACGTTGAAACATTGTGTGTGTACCCATGTGAGTGTATGAATGTGTGTGTGTGTGTGTGTGTGTGTGTGTGTGTGTGTGTGTGTGTATAGATTCAGGGCAATCAAGCTGTGGACTTCAGTTTCCACACAGATCTACCCCCATCTATGTTTAATTTGTTCTCTGTTTTTACAATTTTGCCTTTTTGTTGTTGTTGTTGTCGGTTGTAGTGCTTGAACTCTGGGCCTGGGCACTGTCCCTGCACTCTTCAGCTCAAGGCTAGCATTCTACCACTTGAGCCACAGTGCCACTTCCGGTTTTTGAGATAAGAGTCTCACAGACTTTGCTGCCTGGGTTGGCTTTGAACCGAGGTCCTCAAATCTCAGCCTCCTGAGTAGCTAGGATTACAGGCGTGAGCTACCAGCCCTTGGCACAATTTTGCCATTTTAAGAATGTCATTGAAAATAGTTTCCTGTACAGCATGTGACCTTTGAAATTGTCCCTTTTCACTCAAAATAATGGCCTTGAGGTCCCGAGGACACACTGGTTGTGTGTTTCAATTTGGATATATTACAGTTAATCCTACTACTTACAGTTGTATTGCTTTTCCCGTCCTCCCATCAAGCCTTCTAGTATAGCTGGGATTGCAGCAGTATACCACCATGCCCAGCCTTACTGTCGTCTTTGAGCCAAGTTTGTAGTGAGAATTGGGGGGGGGGGGGAGTGGAGGTGGGAAGAAGAGGTAAAGGAGTTGAAAAGCACATAGTTTGCCTAGAAAAGGAGCACATTTAAGTTGCACACAGGGATGGCATGGTTAAAGAGATTAGTGTTATTAAAAAGAAGGCATGCCAGTATGAATGTGGTGGCTCATGCGTGTAATCTCAGCACTCAGCAGATGGAGGCAGTATCTCATTCAGGCCAGCCTGGGTTACTGAAAAGTTCAAGTCTACCTGACTTACATAGTGAGATGCTGCCTTAAAAAAATAAAATTAAAAAACCCAACAAAACAAAACCCAAAAACAAAAATGAAAGGAGAAAGAGGAAGAGGAAGGAGAGTGGGAGGAGGAGAAGAAAAAGTCAATAGAAATAGAGAATAGAGAAGATGCCTTGAGCACATCTCAGGATTTGACTGGCCCATCCATTACAGGTTCAGGGTGTAAAAGAGGCTCTTCTAAATGACTTTCCCTTAAGCTCAGAGTGCCACTAGGCTACCTTGCTTGCACAGGGACACCTAGAAAATGGTTTCCACAGAATTTATTTCATCATATTCAGCCACCTAGACTCTCAGAAGCTGCTGCAGCTGTGGTCCCAGGGTGGGGTGGGGTGGGGGGAGCCTGGGCACCGCTTGAGTTGGGAGACTGTAGCATCATTCACGTGATGCTGTTCTTGCAGGCATGACGAATGCCAGAGTCGTGGAGACATCCATTCATGTCAAAGAAAGGCAAAGAGACTAGGCATTGTGTGGTAGGGTCAGGGTCCCTGCAGGCAAGTCCCTGAGAAGGTGGTCCATGGAGCTGTGAGGGTGAAGCCAAAAAGGCAATGGAAATTCCAGGAAGCTAGAGAAACCAGAAACGTGGAACATTCGGGGAAAGCCATAGGCAAGGGGTGGAGGTAGGCAAGAAGGTCGCAAGGGCTATAATTGGCAAGGCTTTAAGGGGTTTCCCAAGCCCAGTGGAGTTTGCATCCTGCCACCGTGTGCCAGGAGTGCTGGACACAGAGCTACAGGATTTCGTGTTTGCTAGATTTGGGTCTTTCTTTAGTTTGATCTTTCTTTTCCATGCCCCTGTACCTGTCTTCTGGAGTGGGCATGTTTTCCCATGTCTCTCTTGCCCATGTCTCTCATTGTATGTTAGAAGTAGATACTTTTCTTTTTGGATATTACAGGGGCTCACAGCCAATAATTTCCTCAAATCTCAGAGGGCATTCCTTGTCTGCTACTTTGACTCTTTTTCTTTTACACTCCACATGCCAGCTAAAACGCCCCCAGACTTAATAGACAGTGGTTTGTTTTTAATTAGGCTTGCAAATTCTTAAGTGACATAAGTGAAAAAAATACAACTATTTGCATATGTAAGCATAATTACAACCATGTGGAAAATCAGTTCCAAGAATGAAAACTGGAAGTTGCCTAAAATATTCATGAGAGTTTAAGAGATAGAATTATAAGGATTATTTGCCCTCCAATATGCCAAATTTAAAACAGAGAACCTAATACTTCTGTAATTAAAACGGTAAATATAATTGTACTATGTTTTATTTCTAAATTTTCTTTGAGAAGTACATGCAATTATCTTCTATGATACACAGTATTTTGCATGGATTCATGAATCTATCTGTATTTGAGGAATTAAAAGTACTTTAATCCTGTTTTTTTTAAATTCAGATCACAGTATTGGATTTAGAAAACTCCCCTGCCATTAATTGACTTTTATTTCTTCTTGTTTCTTCTCTCTTCTCTTCTCTTCTCTTCTCTTCTCTTCTCTTCTCTTCTCTTCTCTTCTCTTCTCTTCTCTTCTCTTCTCTTCTCTTCTCTTCTCTTCTCTCTCTTCTCCTTTTGTCTATTCCCTTCCCTTTCCTTCTCTTCTCTTCTTCCACCTTTTTTTCTGGTTAATTGGAGATAAGAGTTTTACATATTTCCCTCTCCAGACTGGCTTAGAACCTTGATCTTCAGATCTTAGCCTCCTGAATAGCTAGGATTACAAGTATGAGTCACCTGTGCCTGGCTAATTAGCTATTATTAGTTCAAGGGCAATGAGCCACAGGACTGTATTTATATGATAAATGAATGAAATATTTTGGTTTTTATTTGGAGATCAATAAGCAAGTTTTATGGGAACCCAGAATTCCACAAATGAGCTTGGAGAAGAGGAGAGGATCAATATGCTCAGATGACTAGAGGAGAAGAATGGTAAGGTGTGGAAGCTAAAGGACTTGTGTTTCCGGTTTGGATGTCCTTTCTGGAAGCCCCATCTGTGCCTAGGACACTGATGGTGCTGGTGGTGCAGTCTTCATGCACAACAGTTTTCTACTGTGCAAATCACATAGGCTGTGCACGGCTCACAAGTATTACTTGACATGGAGGTAGTAGAGCATGGGTTACTGGCAAGCCTGGGGGGGAATCAATTTGAGATTCACCTTAATAAAGTCATCTTGGTAAAATGCCAACACAGAATATTAGCTTTAACCCACAAATTATATTCTGCAGAAAATTCTGCCAAAAAATCTGACTTAAGCCTCATTTCGTTTTCTAGACTCAGAATAGCATTTCAGGTGCACTGGTGCACTGGAGCAGTGGCTATGAATACTGCCTATATCTTCTTCATCTCATAAAGAATCAGCTCAGTCGTGGCCTGATTCCTCTTTGGTGGACATTAGGAGGAAAAACATACCAGCAGCATGACATGTTAAAGATGGAAATGTTTCTGCTATAGGACTTCCAAAGTCTTAGAACTTTTCCATTGTCATGTGCTAAGTCTCAGCCACTTTCTCTCTATTAATTTTTTTCATAGTTGCAAATAATCTATTTGCAAAAAGAAAAATTTGTTTTTGTAGTATCAGGGTTTTCACTTCAGGCTTTGCATTTGCTAGGCAAACACTCAACCCCTTAAGTCACCCTCCCAGCCCTTTTATATTTTAGTTATTTTTCTAATAAGGTCTTGCACTTTTTTTTTTCAGGATGGCCTGATCTTTGATTTACCTCTTTATACATTCAGTATAAGTGGCATGTACTACCACACCCAGGTTATTGATAAAGATGGGAGCCTCAAACTGTGATCCTCCAATCTCTGCCTCCTATGTAGATAGGAGTACAGACATAGCCACTGTACCCTTTGTCTTTTCTTTAATATATGTACATATATATTACATATATATACATATATATACATATATATATATACATATATATACATATATATTTCCTAAACACATTAGGGAGGTTTGACCTTGGGTAGACCTTGGGGAAACAGAATTCTCCTACATCAGCCCTTCATTGAGTTTTCACAAACAATTGTGGAACTTGCCTGCTGTCCTCGCTGTCCAGCAGGCCTCGATATGTGTTGATCTCACACTCAAGCCGGGCTTTTGTGTCCAGCAGTACCTCATATTCCTGGTTCTGCCTCTCCAGGTCACAGCGGATCTCAGCCAGCTGGTTCTCCACACCATCAATCAGGCATTGCATCTGGGCCAGCTGGGTACCGTACTGGGCCTCGGTTTCTGCCACCGTACATTCCAGAGATTTGGTCTATAAAAGGAAGACATTGTCTGACAAACCTGCAGCATAGCCTCTATGTCTAGTTGGCCAGTTTTCAAACCCTTACTGGAGCTTTCTAACTCTGTGAACTTAGGAAAGTGACTCAGCTTCTCGGGGATTCATTTTTATTCTACATTTACTGGGGGTACAAAGTTCCCATCTCATAGTATTAAATGCATAAGTATTTGGAGAGCACTGAGAACAGTACCTGGAAAATTCTGAAGTACTGTACACATGGCCATCTGATAGCTTCAGCAATATGTTTATGGTTATCTATCACTTACTTGTGTAGCTTAAAGACTTATTGCATTTGGGAGGAACCCAAGTCTGTGTTTCTGGCAGGCAGTGGCAGGATGGTCTAGTTGTAAGAGATGAGGTTTTGGAGAATTTAGATTCAGCTTCTACTGTACTTCTTACAATTATTGGACCATGTATCAATTACTTAACCTGAGTCCTGTGTGTGAAATAATGTGAGCAAAGGTGCCCACCTTCTAAAGTTACTGTGGGATTTGAATTGAATTGTGTGTCTTCTAAGGCGAATGTTCAGCTATTCTTCATTTAGGAGTTCTAGGATTCAATATGGCCCATGCCGCTGTGCCTGACCTTAACTATATGATTCTTGTTCTCTGTGTGTAGCAGGGAACAGTAAAGGGCCTGGTTGTGATATATGTCCCTGGAAACTTTGATAGTTGTAGTGTAAAATGTTTGAATACATTTTTTTGTTTTAGATGTAATGGAAGGCCTGGAAGACTGCTCACGATAGAAAGAGAATTAAGACCAGTATTGTGCCTGAGAGACTGCTCTCTCACTTTGCCTTGCTCCCTTTCCTGTCTCTGGCATGTTTCAGGATCATGCCCAGCACCAGGAGGGAAGGAGAGGCACCCCAGTGGGACATGATAAGTTGTGGATCTGTCGGTAAATTAGGAAAGACAACAAAATGTCACCTATGCAACTTGGAAATCCAAACCTGTCCCCATGAACTGTGAGTCTCCCCCTGAGCTTGCAGCAAAGGGAACATGGTGTCTTGGGTGGTCAAGTTGAACCTGTATTTGCTAGACGCACCAGGTTTTGCTGTGCCTGGAGCTCAATTTCCAGGGTGTTGGCCGTACGCTTCAGCTCCAGCATCTCCGTCTGGCAGCCCTGCAGCTGTTCAGCACTGGATAACTGCTGCTGATTCAATTCTTCTGTCTGAAACACAGGGTCCATTAGAGATCTTGAGGATGGTACAGATCCTGAAGCCTGTGCTCCTTTTTGCTGTTGCTTACCTGAGCAGCGAACCATTCTTCTGCATCCCTGCGGTTGTTGGCCAGCAACGTTTCATACTGACATCGCATCTCCTCCAGGACCTTGTTGAGGTCCATGGTGGGGGCAGTGTCCAGCTCCACGCTGAGTCGGTCCCCAAGCTGATCACGAAGCATGTTGACCTCCTGAGAGGGGGAATGGAGTATAGAACATCACATTGGGGAGGGGAAAATGTCAGTGTGACAATCAATGACATCTCATTTTGTGTTTTGAGAGAACAGTGGGTGAACATAGGGAAGTGATTCAGATTGTTCAGGCTAAACCTCATTTCACCACTGAGAAGATTGTCAGTTTCTTCATCTGTGAAATGGGAAGAATAATTGTACCTTTCTAAAGGGCTCTTGTAAGGTATAGAATAGTAAAAATAAATGTAAAGAACATAACTGGGCATTGTGGCTCATCTCTATAATCCTAGCTACTCAATAGGTTGAGTCCCAAGGATCATGGTTTGAAAACATCTCAAGCAGGAAAATCCATGAGAATCTTATCTCCAATCAACCAGCAAAAAGCCAGAAATACAGCTGTGGCTGAAGCAGTAAAGCACCATCATTAAGTAGAAAAGACCAAGAATAGTGCTCAGGCCCTGAGTTCAAGCCCTAAGACTGGCATTAACAGAACAAAAGCAAAAACCAAAAACCAAAACTTCCAAAAGTCCTGACACTAAGATATTAATAGGCTTAGCTTTTATTTCCCTCAACCACTGTGCAAGGAGAAAATATACATTATTTCAATGTATAAATGTACTTCACATACTCAATTTATATACCTATGGTTTTTTTATTTTCCAGTTTCCTCAATGTGGGATAACTGTATACTTAATGTTTGTATAATTTTAAAAAATGACTATAAAATGCAGAATATTTAAAAGCAAGGGCCCCAAATATTGCTTAAATCTTTATTTTCTTTTTCAAGTGGACTTCATTGTCTGTGTGCATTGGCTCAGTTTTTACACTCTGTGGATAAGACTTACAAGTGGCAAAAAATAAACCAAGCACAGCCATTCCTGGAGTTACTCACCCCTCCCTGCCATGGCAGGGGCAGAATGTGGCTTCTTTCTCTGCCCTGGCCTGGGTCATGGCACATACAATAACGTGCAATGTGCATCACAGCTGCCTTCAGAGATGAGGAATGGTCAGGCTGTGTAGGGCCTAGAGGAGGGTTACTCCAGCCGCAGCAACACCTGCCCAGGTCCAATCTACACATACAAAATGGACCAGCTAAACTCTCTCACTCTTACCCTCCTTAGGTACCTGGCCCCTTGGCTCACCTCTTTGTGGCTTTCCTTAAGGCAAAGGAGATCATCTTTCAGAGACTCCACGTGGGCCTCCAGATCAGCTTTGCACAGGGTCAGCTCATTCAGGATCCCACGCAGGCCACTGATGTCCGACTCTACCAGTTGGCGAAGTGACAGCTCACTCTCATACCTTTCATGGCAAGAGAGACAGACAGTACTTACTTTGCTTGACAGAGTGCTGGGGGGGCGGGGGAGGGCACTGGCGAGTGATATGTAGGCTCAGGGAGCCAAATGTCACAGTTTCCTTCGCATACTAAAAAAACGTTCATTTCAGGGTCCCCCTCCCCAAGAATTTTCAGTTAAAATGTTATGTAATTGGTATGACTCAAGTGGTAGAGTGCCAGCCTTTACCTTGAGCATAAAAGCTAACGGACAGCACCCAGACTCCCAGTATCGGCACAAAAAAAAGTTATGTAGAGAATATTTGGGGTGTGTGTCTGTGTGTGATTGTGTGTGTGTGAGAAACATTCTTTTCATAAACATAAATTATTTTAAAGTAAATAATACTTACTTTGACCTAAAGTCATCAGCAGCGAGTTTGCAGTTGTCAAGCTGAACAGCGAGTCTAGAATTCTCTGCCTTTGTGCATAAGATCTGAGAGATAAGTTACTATGTAAATATACAATTCTTTAAAAAAAAAACTAAAAATCTAAGCCTTTAAAGCTATGCCATTAGGTACCTTATAAAAACCTTTGTAAGAAAATACAAAATTATTTTTAGCATGCTGTTCTAGTTAACTATGTTGCTTCATGAAGGGTAAAAAAAACCCCACAGGGGGGGAGGGGGGTATAATTGGGTGGGGGGAGGGGGGTAAAATTGGGTGGGGGGAGGGGGGAGGCAGGGAAGGGAAGTGAAGGGTAAACAAAGGAGGAGGCTGCAATGCTTGGTAAGAAATGTATGCATTATTCTGCCCATGTAATTGTAGCCCCTCTGTACAGTATGTTCTCAAATAAAATAAAATACAATTTAAAAAAAAAAAAAAAAAAGAAAAGTGAGGGAAGGGTGGGTGGGATGGATGAGAATGTTGAAAGAGGTGACATTGATCAAGATACATTCACATACTAGTTTGTAAAATGGCAACTCCTTTGTACAAGTACTTTAAAAATAAAAGTATTTTTTAAAAATGAAAAAAAAAAAAAAAAAAAAAAAAAAAAAAAAAAAACCCACAGTGCCAATTTAGAAACAAAATATAGAAACAAAAGGCTTAGTTTTTAAATGGTATAAAATACTTTTGCAATGTTCTTTGGCAGTTGGATAGTGTAAAATTTTTCCCACTAATGGTTTGTGTTATGACTATATCCCATGCATGCTAATAGAAAATGATAAGTAAAATAAGAAAATAATTAGGCCTAGCCCTGGTGCTCACATCTGTAATCCAAAATACTCAGGAGGCTGAGATCTTCAGGATTACAGTCGGAAGTCAGCTTTGGCAGGAAAATTTGTGAGACTCCTTTCTCCAATTAACTATTAAATAGCTATAAGTGGAGGTATAGCTTAACTGATACAGAGTGTTAGCTTTGAGCAAAAAAGCTAAGGGACAACACCTAGGCCCTGAGTTCAAGCCCCAGTACTGACACAAAAAAATTTTAAAAATAAATAAAGTAAAAGAATGACTAGATGAAGTAAAAAAAAGATAGCATTCAATATTTGTATGAGAAAAGAATATAAATATGCAGTGTTACATATAGAGGTGATTTTAGATATAATAATAGAGTTTTCTTCCCTTCTTTGGGGGAAAAGATACACAGACGAGTGGCTTTTTAATAGTCACTCAATCATCAGTGGAGCTTTACTCCAGTGCCCTCTCCTGTCTAGGACCTTAGCTCTTGGAATTTCCTCTTTCCCTTGGCTTAGGTCCACAGAGCAGCCTCTCCTGGTGTGAAGGGAGAGGATCTCAGAGATGGGGAAGGTGGAGTAAGTAGACAGTAAGACACAGAACCTTTTGTTGGAGCTCTTCGATGGTATCAAAGTAGCACTGGTAATCCAGGCACACCACTGGGGCCTCGGGCTCACACTGCTCTTGGATCCTGCACTCCAGCTCCTCATTGGCCTCCTCCAGGCTGCGCACCTTCTCCAGGTAGCTGGCGAGTCTGTCATTCAGGAACTGCATGGTTTCCTTCTCGTTGCTGTTGAATGTCCCCTCCTCACACCAAGTGCAGCTCCCTACCAGGCAGGGGCTGTGACAAGTCCCTGCATAGTAGCAGGGTGTCAGGCACCCGGTGGTCAAGTGAGACCTGCAGAGGAAGGTTGGGGTCTGACATCTGGATGAAAGATGGGCATTAGGGGCAGCCTGGACACAGGACTCTGCAGA
Organism: Dipodomys merriami; assembly: GCF_024711535.1. Classification (NCBI taxonomy): domain Eukaryota; kingdom Metazoa; phylum Chordata; class Mammalia; order Rodentia; family Heteromyidae; genus Dipodomys; species Dipodomys merriami. The sequence continues at coordinate 27,298,578 of NW_027203270.1, read as the reverse complement.
GCAACCCCAGGGGGCATCATCCGAAGCCATCCTCTGATGAGCGAATCACAGACACTGGCTGCTTCCTCTGGTGGCCTTGACTCCCAAGGCTGCTTCTTCCCCCCTGCGACCTTTATATAGTTCCCCCCCCTCCCCAAATGGGTGCTTACAGGTGACACCGGATGTTTGCTCCATAGCTGTTGGTGTCAGTTTTCCTACAAACATCTCATTAGTGTTATGTACTGAGGAAGAGTTTTATGCCTCATAAAAGATGGTTAACTTCAGGTTACTAAATCAGGACCTAACACCATTCATTCTCAGGGGTGGGATCAATTACTCACTTTGAAAGAGGGTCATAGCAAATATTGTTCTTTGGACAGAATAAAGAACAAAAGAGAAAAAAATGGGCCAATGAGTAATTATTGTCGGTACAACTCATTACAAATGAAGATAATATTCCCACTGATTTTCATCCTGCACATTGACTGCTTGTGTCTACTTCTAAAACTGATGTTAAAATCATGAGGTGCTGTGTATTTGTACCACTAATCATGAGAATGGTCACCGTGCTTTGCAATCCTGAAAGGCTTCTTTTTTTTCCTTGTTGTCGGTTGTGGGGCTTGAACTCAGGGCCTGGGCACTGTCCCTGAACTCTTTTGCTGAAGGCTAGCACTCTACCACTTGAGCCACAGTGCCACTTCCGGTTTTCTGATGGTTAACTGGAGATAAGAGTCTCACAGACTTTCCTACCTGGGCTGGCTTTGAAGCACAATCCTCAGATTTCATCCTTCTAAGTAGCTAGGATTACAGTCATGAGCCACTGGCACCCAGCTGCAATGCTTTTTTGTGATCTTAAAATATGTACTTAACAACAAAGAACCAAGATATGTAGTGGTTTAAATTGTATATGAGTGTGTATGTATCTGTGCATGCATGTGTATATGCTTGTGTGTATGTGTGTATGCATGTGTATATGTATGTATGTGTGTGTGAGAGACATTTATACTTTATGTAGGTGGATAACATTTATCACTATGAGAATAATTAATGCCTGTGTGAGTTAAACTATAAGTTGGTTATCAAGACCTTGCATTGTGATTTTCAATTCAAATTGTGCTTATCCACATTTGGTATGCCTCACTTTTCAAGCAGTTTTACTATTTGTATACTTTGAAGGGTTTTTTTTTTTTGTAGTCTGTTTATTTTTTAGGGGAGAGGGGAATCGAATCCAGATCTTAAGTAAACACACAATCTACCACTGATTCCACTGCGCTACCCCATCCCTCTTTGCTATTATTACTTTTGGAATTGGGTTTTGCTTTCTGCCTTCTTCATCCTGGACTGCCGTCTTCCTATTTATGCTTCCCAAGTAGCTGGAATGACAGATGCACTATCATGCCCAGCTTCTTAATTGGCTGAGATACAAATGTTTCTTTCCCTAAACCACAATCCTCATGATCTCCACCTCCTAAACACTTAGAAGTGTTGCATGAACTGTCAGTGCCTACATCCTTACTTGTATTTCTGATCCAAGTGAAATACAAATTCTAAGGTATAATCTTTTGGGAAGCCTTCATTGATTTACTTCAGACTGTGAGGAAGGAAGCCATAGAAGTCTTAGCTTCTGAGACTTGGAGTCTGCTTCATTTGTGAAGGCCTTAACTTCATGAAAATTAAAAGCATGCTAACCCCAGTTCCATTGGGTAAAATTTCTCGTGTAATACCAGGTAGTTATGGATGTGAGACTTAACTTTTTGATTATTTCTACTACTACTCTCCTCCTCTTCCACCTCTTCCTCCTATTCTTCCTCCCCTTCTTCCTCTTCCTTCTTCTCTACCTTCTCCTCCTCCACCTCCTCCATCTTTGTCCTCCACTTCCTCCTCCTGCCCCTCCTCCACCTCCTCTTCCCTTACTTCCTCCTCTCTAACTTCATGCTCCTCCTTTGTTTATTCTTTCTCCTCCTCTTTCTCCTCCACCTCTTCCTCTATCTCTTCCTTCTCCCCCTCCTCCTCCATCACCTCCTTCTCTCTTTTTCTTCTTTTCAGGTACTTGGGTTGAACTCAGTGCCTCACACATTAAAGAGCTCTACTACTTGAGTCATGACCCCAGCCCTATTGTTTGTATTTGTTTTTGAGAGACAGGGACTCCCTAACTTTTGCTAGTGGTGTCCTTGAATTGAATGATCCTCCTGCTGTTACCTCCAAGTTGGAGGAACCTCCCCATTAAAGAGCATAATTAATTTCATTTTGCATGGTTTTAGTTGGGTGCCTATTTTGTTAAAAAAGAAGTATCAGAGAAAATTGCTTCCAGAATCTTTTTAAGAATCTTATGGGGGAAAACACTAATCTGAAAAAAATCAAACAAGTTTTGTGATTCAAAAGAAACTTCTTTTTTGCTAATTCTAAGCACTACTTCCTAGGTAGCTACTAGTATAGTAGAAACATGACAGTAAATATTAGAAGAACACACACACACACACACACAAAATGTGTGTAGATTAAAATGACTTCTTGGGACTTACTCTTCTCCAGTTATTTCAACACTCATGTAAAAAGCTCTTATAAGGGCTCATGGCATATTGATGTTGTACAAAGAATATGAGTCTGAGGACTTGAAACACATTAAATCTCTGAAAGAAAGTTGTAATCTTACAACCTAATGAATCAAAAAAAGATCTCTTGCTTGTCTATCATAGGGACAATTAAAATGTGGTGCTAGCAAGCCAGGTGTGGTGACACATGCCTGTCATTTCTATATGTTCATATAGGGGGTAAGAATATTATTTTGGCCTTGTTTTATTGGGTAGTGTTATATAATCAATTGCTGTAAGCTCATCTTAAAAGACAGCAACTAGCCAGGATTCATTTATTTTTCACATTTATTTATTTATTTATTTATTTATTTATTTATTTATTTATTTATTTATTTATTTAGAGTGCTGGTCCTGGGTCTTGAGCTCAGGGCCTAAATACTGTCCCTGAGCTTTTGTGCTTAAAGCTAGTACTACATCTCTAGAGACACAGTGATAGAGAGGTTAATTGGAGATAAGAGTCTTACAGCCTTTCCTACCAGGGTTGGCTTTGAACCTTGATCTTCAGCTCTCAGTCTCCTGAGTAGCTAGGATTACAGGTGTGAGCCACTGGCACCTACCAGGATTTATTTATATACAACATATACTCAGAAGGAAGCATTGGAAAAAGAGGAAATAGATGTCATGACAGGTCCTGCTAAAAAGATGTGCTTGTTTTTTGGTTTGTAATATGCTTTTTTTCCCTCAGAATACTCATTCTTGACTGCTACTACCATTGTTTTTCTAAAAATATAATTCTCTTTTTTTTGTCACTCTGAATTGATAAAAACCCAAACTCTATATCTTAGCAAAGTAGGACCTTCCTTCATGTGGTGCTCATGTGGTGCTTCTGGGCTCACTTGCTGGCATTAGGCCTCACAAACTCAAGCTCCCACCGTTCTTCAAATTTGAAGGTGTTATGTCTCAGCTATCCCTTTTCTGGACGTCAAGACTTCGATGAAAGGCCCGAGTCTCTCTCAGGGTGCTCTGCACAAGATGACAAAGCTGTTGCATTGCTTTAATGTCTTTGTCAGTATACTGTTCTTTTTAAATCTTTTAAAATGGGGGGTAGAGGGACCAGTCCTGGGGCTTGAACTCAGGGCCTTAATGCTGTCCCTGAGTTTTGTGCTCAAGACTAGCAATCTGCTGCTTGTGGCTCAGCTCCATTCCTGGATTTTTTGGGTGCTTAACTGGAGATAAGAGTCTCACAGGCTTTCCTATTCTGGCTGCCTTTGAACTGTGATCCTTGCATCTCAGCCTTCTGAGTAGTTAGGATTAAATTGTAAGCCATTAAAACCTACTTACTCTTCTTTTTTTTTTTAGAAATGTCTCTTTTACTACACATGTACTTTACTTATCCTTTTGTTCCCAGCCCATGGACATAATGTATAAAAGGCCCTTAGTAAATATTTGCTAAAAATAAATCCACTTAGCTTAACAGGGGCTTTGCTATGTAATCATTTCACACAAAGAACATTGGTGGGAGATGAAGGGCACTGTCTTCATGGTTATAATATTCTTGTTCTAGATCTAATACTGTTACTCAAGAGCTGTAATATTTATTACTAGTTATGCAACATTTTGGGCCTTATTCAGTCCTTACCATAAAGAAGGAAAATGACGTTTGCCTGTTCTACTGCCAAATACTGTCTCCAAATAATTTCTTGCTCTCCCTTCTTCCTCTTTTCCCCTCCTTCCCTTCTGTCTTCTTCTCCCTCTCCTCCCCTCGCCCCTTGAACTATAACCTCATGCTTCTCATTGCATTTTTGGCTCACAGCTGTAGCTCTGACACATTTCACTTCTGGCTTTTTGCTGTTTAATTGGATATAAGAGTCTCATGGTTTGTCTGCTTGGGCTGGCTTCTAGCAATGGTCCTCAGATCTCAGCCTCTTGAGTAGCTAGGGTTGTAGGCATGAGCTCCTTTCATAGGTGTTTTGTTGAGATAAAGTTTATCCAGATGAATATAGCTCTCTGATGGTGACCCCACCAGAAAACATTAAAATTTTCTATTACAGTAGAAGTTTCCCTTGTACCTTTCTTGCTCACTCCTATCTTTCAAAGGCAAATATGGTCCCAATTTTTCTCACTGAAGATACATACTGTTCTTGAATCCCATGAATAAAATCAGTGTGCATACTTTTGCACTTCTATTGTCCTTCACTTAGCATTATATTCTTAATATAATACCTTACCTGTATTGCGTCAGTACCTTGTTCTTTTTTTTTGAATTGCTGAAATATGTTGTATTGTACAAACATGCCACAAATTTGTTCTCCTTTGGATAAACATTTGGATTGTAAGAATAACACTTTTATACCATGCTTGTACAAATACTTTTGTAGATATGTTTTATTTTCTCTTAGGTACAGTACCTAACAATAGAACTGTTGAGTCTTGGAATAGATACTTTCACAAGAAATTGTCAGGCTGTTTGCTCCTAAAGGAGTGGTTTCCATCACAAAATGTCTGTGCTAAAAAACTTTCAAAAGAGGAAAGGCATATTCGGCTATTGGTTTCAGGCTTCAGGCCTCAGTGACTTGGGCTTTGTTGCTTGGAGTCTGTGGAGTGAGTGTTGGAGCACATGTGCTGTTTTAATGGTAGCCAGAAAGAAGAAAGAGAGGGAGGGAAAAGCAGAGAGAAAGAGAGAGTGAGGGGGAAGGAAGGAGAGGGAAGGAAGGAAAGAGAGGGAGCTGCAGAGTTAGGAAGAGGGATGAAGGTCAAGGCCATAGTATCTCCAAGGGCCTGCCTCCCCCATCTGGGTTTCCTTCCAGTAAAAATTCTACCACCTCCCAATAGTGCCCCCCCCCCCCCCGTTGGGACCAAGTCTTCAATACAGAAGCCTTTGGGGAACAATTTTAGATACAAACCACAACAGGAGCTAGACCATTTTACACTGTTGACAAAAATGTAAGAATCCTTTAGCCCTTCCATATATCTTCTCTACCCTCTGGTGGTGTCAGCAATTATTATTTGAGACCATTCTAGTCATGGTAAAGTGTTACCTTGCTATCTTATCCCTGAGGGCTAATTTTAGTTTTTCTTGCATCTAATGGCCCCTTGTTGTATTTTCTTTAGTGAAGCAAATACTCAATCTTTTGCTTAATTGTTTTTAGTACAAGTCGTTTATCAGATGTTTGTATCTTATATGTGTGTTCCCTGCCTGGGCTAGCTTGGGTGGCAATCTTCCTACCTCCACCTTCTCATAAGCTGAGATCATGAAGTATACACCTTCATTTACAACTCCTGGGTTTTCTTTTTCTTTCTTATTTCTTTATTTTTGATGCTACTGGTGTTTGGACTCAGGGCCTCATGCCTTGAGTCATATCAGCCTTTTTTTTGTTTTAGTTATTTTTCAGATAGGTTGTCATACATCTTGTCTAGAGTCTCTCTCAAACCATAACTGTCCTGCCTCAGTAAATGGGATTACAGGAGTGTACCTCAATGCCTGGCTGTTTTTTCTTGAAAAAAAAAAAGAGAAACATTGTGAGTTAAACAATGTAATGTTCACAGAAACAATGAATTATAGACATTTGTGCTATTCCAGAAACATGAAGTTTATTAGGCTGAGTTTGAAGTCCCTCAATTTGCAGAAAAAGACCACCCAAGGCTGGAAACAGAATTTCCAAACCCCCAAGGAAAGGTACACTTTAATATGAAGAAACCAAACCACTTTGGAAAACCGACAGGCAGCTACCAATTGGAATGGCACTTGGCTACAGATAATAGCTACCTGGTCACAGAAAGTCTCTCATTTTTAAAAGATTTGTTGTTGAGGGATATCATCAGAGATAGTGACATCCCTGTTCCAGCTTCTAGAAGAGTCTTCTAGTTGTAGGTCCTGACACGGGTGGTGGGGAAAACTCTGATTGGCTGTATCAGTGACAGGAATGGAGCAGAGGAGGCCATTGTGAAGAACCGTGAATACTGAACAGAGTCCCTGGGTCGTTGGTTATCTGCTCAGAGCCAGGCAGTCATGGCTCAGCAGCAGCGGGGGAGGCAGGGCTCACAGCAGGGCTGAGTGTAGGTGGTGAGGTTGAGGGTCTCCATGTTTGGGGTGGGCAGGCTGGAGCCGAGCAGGAAGCAGCTGGGCACACAGGGCTGAGGGATGTGGCAGGGTGGGGGGCAGTTGTCACAGCAGGTTGGCTCCAGTTGCCAGATGGTGTGTGGGCAGGTGCTGGGCAGGCAGACTCCACAGCGGCAGGATTTGTCAGAGGAACAGATGGTGGTGGCGGGGCCGGTGGGGACACTGCAGCAGCGGGGGACACAGCAAGCCATGGTGTCTGGGTGGAGTGCAGGTGGCTTTAGGCTCCTTGGAAGGGTGATGTTTCTGAGGTTCAAATGCCTGCTCTTGCTTTGGGGCTCTTATATACCCTCCCTAGTGGGTGTGGGCCCAACGGGGAGGCTTCTTTCCTGGTTCTTGTTTGTGTTGGTGTTGGCATTATCTAATTGGTCTGACATTCAGATGCTTGTAAAGAGTCTATGTTCTTCTAATTAACTTTTATTTGAGTTCATTGCTAAATGTGTCCCGATTACTCTCGCAATTTGTCACGAACAGAAGCTTTGTGAGGTGTCGCTGAGGGCTTCTCCTATGACAATTCTGTCCACCAGCCCTGCAGGGGACGATGATGGGACAGTCATCGCAGTGTCAACGTTCCTCTCCACGGAGACTATTCTCCATGCCTTTTCCTCTACCAATTTGTCTGATGATGTAGTCGTGCTTTTAAAAGCTGAACTTCATTTTAGTTGTCTTCTTTGAGGTTTAAGGCTTTTGAAGAGCACATTCAGTGAGAAATATGCAACAAAAACTTAAAAATCATTATTTCAGCATTTCATTAAATATATATTCATTAAAAATTTGGAATCAGGTGGCAGTGGCTCATAACTATAATCGTAGCTACTCAGGAAGCTGAAATATTAAGATCAGAATGGGAAGCCAGACTGTGCAGAAAAGTCCAGGAAACTCTTACCTTCAATAAACTAATTAGAAAAGGCCATAAATGGTGCTGTGGCTTAAGTGGTAGAGCACTAGCCTTGAGCACAAAGAGGCTTAGGGACAGTGCCCAGGCCCTGATTTCAAGCCCCAGGACTGGCAAAAAAAACAAAACAAAACAAAAACAAAAACAGTTCACATTATTGAATATTTAGGTTTTTTCCAATTTTTAGATAGTATATTGATAATTGTAGCAGTAAAAGATAACTGTATAAATAAGTGTACACTTTTCTGATTATCTCAAAAATAAAAGTATTTATTAGATAGCATTATAGAGTAGAATGCTAATTTCCTTTTTTTGTGCCAGTCTTGGAGCTTGAACACAGGGCTTAGATGATGTCCCTGTGTTTTCTGCTCAAGGCTAGCACTTTAAAGATATGAGTTTAATTAAAGATATGAGTATTACAGACTTTCCTGTTGGGACTGGCTTCTAACTGTGTTCCTCAGAGCTCAGTCTCCTGAGTAGATAGGATTATAGACATGAGCCACTGGCACCAAGCAATTTCCAATATTTTGATATTGATTGCTATACTTTTCTCCAAAGTGGTTCTACTTAGCCTATTTTTCCTACTTATCTATTCCTATTAGCTGCACTGTATTGAAAATTCCTATTTCCCTAAAACTTCTATTGGTGTTTTAAAGTATTTTCTAACCTCATGGATAAAAAATGAAGTTTCATCAGTGTGTTTATATTTCTCTCAGAGCTAGTTAAGTCAGAAAATTCTGCCATAGGTGTATGGTCATTTATCTTTGAGTTCAGAACTGACTTGCTTTACTTATTTCACTGCTAGTTGTGGGAAATTGAAATTTCAATTTATGCCTATGTAGTCTAAGGGAGAGAACGGCTTGAGATCATGATGCTAAAATTATATATATATGTATATATATATATATATATATATATATATGAAAAAGTATCCAATGATTGCCTTTCTGAGTCTGGCTTATTTTGCTTCACATGATGATTTCTAGTTCTATGCATTTTCTTGTAAGTGACAAGATGTCACTCTTCTATTAAGTTCAATAATATTCCATGTGTATCTCTCTCTATATATATCTCACATTTCTTTAATAAATCAAATTCATCCATTGATGGTATAAATTGAATAGAGCTGATGTGAACATGAATGCTCAATTATCTATACTGTTGGCAGTTGTTGATTCCTTTAGGTATATATTAAGGAATGGTACAACAGGATCTTGTAATAGTTCTTTTATGAGAGAAAATGATTTCCCCTCAATTCTGTGTAATGTTGACTATCAGTTTGTGATAGATGACCTTTGTTATGGTGAGATATAAAAAAGGGGAGGGGGGCTAAGACCCATGGACAACCACAAGGTGATATGGGAAGATAAATTATTATTATTAGCAAAATAAGTTTCAGGTAAAATTCAAGGCAAAGTTAAAATAAAAGAAACACAGTCAAGAAGAAGTAAGGGGAAAAAAGAAGAAGTAGGGAAAAGGTGAAAGAAAAAATACATCAGCTCTATAGGAATCACAAAGAGGTGAATACAACCAAAATATCATTACAATGAAACCCAATATTTTGTACAATAAATTTACTTGAGAAAAAATAAACAGTAAAGACTTATCTTAAAGTTTAAAACCAATAAAGGTCCACATTTACATGTAGCGAAAGTGGCTGACACATAAATTGATAAATTTAAAGATTTGTAAAAGTTCTCTATAGCTTTGCTGAGAAAGAGAATATTCAGCACATCTACTGGTACCTCAACACCTTGCTCAGATTTATCTTTTCGTGGACATCTGCCAGATTGCACACCTTCCAGTCATTATTCAAAACTTTAATTTTACAGATGTTGATTGGACAGTACCATGTGCCAGGCCTTGTGATAAATACTGAGTAGACTACAGTGAACAGAGCGAACATTTTTTTAAACTTGTATGGAGCTCATACTCTGGTAGAAAAGTTTATCACACACATATTGTTATAAATTGCTATTTTCTTTTTTCTTTTGTGCGTAGTGGGGCTTGAATGCAGGGCTTGATGGTCCTACTTGGCTTTTTTTTTTTTTGCTTAAGGCTGCTACCTCTTGCTGGTTAATTGGAGATAAGTGTCTCATGGACTTTTCTACTCACGCTGGTTGCAAACCGTGATCCTCAGATCTCAGTCTCCTAAATAGCTAGGATTACAGTTACTGCTATTATACATTCTAATTGGAAAGCAAAAAATTAGATTCTAAGAGAATAAACATCAACAAAAAGGACAAAACATTTTTGACAATTTAAGGAAACATTGCAAAGGAAACATGGCTTTTAGACACTTAAAATGGAATTTCATGGCAGAGAGATATTCATCTTTCATTCAGAATGCAATTATTACTTTCAGTCTACAGTAAAAGAATTGTTATTGTCTATGTAAAAACATCTTCCTTCTTTAATTATAAATGAGACTTTAGTTTATGGAATAGAAAGTCATAGACTATCATGTTTATGTTGATAAACTCATCACTTTTATTGACAAAACTTGCAGTCCCATATTAGAATGCATTTTCTCTGCAGTAGTCTGGAGATCTGGCTATTATTCAGCTTTGTTTATAATGGAGGTAGTGAGGCCTAGAAATGCCAGGTAATTGGACTAAGATGGCCTCTGACTCCCTTGTTAAGATCTAAATATAAGCTCTATTGGAATTGAGCTGCCCTTTATGTGGTTGAAATGGAAGTTTAAACCATGTGCCCGAGCTGTGAAACATGTGTTTTAAAAAGCAACATCTCTTTCCTTGGAGCTAAACAGGAAAGAGACTATAATTCTTGATTTTCAAAATGTTGAAAATCTGCTTCCCCCACCCCACATGCATACACACACACACACACGCACACACGCACGCACACACACACACACACACACACACACACACACACACACACACACACACACACACACACACACACACACACACACACGAACTTCGAACTTGTCACGTTTTAGTTACATGTTTGATAGTCCATGAGGCTATCTGTGACCAGGAAGGCACAAACCAAAGACTGTGAAATAAAAACAGAGGCAAGATATGACTGCTCATCTACTGCTTCCAGTCTTTCACTCCTTTGAAGTCCCAGTCCAGGCCTCTTTGCTTTGGGCTTCCTCTGTCCTAGGACGTTAGCCTTTCCTGACTACCTCCTGTAGCTTAAAAATCACCAAACTTCCTGATGCCTCTGTGATTTACTAAGCAGTTGCTCTACCAAGACCTACTTACTGTCAATTTATCTTCTAATGCTTTGTCTGGAGGGCTCAGATCCCAGGCCTCTTGCTTCTCCTTACATGGAGTCACTGGATCTGAATGTTAGTTCATTTTCCTGGGGCCTGGTATCAGTGTGCAGTTCCTTCTCAGTCAGAGAATCACAGAATGTGGCCACATACTTACAACATATGCAATGTTACAACCTGTCTCCTTCACCTGATTTAAGGGAAACTTATGGCCACTTCAGGTCAGAGCATTTTTTTTTTTGTATATACTCCTGGCACAAGAGTATTGGACTAACAAAGGCCAATTCTCAAGAAATACAGGTGAAATGCATGAGAAATGTAAGTCAGATCTCTTGTTGGTAACATGCTAGGTTGTGTCCCATCTTCTAAGCACTGTCCCCTCAGAGTTAAATTGTTAGGTAGCCTCTGGGATTCTCTGAGGAATTGCTCTAGTATTAAAGATCCTAAAAGTACTTGCTTCTCCCCTTCCTTGCCTGACTATCTCCCCTACAAGCATTCTTTTTGGCTTTTAACTCAATGCTATGTTCAGATTTTGATTTGTGTTTAGATATGTGTTGTATATGTGGTATATAAAAGTAGACAATTGTTCAAATGCATATAACACATATGCATTTTATTTCTAGACTCAGAAAAGGATACCCTAAGAAACAAAATTAAGTAAGTTAATAAAAATCAGTTAATGGATTAAAATATATTTAATAAAGACTTTAGCTCTAGCTCCAAAACTATCACCTGAAAAGTACTGGCATTCTTTTGCCAATTGTCTTATTAACATATGTATATGTACATATTTGTGACAGTACCCAAGTCCAAGGCATTCTCCTTTATTTATTTGCTCAAAGCTGGTGCTCTACCACTTGAGCCATATCTCCACTTGTTTTTTTTTCTTTTTTTTTGGTCCGGTCGTGGGGCCTGAACTCTGGGCCTGGGCTCTGTCCCTCAGCTCTTCAGCTCAAGGCTAACGCTCTACCACTTGAGCCTCAGAGCCACTTCCGGCTTTTTTTTTTTTGCTTTATATGGTGCTGAGGAATTGAACCCAGGGCCTCATGCATGCAGGGTAAGCACTCTACCACTGAGCTACCTTCTCAGCCCGTCCACTTCTGTTTTTGAATTCCAATACTCATACCTCAGCCTCTTGAGTAGCTAGGATTACAGGTGTGAGCCCCTGGTACCCAGCTTATGCTAATATTAATATGTTTGCCTACAGTTTATAGTGCCTTGCTACTAGAGTTAATCATTTTAAGGTTTTTCTAAAGAAAATTGAAATTGGAAAAAGGTTAGCCTACTAAATGACCCAGATCTTAAGAATGAGTACCTGCCAATGTTAATCTCTGAGCCAGCATATTTTTCTATTATAATTAGGTGTGATGATTTTGTTAAAGAAATTTATAATTATTTCTCTTACATATTTTACATTGATGTCATAACTTTGGTCAAAAATCTCTACCTTTATTAATATTGGAGGCCTTATGATGTGATAGAAAGAATTGGGTTTTTGAGTGAGGCATACCAAGGTTTAAATTCTGCTTTTCTTACTGATTTTATGACTTTATAAATGCTGAATAATTAAAGCTTCACTTTTGTCATCTATTAATGCTATTTTAAGAATTAAGTACATTTGATTCATCTGGCAAAAATTAGGCAAGTGTTGACTCATCACCAAATTATATTTATCTGGGCAAAAAGGAGATCAAGGTGATCAGAAAATGTAACCCGTGAAAAGTCAGTTCTAAGTGATCCCTTAATGGAAATCTTTTCCAAAATAATTAAAACAACCATCTTTATCCCTAAAAAGAAAAGAAAAAGCAGAAATAACCCCTAAACACTCACATAAATAAAGAACACATATGACCAGGGAAATGAAATTTATTAGAAAACCCATCAGGGGGTTATTTTGCCTCTATGGAAAGACTCAATAGAGGGAGAAAAATCCAGAAAGCAGCATGAAACAAGAAGACATCATCTGATAGCATTTTAATACTATGAGCCAAGTGATTATTCAGCCAGAAAAATCATAAACCATTGGTGATCTTTCTTTCCATTGGAATTGAAGGTAGGGTTTTCATATCTCAGCCATCTGGTCTACCTCACTTCCAATAAGCTGCTGAGACAAATGAACATTGAATACAGAGTCCATGGGTCGTTGGTTATCTGCTCAGAGCCAGGCAGTCATGGCTCAGCAGCAGCGGGGGAGGCAGGGCTCACAGCAGGGCTGAGTGTAGGTGGTGAGGTTGAGGGTCTCCATGTTTGGGGTGGGCAGGCTGGAGCCGAGCAGGAAGCAGCTGGGCACACAGGGCTGAGGGATGTGGCAGGGTGGGGGGCAGTTGTCACAGCAGGTTGGCTCCAGTTGCCAGATGGTGTGTGGGCAGGTGCTGGGCAGGCAGACTCCACAGCGGCAGGATTTGTCAGAGGAACAGATGGTGGTGGCTGGGCCGGTGGGGACACTGCAGCAGCGGGGGACACAGCAAGCCATGGTGTCTGGGTGGAGTGCAGGTGGCTTTAGGCTCCTTGGAAGGGTGATGTTTCTGAGGTTCAAATGCCTGCTCTTGCTTTGGGGCTCTTATATACCCTCCCTAGTGGGTGTGGGCCCAATGGGGAGGCTTCCTGTCCTAAATTTTGTTTATGACAGCTCTTTTCACTCAGATTCTTTAATCAGTTTGGCATTTTCTTGTCTGTTAAGACTTCCTGCCCTTATTAAAGCAATCATGGTTTTGACTCATGGATCTGTCATTTTTGTCACAAGATCATGACATTATGATATCTTCACGGGAAGCCTGGCATACCACCTGTTGCATGAACGATGGGTAGTCAGTCCAAGGGACAATTCAGATGTAATTTTAGAGGTGAAGGTCTTCTGCTTTTTTTCCTCCCCACCTGCATTTTAAGTAGTATTCATAATATAATGTGATTTTTTCTTTTTACTAATTTTAGAACAAGCAACTCAAGTATCAGTTGAACTGTTTTCAGCTCATTATAAGGATATGTCTACCCACCGATGCCTCTTCCCTCTGCCAGTATGCACCTCAAGCATATATCTTTTTTATTGATCATATAATTCAGGTGCTAATGAGCAAACAAGGTCACATGCACAATCTTCATTATTTTAGGTAAACTATGGTGAGTTTTCAAAGGTAGTGTTGCCATATGTTTTTCTTTTCATATCATCTTTATTCTCAAAGGTACCAACCTTGTACAAGTCAAAGAGTAAAGTGGTGGAAAGGGAAGACCCATTCCATTATTCTAGAAGAAATCTATCTCATTTTGACATGTATGATATCCATGAGGACATGAAACAGGACCTGAAAGGGGGGGAAATCACAAGATGCACAGGGTAACAGTGGATTGTGAAGGGGACCTGACCCAGCACCGCATACAACTGAAGCATTCATAATATTGTCTTGTCATGGACTTACTTCCTACTCAGTAGGCTTAGTTGTTTTCATCTCTTAGATCTTCAACACTGTTGTAAATTCCTTTAGGGATGCCTTTGACCACATTCTTCACCTTAACTGGCCTTGAGTTGCTTTCCTGTAGGTTGCCAGATGTTGGGGTGTGTGTTAGGGGAGGGTTTGAACTGGATAATTTCTTTAATTCCCACATCTTCACATACCTCCTCATGATCAGCACGAAACTATTCAGTGAGTGGAATCAACATCACTTAAGTTATTGGACAGCAAATGATTGTTGAAGGAATATAATGTATAGATTCCCTAATGAGTTTTTTTTGACAGGACAATACCCCAAACCAAGATGGTCTGTTGAAAAGAGAAAAATGCTGACTGAAAAAAGTCAGTAGGGGGAAAAATATCAACTGGTGAAGATTAAAAGAAACCAAAGTTTTTTCATCGTGAACAGGCCTCACTCTCAAACTGGTTTTTGAATCTTTTGTGAACTAATGTTTCCTTTGATTGCAGTTTGCAGTGATGAATGACATTTTTTTCAACCCATAAATCATCAGTTATCAGAAAAAAAAATCAGAAAAAACCTCAAATGTCATTGGTAATGGGGATACTACTAAAGGTCTTTTTGTGCAATAGGCTTAGTTTTTGCTTAAATATTGGGTAGTTATCATAAAGGCCAACAAATAAAAATGCAGGTGAGTCTTCCAGACCTTCTGCCCCTCTGTCCACTATGCTCATTGTTTCTTCAGCTTGAAAGTCTCCTCTCTGAGTCTCTGCTGCAAAAATCCTATTCATTTCTGAAGTTGCAGCTCCAATATTTCCTTCACAAAGAAACTGGATCACGAAGCAATCCTTCCAGGCGGTTTCATTTCTTTTCCCTGTTCTTACGAAATGGGCTGCACTCTTCTCTCAGACCTTGTTTCATTCTGCCAGGTATGATTTCCACCATTTTTTCTTCACCTCAGTGCCAGGCCTTTGAAAGCAAGACTTGTTTGTTAATTTGCTTACTTCTTTCAAGCACTTGGGAGTATGCTTAGCAGAGTATGCATTTGGTAAATATTTATTGAGTTGGCTTAAATGACAGATTAGAGTGTATGTTGATACCTAATCATGGCTTCTCTGTCTCTTTAAGGACACATGTGAGTTATTCAAAATAACACAGAAGGTGCTGACATTGAGATCTTAAATAATTCTGAGCATAGAATGAAATTTTCTTATCCATATGACTCTACTCAGATGTCTCTATGCCCCTGGGAGACTTCCTTTGGCTAGGAGATTTACATTGATGTCATTAAAAAATGTAATACTGCTGGATTTAGTTATGGCTTCATGATGCATAGGTCATGAGTCCTTAGATATTTATAGCATTAAACATGAAAACAGTACATGGTTTGGAGGTGTCAGTAGTGTTTATTTTGTTTTAAAGTAAGGAGATCTATGATTGGATGCTTCCCTCACTTGATTGAAATCATTGTTCAAAGTGAGAAAAGAGCATCTTCTGCAATGCTGAAGGCCCAAGGTCAAAGCATCTCCCAGCCATTTGCTGAACAGCCTTTAGTGACCATTCAAGATCCTCAGGGAGCACCTGGGAGGTGCTTTGCCATGTTTGGCTAGCAGCAAGGAGGTTGACACTCACAAGGCTGGACACAGGTGGTGACAGAGATCCCAGCCACATTTGGGGCAGGGTGGCCCTTGTTGAACAGCCAACATGATGCCACGTAAGAGTCAGGCACACAGCAGGGTGGGGAAGTAGTGTCCCAGCAGGCGGGCTGGAGGAGGCTGATATTGTGTGGGCAGGTGCTGGGCAGGCAGACCTCACATGGGCAGAATATGTCAGAGGAATGGAGGGTGGTGGTTGGGCCGGTAGGGACACTGCAGGATCCTTGGAGACAGGAGTTAAAACAAGACATGGTGCCAGTGGAGCAGGTTTGCTTCCACAGTGCCGCCCTTGGTGGGTCTTTTATACCAACCTATTTCAGGGACCCTGGCTTCTATACACCAGCATGCTTCCTTGTTGTTGTTTTCATAATCCTACACAAATAAACTCCCTACCTCTTTTGTATCCACCACGGGATGAGCTCTCCTTCTCAGTTTTATTTGGTAGTGTGGTGACATCTCAAACTTGCTTCCTGTTGCAGTTTCAAAATGGTGTCAGTGTCCTTCTCCACCAACTCAGTGTTGCGTAAACATAGCCATATCTTTCTGCCCTGCTTTCTTCTGCTCTACCAATCAGAATGTCTTTCTACCAGTTGTTATCTATCAGTATGAGGAATGAAGATCTTCCTGAGAACTAAGAAATAATCCTGTTCAATTTATGTATCTGTGATGGATTTGGGGAGTTATAGCTTGGGGGACCTTTTTTCTACCACTGTCATACTGCTATATTTTCATAGATGTCAGGGAAATGAATGAATATTGGAGCTACACAATATGACTTGCTTAGAAAAAGCAAGTCCTGCTGAATGATTTTTTTCTGTACCTATTCACCATATCATCTAGATATATAATTACCTATAAACTCAATAAGCCCCCGGTCTTACAAAGAACTGGTCTTCTTAATACTAGTTAGAACAGATTAAAACATAGGTTTACAGGACCTATCTGTGGTCTAAAAACTAGCTAGCTTCTCTTTTCAATTTGCATTTCATATTGTTATTATAAAGGTGATAAACAGGGGTTACAGTTATATAAGTTAAGTAACGAGTACATTTCACCCCATCCCTAGCTCTCTCTTCATTTTGCCCTCCTGTTTTCCCACCCATAAGTTGTTATCATTCATTTCCAACATAGCATCATAGTGAGTACCACGGCTGCATTTGTTCACCCTAGATTTTTTTTTTAAGACAGCAAAAATGATTTTTGCTATTGGAACACTAAATAGCTAACTTGTCTGTTTCATTTCAAAACTATTGCCAAGCTGTTTTTTTCATAATTCTTTGCTTTTTGCATTCTGCTGTAGTGTTAGGGAGTCATGGCTAATATTAGTGTGTGACTACAATAAAAGAGGCTGATCATCAGCTAAACCACTTGTTCTGAAGTATTTAATAAATCTCATATATTCTAAGTGTGAGGCACAGACAGGAAACCAGAAGTCTGGGCCTTGTCCTCCATGAATGCGTGGTCTGAGGTCTTCTGGAAGAGACTAGACATCACTTTGTAACATATAATAAAGGCGTTGATGAAGAAGTGATGGAGGGAGTTTCAGGTATAAGACCCAGATCAAATTGTTTAATTGCTTTGAGCACCAGGGTTTTTTTTCAAATATAATTTTGGTAAAAAAAAAAAACAACCAAAACAATCAAACAAACAATAATGACCTATAGTAGTTGTAGTGTAAGGTTTACATAAATATTTTTTATTGTGAAAATACTGTGTACAGAGGGGTTACAATTACATGGGCAAGGTAATGAGTACATTTCTTATCAAGGAAAGGAGGAGGCTACAATGCTTAAATAAATATTGAACGTGACTAACTTAAGTAAGTCATATAGCATGGTGTGTGACATGTGAGTGAGTTCAATGAGTGGCAGGTTCCCATAAGAAGAAATAGTATGCAGGAGGGCCGACGTGATGAATGAGGCCTTTATGGACGATTTGGATTAAGTTGTTATAGGTCAGAAGAGCTGAGAAAGGAAGTAAATGCATTGCAGGCAAAGCTATGACTTCTCTCTTGCCCCTCCCCTCAATACCTGTTCCTTGAACACCTGGCTACTCCCATCTTTGGGTCTCTGTTGAGCCCCATAACCACCATAGCACATTACTACATTTCTTTGGAATACATATTGGTTCTCTTTACTAGATTACACTTCACTTCAAAACACAGACATTGTCTTATTCATGTCAATATCTCCAGTACTTAGTAAAGAGCCTGGGTTGTGAGGTGGAATCTGGAAGCTCAAATACACAATATTTAAGTAAGGAAGATAGCAAATAATAATCACTGGAATCTTTCACATGATTGTCTATCAAACTCATTCAGGAGACAAGCAAACAGTAATTCACACCCAAGGAATTTCAATAGAGAGACTTGTTAAATTTAAGTATTTGGAGGACTGAAAGAGCCAGAGAAGAAAGCTGAGGTAATACAGGAAGCACCCAGTGTCTCTAGGGCTGAAGGAAGAGAAAAGGGTGGGGTTATTTAAACTGAGAAACTTGGAAGGGTGGGTCTGCAGAACTGGGTGCTGACCTCTGGATATTGCCTGGTGGCGCTCTTGTAACTGAAGCAGGTAAGTAGAGTCAGCATGCTGAGGGAGGATAGAGCTCTATTAGTAAAAAGCTGTTAAGTAGTGGTGGCTCACACCTGTTATCCTAGCTACTCAGAAAGGTGAGAACTGAGGATCGTGGTTCTGAGCTAGCCGGGGGAGGAAAGTCTATGAAACTCTTATCTCCAATTAACCACCAGGAAACTGGAAAAGGAGCTGTGGCTTAGAGTAGTAGAGTGCTA
Organism: Dipodomys merriami; assembly: GCF_024711535.1. Classification (NCBI taxonomy): domain Eukaryota; kingdom Metazoa; phylum Chordata; class Mammalia; order Rodentia; family Heteromyidae; genus Dipodomys; species Dipodomys merriami. Next base: position 27,279,964 of record NW_027203270.1, on the reverse strand, counting down.
GCCTTAAGCAAAAGAGCTCAGAGATAGTTTCCAGACAGACTTCAAGCCTCATGACCAACCAAAACAACAACAACTAATAAATTAGGAAATGGGGACTTTCATTCTTGAAAAAGACCGTCCTTTGGGATTGCGTGCACAATACTTTATATTTTTGTGGTGGTACTGGGATTTGAACTCAAGGACTCATGCTTGCTAGATAGATGCTCTGCTATTTAAGCCATGAACTGTAAGCCTTTTTGTTTTAGATATTTTTCAGGTAGGGACTCATATTCTTGCTTGGCACCAGCCTTAGACTGAGATCCCCCTACTTATATTTTCTGTGTGACTAGGATGGCAGGTACACACCACCACATCCAGATTACTGGTTGAGATGGTGTCCCACTTAACTTTTTTTCCAGGCTAGCCTTGAACCACAATCTTCCTGGCCTCTACTCCCCAAGTAGCTGTTATAAGCATGAGCTACTGCATAGTTTTTTTTTTAAATTGTATTTTATTTTATTTGAGAACATACTGTACAGAGGGGCTACAATTACATGGGCAGGATAATGCATACATTTCTTACCAATACTGCATAGTTTTTATAGGACACTGTGGGGAGGTACATCAGATAGATTGGGTGCCAAGATAGTTCTAATTTTTGGGTGGTCTTTTCTGTTGCAGGAACAAGCTGCTATTTATTATGTGTAGGTCTTTGAATGTCCTGGGCTTTGTACATCTAAAGAAAAGTCACTGCCTAGAACATTTTATGACTTATCCTGGAACAGCCAGCTAACTAAAGATAATTGTTAGGATATAAAGGGTTACCTTTCACTAGTAGCACAGAAGATAAAGGCTACTTTTCTACCAGAAGACTGGGGGAACTAGAGAAGAGCAACTTTCACTGGGAGAATGGTAGAGATAACATTTGCTGGAGATTTTATTTTTATTATTATTATCTCATATACTAGACTTTATCTTAACTTCTAAAGCTCAGAGAAGAGGCCCTTTGGGGCCAGAGTTTGCATCTCTTCAGGGAAGTACCATTGTGCTAAGAGGTGTATTGACATTGTATTTTAAAGTACCACATTGATCTACAAGTTAGAACTCAGTGCAGGTGCCTGGTTGGTGCTGAGGCCATAGGCCCTTTTTCCTTCCTCACGACTTGCAGGCTCCTTCCAGCGCCCTCTACTGGTAGAACCTGGAACCACATACAAAGATCAAAGGAGCAATGCCAAGTCCTCACCCAGCATCACAAAGCATATGGACTAGCTAGCACTGTTGGCTCACACTTGTAATCCCAGCTACTCCGGAGGCTGAGATTTAAGGATTGAGGTAGGAAACCAGTCCAGACAGGAAAGACTGTGAGCAAAAAGTCAGAAGCGGAGGTGTGGCTCAAGTGGTAGCCTTAAACAAAACTGTTAAGGGAGAGAGTGCTCAGGCTCTGAGTCCAAGCCCCAGGACTAGCACAAAATAAAATGAAATAAAATGAACAGTCAGACATAAAGGTTGACCATCATCATGCATTGTTCTAGAGGCTGTATATGTGTTCATTAATTTGATTTTCACTACGTACGAGGCACTGATGTCTTTTAAAATCTTATCTAACAGCGAGTGATGGGAATTCTACTTAAAGCAAGATGGTCCTTGAGAGGACATGTTCTCAATTATTTAATGGGTGGCATTGTTATAATTAGGTTGCAAGTTATATGTTGCCCCAAGATTAGTAGCAAGTGAGATTTGATGAGAATTACTGTATGAAAGTATCGAGGGTCCTGACAGTCAGCCCAAAGAGCTGATCTTGACTCAGAATAAAACAAACATCTTGATCATCATGGTGCTCTGAGCATTCAGCTGAACTAATATTTATAAAAGGCCGGAAGCTTCGTCTGATTAAGTTAGATTTGGGTGGAAGGAAGGGTACAGAATAATTGAGTCAAGGCCAACTGGGAGACTGTAGCTGTGAGCCGGTTCTAGAATAGTCTAGATTTGGTAGCCAAGATTTAAAAGGCTGGAAGAAAAACCTCAGTGCTAGAAATAATTAGAAAGGAAAATTATCTTGGTTTTCTATTCTATTACTGAGACTACATAAACATTAACTTGAAAGGTATTTTACTCTACTTTTGACTAGATGATTGAATTGCCTCAAGAAAATTTTTAAAAATGTTTTGATTTTCTATCTATTCTGTATTTTGTATTCTGTACCAGTCAAGGTCGAAGACCAGCCAACATTTCAGTGCTGATCTCTCTAGTCAGTATTTAAATATGGACTTAAAAGTAGGATGAATGCGTCCTGTTGGTTCATACCTGTAATTCCAGCTACTCAAGAATCTGAGATCTGAGGATTTCTGTTCAAAGTCAGTCTGAACAGAAAATTTCAGAGACTTAAAAAACAAACAAACAAACAAAAAACCCTCTAATTAACTACCAAAGAGCCAGAAGTGGAGCTGCTGGCACAAGAAAAAAAAAGAATGATAGTAGAGATACATTGCCAACTGGTATGGACTTGGGCTCAACTCAAGAGAGCCACGTGCAACTGAAGCTTACTGTTTCATATTGAAGTCTGTAAAGTAGAAAAAGAAGAGGTTTGGGGTTGGGGTAGTTTTAGATTTAATTCTTTGTCCCTTGGGATGTATGTGCCTTTGAAAGTAATTTAATCCTTTTCTACCTTAATTGGAAAGAATAAAACTAGTTATCTCTTAGAGATTTGTAAAACATGTTTTTTTAAAAATTAACATTTATCAGTTATATGTGTTTTCATTGTGATATTTCCATATGGGCCTAAAATGTACCCCGATCAAATTTAGCTCCTCTAGCACTTGACCCCATTTAACCCCTTCTTCAAATAATTTCAACAGGCTTTATTTTCATAAATATTCATTAATGAGATACTGCTCGCAAGGACACCTCCATTCTATAGACATTTAACACCCATGAATTATTGCCATTGAAAGTAGTTCAAGCAACCGGGTGGAATGCTCACTATTCAGAATGCTTCTGGATGATCTAGAATCTAACATGTCAAAACTGAAAGAGACTTTAGAGTTATTTGGCTAATCAATGCATTTTAGGACTAAGACTTAGAAAAATCTGTGATTTGCGTGGCCACAGGGGCCACCTGAACCAAAGTGCACATCTCCTGGCTTCTAGTTGGAGTTTTTGAGCTATCGAAGGTCCTTTGCCTGCTAAAAGTTCATCATGGTTGTAATAAGACATTTAAGATTATTTTCAGTATTAGCAGTAAAGACTCAATACTTACTCCTTACAAGTGTGACATGGTAACAATAGTTATCACGTTCATCCTGAATTTCTTATTTATGTAAAAGTATGGTGACCACAAGTGAAGGAATTAATAATTATTTTGGAAAAGCACACGGGAAAAATACATTTCAGAAAACAAAACCAAAAGAGACCTTTTAAAAATAGTTTTATTGCAATTATGAGGGGTACAGAGGGGTTACTATTTCATAAATCAGGTAATGAGCACATTTCCTTTTTGGACAATGTCACCCCCTCCTTCATTTTCCCTCAGACTCCCCCCTCCCCCTGCCCTGCCACCTGCCACAAATTAGTTTATTTTCCACATAGTCTATACTGAATAGCACGATTAGATTTGTTCACCCTACTTCCCTCTCTTTCTGTACCCCACGTTTGCTCCCCCCCAAAAAAAAACCCAAAAGCAGAAACAAACACCACTACCACCACCAAAATCCCATTTACATTTCCTGGAATTGTTTTTGATAAATAGTATTTTAAATGTTCAGAAGAGTTGCACTTTTGGGTCCCTCCCCTAAGAATATCCTCTTTCAGTCTGACTGTGTGTGAATGCCTAGACTTCTGTAGAGGTTCTCACATGCAGTTATATTTTAGATCTAGCTTCCACATGGAGAGAAAACATTCATTGTTTGTCTCTCCAACCTTAGCTTACCTCATTTAACATGATTTTTTTCTATGACCATTCATTTCCTTGAAAATGACATAATCTTTATTCTTTCTAATGGATGAATAAAATTCTATTGTGTATGTGTACCACGTTATATTGATCCACTCATTTATTGTAGGGCATCTGGGCTGTCTCCATAATTTAGCTATTGTGAATAGTGCAACAATGAACATGGGTGTGCAAGTGTCTTTACTATGTTCTGACTTGCAATTCTCTGGGTAGATGCCCAAGAATGGAATGGCTGGGCCATAGGGAAGTTCAATGTTTACTTTTTTGAGGAATCACCAAACCACCTTCCAGAGTGGTTTTACTAGTGTACATTCCCACCAACTGTGCAAGAGGGTTTCTTTTTCCCTACATCCCTCCAACATTTGTTGTTGTTTGAAATCTTGATGTTGGTCAATCTAACTGGGGTGAAAGACAATTCAAAGTTGTTTTGATTTGCATTTCCTTTATGGCCAGGGTGAGCATTTCCTTATGTGCCTATTTGCCATTCTTACTTCTTCTGAAAAGCCTCTCTTCTTTGCCCATTGATTGGTTGGCTTATTAGCTTGGGATGGATGCTAATTTTTTGAGCTCTTTACATATCTTGGATATTAGGCTTTTGTTGGATGTATTGCAGTAAAGTCTGCTGGCTATCTTTCTAGTTTAGCAACTATGTCCTTTGCTGTACAGAAACATTTTATTTAAGAATAGTTAATATTAAATAATTAATAATATTATTAAATATTAATATTAATTCTACCTATCCATGAACACAGGAGGAAAAAGGTCATAGTATATGACAATTTCTCCAAAAACATGTTAGATAAAAATATTCTACAAAGGGCTGGGAAGGTGGCTCAGTGGTAGAGTGCTTGCCTTGCATGCATGAGGCCTGGGTTTGATTCTTCAGCACCACATAAGCAAAAAGAAAAAAGCTGGAAGTGGCGCTGTGGCTCAAGTGGTAGAGCGCTAGCCTTGAGCTGAAGAGCTGAGGGACACGCCCAGGCCCAGAGTTCAGGCCCCACAACCGGACCAAAAAAAAAAAGAAAACATTCTACAAAAAAACCTTGTGGATTGTTTTCACCATTCAAACTATCACAAAAGCCAGTGTTTAATTTTGGGAGGAATATCTCCATAAGATCTCTCACATAGCCGGGCACTGGTGGCTCACGCCTGTAATCCTAGCTACTCAGGAGGCTGAGATCTGAGGATCGAGGTTCAAAGCCAGCCCAGGCAGGAGAGACCATGAGACTCCAATCTCCAATAAACCACCAGAAAACTGGAAGTGGCGCTGTAGCTCAAGTGGTAGAGCGCTTGCCTTGAGCTGAAGAGCTGAGGGACAGCGCCTAGGCCCAGAGTTCAAGCCCCACGACCGACCAAAAAAAAAAAAAAAAAAAGATCTCTCACAGCTGCTGGAGGAGGTCTTGAGCATTCTGATAACCTACTGTTTAGGTAGAGATAGGCATTTCACTTGCCCTAAGAGGAGACATAGAAATAAACAGTCACCAGGCCTCATTTGCTAAGCCAGAATAAAGTTTATTAAACCATAGTGGATATAGTTATTTCCCAAGGAGCAGTGAAATAGCCTCACAGATCCCAAGTCTCCACCTGTACCCAAAGGAGTGAAACATAAAGAAGTTGAGCCAATCCACAGGAACCTGGCTGTGGGCATTGGCTATGTATGGATTTAGCTTGGATATAGAAAGTAGCAACGATTGAAGGCCCAGGTCCTGGGGAAGACAGATGGCAGCCGTGTCCTTGAGTCAAGGTGTGACCACTTAACAGGGCTCACAGGGGTTCTGGCAGCCAGGCTGGACATAGGTTGTCAGGTTGATCCCGCTGAGTCCAGGAGTTGGGTGACGAGAGCTGAGCAGCCAGCAGGTTGGCACATAGACCTCAGGCTGGCAGCATGGTGGGGGGCAGCTATCACAGCAGATGGGCTGAAGGAGGTTGATCTCATGTGGGCAGGTGCTGGGCAGGCAGACTCCACAGCGGCAGGATTTGTCAGAGGAGCAGATGGTGGTGGCAGGGCCCGTGGGGACACTGCAGCAGCGGGTGATACAGCAAGCCATGGCGTTGGGAGTTGGGTTTGTGTTGGGCTTGGAGGAGAAGGCTCTTGGTGTCTTGATGCTTCTGGCTTCTGCTTCTGGCTCTTATATACCCACCTCCCTGGGTGTCAACCTATGACCAAGAGTTATTTTCCCCCATGTTTCAGTTTATAGCTGTTTCCATAAAATCCATCTAATTACTTAAGTGGTTTATTACCACATCACCTCATTAAAGAGATCCTGGTTGTTTTGTTGTCAAATAAGGACTCTTCATATTGCTCAGTTGTCACCGCATAGACAGACAGCTTCATTTCAGGCTTCAAAGGCATGGAATCATTATATTCCAACCATTACACATTACTAAGAGTGCATAAGTATGCATATCTGCATATCTTCCCTGTGTGTGTATGTGTTTGTGTTTGTCTACTTTTCAGATGAACAGATAAGTAGATTTTTTGATTGTTATTCTATTAGCAACCCACAGATGTACCATGATCCTTTTGACCTTATACTGAAAAAGTTGGTGAAACTTTTAGATTTATTCTCAGTGAGCCTCAGAAACTGAATTACAATAGATGAATAGAATCTTCAGAGCAATGGGTTTTGGTTCTGTGTAAAGGCATCTTCCACAGCAAGTCAACTTTAGCAAGTCACTTGTTTCTTTTTCTTTTCTCCCTTTTCCACTGACATCCCCCCACCCCCTGCTCTTTTTGACCAGTCCTGGGGCTTAAACTCAGGGATTGGGCTCTGTCCCTAAGTCTCATTGTGATCAAGGTTAGCACTTGAGCCATAGCTTTTCCTGAGTAGTTCTTTTTTTTTTTTTTTTTGGAGATAAGCGTCTCATAGACTTTCCTGCCTGGGCAGCCTCCTTAGTAGCTAGGATTACAGGCATGAGCTACTTGTGCCCGGTGTTACTTGGTTCTTTATCCCTCCTTTGTACATGCTTCGGATGATAACTTGGCAGGATGGGAGCAGATCTGATTAGGTGATGAGGCCCAAGGTTCTTTAAAACTGCTGTCCAACCATGTTATATATTAAGACTGCCACCAAAATGCCAGTTGTATTGGGCCATTTAGAGGCTGACAGGCCCAGAATTTTCCCCAGATGAATTTTATATGAACAGCTGCTTCAAAGGACATGAAATAATTCTCTTCAGTAAGTTTGAGGAATGCCAAGTTCATGGGTTTCTCAGAACCGTTCCTGTGCTTGCGTAATGCTCTGTGATTATCAGTGAAGAGATAATATGTTTTCTCTCAAACTTTCTTGCTCATAGTTTATTTACTTCTATTGATTAGCTTCATAGAGCATGCTTGGGGGAGATTTAACAATATCATATGGACTCTGGGATAAAAGGATATTTCCAAATTCCATCTAAATCGCTACAATCTTTTAAAAAAAATTATCTTTAAGTAGTTGTATAGATGGGTTTCAATTCAGCGTATCAGTTTATGAGTGCATTGCATCTTGATTAATGGCACCACCTCCATTGTTTCCCCACATCTCTCCCAACTCTACCTATCCCTTCAATTTACTGGCTCCATTTTCACATATGCATATTGAAGATTATGACTGCATTTTCCTGTTCTATCTCTCTCCATTTGTCTTCCCCTAAACTACTATAATCTTAAAAAATATTTTTGAAAAATAAAGTTGTAAATTTTAGTACAGTATTGTAAAATTTTTATTAGAGTAGGAATAATATTCCTGAAGAAACATTTTGAAACTAGCTGACTTTGAAAGGCTTACACGCATATATTCTCTTGATGTATCTTTACATAAAATGGCTTAGAAAATTATACAAAGAACAAGAGACAACAAGATGACAGCTTAAAAGAGTCTTTTATTTTAACCCTCTTTTTACCAGAGTATTTTGTAGCTTTGGTTTTCTTTGCTACATTAGCATATTTTAAGTCAGGCACTTAGTGATTGAATGCTTGTTGCAAGTCAGACATTATGCAAAAAGAAGCAAATAAGTGCCAGGCATCAGCAGTCCATACCTGAAAGCTTATCTACTCAGGATGTTGAGATCTGCAGAATGTGGTTTGAAGCCAGCCAAGACAAAAAAGTCTGTGACACTTTTTATCTCCAATTAACCAGCCAAAAGCAGAGGTGTTGCTCAAGTGTGTATCCTCTGTGTCTTACAGCTCTGTGACCAGCACTGTTACTGTGTAAATTTCCCAGGTGATAAAGCAGAATAACTAGGCCCTGGTAAAGCCACCAGCACAACCATGTTCATTACAGCACTATTTTCCATAGCCAAAGTATGGAATTAGCCCACATGTTCCTCAGTGGACAAATGGATCAAGAAAATCAATATCTGTATCTATATCTTTATATATGGATTTTATTCATCCACCAGAAAGAATGATATTGTACCATTTGTAAAGAAACAGAAAGACTTGAAAAAATGATATTAAGTGAAGCAAGTCAGGCCCAGAGAGACTATGGTTACATTGTGGAAGTTAGAATTCATATGTGGAAGTTAGAATTAGCCTATAATGTATAAGTAAATATGTAGGGTAGTATGCAAGAATATACAAATGTATTAACTAAAATATGGTAGACTCAAGGGAGAAATCAAATAGTGTAATTTATTAGAAAGGCAAAGTCAAAGCCCAACAAAATAAGCACCAGGAAATGGGTAATTGCAAGGGGGTAAGGGCTAAGGGGAGGGGTTGACAAATGAGTAGAAGTGTGTGTGGGGGGGTGGGGAGGGATACAGTCAAGGAGCCAATGTATATACTACAAAAGAAAAGGGAAGGGGTGGGTCAGGATTGGGAGATGGGAATGTTAAAATCCATGACACTGATCAAGATGCATTGTATTCATAAACTACTTGGTTAAATAGCAACTTCTGGTACAACTACTTAAAGATAATAATTTTAAAAAGCAGAATGAAGATACTGTGGTTGATTCTAAAGTCACACAGTTAATGAGCACACAGTTGTGCACACCAGTGAAAGTAGTAGTTTGCTGTTACTTGATTTTGTGTGATAGTAGATCATGTTCATTCTATGTTATGTATTAAATCATTCAACAAAAATGCCCAGTGCCCTCCCAGGCTGAATGAACAAAGCAATGCCCAGATCAGATAAGATCCTCGTATCACAGTGTTCATTCTAATGGTGGAAAATTAGTGTAGTAAAATAATCAAATGAATACATAAGGGCTCCAGAAAGTGGCAGGCACCAGAAGAAGATAAAACAGGGGAATATGCCACAGTGGCCATGTTAGTCAAGATAGATGCATATTTTGTTCAGGGTGGCTGGAGTACGAGGAAAAGAAGGGAGATGAGTTCAGAGAGTTGGCAGGTAACAGGCTACATAGGATTTTCCAGGTTGTTCTACAGAGTTGATACCTAATTTTAAAGGCTTTGAGAATTTACTGGATGATTTCTTTATTCAAAATATATTTTTATCTTTAATGGACACACAGAAGCTGTACATCTTTATTGGGAACAATATTAACTTTAATGTGTTTAACATGGGTAATGATTTGATCAGAGCATTTGACATAGCTATCACCTCAGACAAATGTGATTTCTTTGTGTTAGAAATATTCGAAATCCTCTCTGCTAGATATTTTGATTGTTTGATTATTTGCAGTCAATCTTTGTTATCTTACTGTGCTATTGAGCATTAAAAAATACTGTCCTATGCCAGTTTATTTAAAACCAGGAGTGATAGGATATGATTCATGCACAGAAAAAAAATGAAGAGCAAGCCTGTAATACTCAGGAAGCTGAGATCTGAGGATCATGGTTTGAAGCCAACCAGGGCAGGAAATTTCGTGAGATTCTTTATCTCCAATTAACCACTAGGAAACCAGAGTGGCATTTTGGTTCAAGTGGTAGAGCGCTAGCCATGAGTGACAAAGCACAGGGACAGCATCGAAGCCCTGAGGTTGAGCCCCATGACTGACAAAAAAGAGAAAAGAAGAATAGCAGGGCCATTGTGTAGGCATGTGGGACCAGTGAGGGTCCAGGTGGCAGGATTGACTGATAAGAAGTGGTAGAGTTGGGGAGACATTTGAAAGGAAAGGGGATGGTTATGCCAAGTGAGAGGATGGATGGACAGGCAGGTCAAGGATCATGTGAGGGCTCAGATTTACTTACAGGTGAGGAGACCTAAGCCAAAACTGTCCTCTAGGATGATAGGAAAGGGGTTGATCATGGTGATATTAGTTTAGGACCCACAGAATAGCTTGAAGTCCATGAAAGAGAGCAGGGCTGGTGTGAAGATTTGGCAGGCTCCTACATACAGAGGCAAATTCTGCTGACTATGAAGTTCCCAGGCTGGGAATGCGATGATCACTTTTATGTGCCTTAGTCACCCATGGTTGTGAACTTCCCTGTGTCTTACTGACATCCGTCTCCTAACAATTTCTGGGTTGGTATTGGGCAAAGCCTCCCACAATGGCATCTCCAAGTCAGCAGGAATCATAGCAGGCTTCCCGCTCCAAGGTCATTCAAGGTGATTGTTGTTGGTGGTGTTTTTTTAAAAACTGGTTGGAGAGCTTCATCTCTTCACATAAGCAGGATATGGAAACCTTTTAAGTGTGTCATCCTTATAAAAGTACCTGTGAGTAAAAAAATTACAGTCATGATTTCCTAAATTGTGTGATATTTTACATCACTGGCATAGGCCATTATAAAACTATGCCAGATCAGGGCTACCATGGATATTGATCTACCCATTGATTACATAATGTTCGCTTTGCTCTTGGTTGAGCATTGGGGCAAAGGATTGGGGGCTCAGATTAAATAATCCAGTGGACTCAGATGTTCCCCCTAGTCTGTGATGATAGTTAATGTCTGTTAGGATTCTATCCACCTTGCTATCTTTACATTGAAAATTACCCTTAAGTTGGAGTCCTTGTCAATAAAATCCATGTGTCTTCTGCTTGTGCACAGCTGATAGTCACTATGGTTGTGCAGGTGGGTGTATCCTACTTTGTTTCCGGTCAGCTGATGTGACTTCCCTGCCACCTCCCAGAACCAATCTCACAGCGATTGGTCACATGGCATATGCAATATATCTTTGTGTTGTTGTTGCCAATCCTGATTGAGGTTTTGTTCTTTTTTTAATAGAAAGATACCCATCTATGATACATAGCTTAAAAATGGAATGCAAGCTGCTCAATGGTGCCAACGTGAGGATTGTTGAAAGTTCACCTCAAATAGTGCTGCTTCACTATTTGAGGTGAAGTAGGGGAAGTACTGGGGCTTGAACGCAGGCCTAGGTGCTGTCCCTTAGCTTATTCACTCAAGGCTAGTTACACATGCACTTATTCTTTTTTTGGGGGGGTTGTTTTTCCTGGGTTGAATTGGAGATTAGAGTCTCATGGACTTTCCTGCCTAGGCTGGTTTTTAACCATGATTCTCAGATTTCAGTCTCTTGAGTAGGTAGGATTACAGGCATGAACCACCACATTTGGCCAACAGTCCTCCCTTTAATATCTTTTAATTACTATTGTCTTTAAGTCAGTGTACAAAAGGTTTTCAATGCAACATGTCAGTTTATATACAATTTTAATTAATGTCACTCCTTCCATCATTTCCTTCCATCTCTCTCAAGTTGCCTGGTTTCATTTTCACATATGTATACTGAATATTATGATTGTACTCACCCACCCTTCCTTTCTCCTTTCATCTCTCACTCCTCTTGTTGACCTCTCTTTCCACTGCAACTGTTTCATCTTTCTGGAATTCATTTTGTTAAATTGTAAGTTGCGCAGAGGTGTTACACCATTGCCATTCTCCCGTAGGTATGCCATAGTTTAGTCAAGTTGTTTGTGCATATCTGCACATGTAATCTTGCATGTTGACTAAACATGCTCCCACTGACTGAAGTTTTGCCTATTTTCCTTGGGAACCCTAAGTCTTCAGTTTAGTCCTCACATATTATTGTAGACTGCAGCGTACTTAAATATGGCAGACTTCTATGTGTTAACTACCACTCACTTGGCTGGGTAAATGGATATTGAATAAGATTTGAGTGCCTGGCATGTGAAAGTATTATTTTTAGTCCACTTACTACGTGAAATCTATTATAGTATTTAAGCTCATAATGATTCCATAATAAACTTCAGAGACTTAAATGCTACATTATTTAGATATAAGCTGACTTTATGACTTTAGTATATTTTGAGCTGTGAACTGACAAATATGTGGCTGTCTATACAGTAACAGTTAACTCAGGCATTTGAAAACAATGTAACAGGTAGGGTTCTAAGTACTTCACATGGATTTTATCATTTAATTCTTACCACAACTTTAGGAAGTTGCTCAGGGTAGCTGAGATGCAGAGTGGTTAAATCACACAGAGTCATCAGTTGGCAAGTGGTGGCATTTGGATTGAATGAAGGCCTTTCTGGCTTTAGACTCTGTACCTGCAATCACTAAACACTAATCTCTAATTGTATTGATTATTATGTTTTTCAAGAGAAAATATAACATTTGGCTTATTTCAACCACTGTTTGTTGGGCAGGTAAGAACAAGCAGGCACAGGTGTGTTCTCTAGTGTCTCAGTATTTTCTGGGCCTCACAGGGTGCCCAGGACTCAAATACAAGACAGATGAAGAGAAAGGGAATTCCTGCAGTAGGAAACAGCAGCACTAAATGCTTACGAATGGAAAAGAACTATTTATTTATTTATTTATTTATTTATTTGTTTTTGTTTTTTTGGAAGGAGTGAACAGGGCCCTGTATCCCAACAGTTATCTATGAGGTTGAAGCTAGAGGTCACATTTTGACTTCCAGTATGAATCTAAGTATGTTGACTATTAATCATCAAAAGAATATGTCTTTCTAAAGTAGGAAAGTATCCTTGGTATAACTTGTGAATATAGCCAATGTAACTACCACACCGGTAGGGTGTGTAAGGGATGAATTAACACATGAGAATTTATTATTATTATTAGTAGTAGTAGTAGTAAGAGTAGTATAGTGTCTGAAACACTATGCTTAATAAATGTCTCTTGATGGTGTGGCAACTATTTGAGAAGTCAAAGGAAGCTGGAGCTCTTTTTCTGTCATTTACAGATATTCCATGGGGTGAATCAGGGTGAGAGTTTAGATGGGTTGTCCCTTGCCTAGTCATAGTTTTCACTACAAGTTTTGAAGTCAATGGAGGCCTCACCTCCTGGGGAAAAATTAGCATCTCCTAGTCTTGTCCTGCCAAGGTTACACCAAAGCAAGCAAAAAGGAAGGAACGAGTCCCCTCTTCTTCCAGCTCTGTGGTTTTCCTCTCTTGCCCCCTAGTGGTCAAGTTCAGCAGAGCCTGCGGCAGAGAACCAATGGGGATTCCTGGGCACCAGAGGCCAGCTTCCTAAAGTTCAGTACAGAATGGAGAAATAATCACAATCTGTGCCCAGGGCAGTTTATTCTGCAACCCATGGTTTCCAGCACAGGCACTGTTAGTCTGAGGAATCTTCCCACTCCATTCTATATTCTTAGTTTCTTAATTATATTGTCTCCTCCTGGGAGGGGGGCGGGGGAAAGGGGGTAGGTCAGGGTTGGATTCATACTTCAGTGTTTAACTGATGAGCATGTGACTATAAGTAACAGTAGTTAGCCTCTTTTAGTTTAACTTACTCATCTACAAAACCGAGTTCACAAAAATCTGTTTTGCAGGATCGATGCTAGTATTAAACAAAACTACATTCCTTGCAAGTTAATTTAGCCTGTGGCACAGGATGGGGCCCATTTTTCGGTATCAGGATAACCAGAAGTGGTTTACTTTGACCTGGTTATGGGTCTAAGCATTTCCACAGGACTGTCAGTCCTGTGCTGTCTTGAGCTTCCATACAACATTCAATCATCCTGCTGCCTGGATGACATCATATTGATTACATCAGCTTAATAGGGAGCAGCAGGTACTTCAGATGCCTCAGAATGTGTGAACTTCAGGATAAAGATAAACCTTGCAAGAACTAAGGCATTCATGAAGTAACGTTTTGGGAAGTACAATTGTCTAGAATAGGATAAAATATTTTCCAAGATGAAAGTAAAATTCCTGTAGTGGAACTAACATTAACTTTTTAAAAAGCCCAACTTTTGATTAGCTTTTTGTGATTTTTAGACTCAAATGAATACTATATTTGAGTGTGCTTTTCTAATATATTCAATGACAACTCCATATGCTCCTGGATACTTTTTAAAATTTTATTTTCTTGTAAAGATGCTGTACAGAGAGGTTACAGTTATATCAGTAAGATAATAAGTACATTTCTTGTCAAGCATTGTTACCCCCACCTCTGTTTTTCTCCTACTATTCCTTCTCTCCACCACCACCCCCAACTCCTCCCCCCCACAAAGTTCATTTCCAATATAGTGTCTTGTGAGTATCATTGTTGCAATGGGTTACCCTGTGTCTTTGTTTCAGTGTTTTGTTATTCCCTTTCCCCTCCCCAAATTAGATAAATGTATATACAAGATGCAAGGTACCAAAACCAAATACATTGACAACAGAGATATACCGAAGGAAGAAAAACATACAAAAGAAACAAAAAAAATCGCATAGTACATTAAAAACAGCAATAACAAAGAAAAACCTCTTAGGTCCATATATTGGGGTTCATTTCACTAGGCATCATCTTAAGGTCATATGGACATAGCTTTTGAGCTTTTCTGCTCATCTGATAAGACTCTCCTAGACATATACTAATTATTGCAAATAAGGGAAACCATGGGACCTATATTTCTTTGGGTCTGGCTTACTTCACAATATGATTTTTTCCAAGTCTTTCCATTTCCTAACAAATGGGGCAGTATCATTCTTTCTGATGGAAGCATAGAATTCCATTATATATATATATATATATATATACACATATATACATATATACATATATATGTGTATATATACATATCACATTTTCTTGATCCATTTATCTACTGAGGGGCATCTGGTTGGTTCCATATCTTAGCTATGGTGAATAATGCTGTGATAAACACAGTTGGGCTGGTAGCTTTCATATGGCCTTGTTTGTGATCATTTGGGTAATGTCCAGAAGTGGGATTGCTGAGTCATAGGGGAGCTCTATGTGGAGTCTTTTGAGGAACTTCTATACTGCTTTCCAGAGTGGTTGAATTAAGTTTACACTCCCATCAACAGTGCAGTAGCGTTCCCTTCTGACCACATCCCCTCCAGCATCTGTTGTTATGAGATTTCTTGATGATAGTCATTCTATCTGGGGTGAGGTGGAATCTCAATGTTTTGATTTGCAATTCTTTTATGGCTAGAGAAGTTGAGCATTTCTTCATGTGTCTATTGGCCATTCTTATTTCCTCTTCAGAGAAGTCTCTCTATAAGTCTTTAGCCCACTTTTTAATGGGCCAGTTGTTTCTTTGAGGATTTGTTTTTGGGGGATTTACTTTTTTGAGTTCTAAGTATAATTTAGATATGAGGCCCTTGTCTATTGTATGACTAGTGAAGATCTCCCAATCCGTGGGCTTTCTATTGATCTTGCTAGCTATGTCCTTTGCCATGCAGAAGCTCTGCAGTTTCATGCAATCCCATTTGTCCAACCTTTCTTTGATTTGTTATGTTTCTGGGTCTTTATTAAGAAAAATTAAGGCCTGTGCCAAGGAGCCCTATAATGTCTCCTATTCCTTCCTGTAATGTTTTCAGGGTGTCTGTTTTGACTTCAAGGTCTTTGATCCATTTGGAGTTGATTCTAGTGCAGAATGATATGTAAGGATGTATTTTAGTTTTCTACAGGTGTTTAACCAATTTTGTCAGCACCATTTACTAAAGAGGCTGTCATTCTTCCATTCTATTTTTTTTGTTCCATTATTGAAGATCAGGTGGCTATAGGTCTATGGGTTCATTTTTGGGCTCTATTCCATTGGCCCTGGATGTTTTTTTAAGGAAGGAACAAGAGCAAAAGGGAAGGCAGTAAAGACAGCTACCAGTTGCAGTACAAGCTGCCATTTCATCTTGAGCCTTACCTGCCAGTATATCTGGCGATGTCTGTCTTACATATGCCTGGGCTGTCTTCTGCAATCCTCAGATCTCAGCCTCCTGAGTAGCTAGGAAACAGGCGTGAACCACCAACACCCAGCTTCCCACTGTTGCTTTTGAATATGAAATATATGTTTTTCCTCCCTGTCATTAGACTGTTGATAGACTGTTGATACACCTCTAATCTTTTTAGGTATCATGTGTAAGGAGTTGGTATTCAAAAGCTTCCTACACTCTACTTTATCATGTAATAGTAAAGAAAATTCTAGGGTTCAAATTTAGAAGAGCTCAATGAATATGAGCTTGAGACTTACAAGTAGCCACTGGTAGCATGTGTTCATTTGGCTGGTCACGCATGTCAGGGTAGGTGTCTCTTCCAGTCCTCATGGGATATGTGTTTTAAGTGAGAAGAGTTAAGATGAAGAAGATGTGGGAACACCACTGATGTATATTCCTTTTATTTAAATAGGAAGCATGTCTCAGGACCTTAGAGGATATGTATTTAGGTTTTGTTTTCCAGTCCTTTGTCTCTCTATTTTCATAATTATCTTTTCTTTCAAGCTTCTATTTTAGTGTGGAACACAAGCATAACTTCTTTTCTTGTCTCCATAATTTTCCTTTTTTTTTTTTTTTTTTTTTTTGCAGAATGTCACACAGCTGGAATCATAGTGTGTAGTATTTTCAGCCTGACTTCTGACCCTTCTCGATATCCCTATAAGATCCTCTCCATGGGGTTCACAGGTTGATAGCTCATTTACTTTGACCACTGAGTACATAAATGCATACTCAGTCTCTTTAGAAAAGAAGCAAATAGGGGACAAAGAACGTAATCATGAGGGTGAATTTTATTGAGGCACACCATGTGCACGTAAGGGAATGCCACAATGAAACCCCTTTGTACAATTGATACAAGCTAATTTTAAAAAAAAGCAAGAGAGAGAAAAGGGAAAATATGAATTATTTTGAGTAGATGTTCTTGAATTATAAGCATTGAAGCCATTCGATGTATAAATAGAAACACAGCCTTTGATTTCTTTGCTCAGTATATAAACTTTATTAAGAAACATCAGAAGACACCACAGATACAATTGAACTAGTCAACAGGCATGTTGTGATTCTCCGATGACATCTGAGGAACGTCACTTGGCTACCTTCTGGGGCCTTTGATGTTGGAGAATTTGACTTTTTAGAAAAATGGAAGATAAAAATAGATCACAAAGCAGGATGCACATAAAGTCATGGAGACCCCCAAACATGTCATTTTCAATCCCACAAGACAGTGTCAGAAAAAGTATACCCGAAGCCATTTGATGACAAAGAGGGAGGTTCTTAGAATTTCAGAGCCATAGGTGAGGGTCAGCGTATTACTTCTAGAATGGAATCAGGTAGAGTGGTGATGCTCATATAATACTAAGCCCCAGAATGGGAAATAAGATAGAAAGAGGAACTAGTTACTGGCCCAAGGTGGCCAAGGAAGTGGACACTTCCAAGATCCACTGTCCTGGGACATTAGGCATCAGCAACCTGGCTCTTAGCAGATAGGCTGGCAGCAGTGGCAGCAGCAGGCTGGGCGGCAGCAGGACTGTCCACAGTAGGATGGGCGGCAGCAGGAGGCCTGGGCATGGTGCAGCTGGCAGCAGGTGGGGGGTGTGGAGCCCACCACGCAGCAGGGAGGCAGGCTGGTGCCCTCCACACGGCAGTCTGGGCGGCACCATCTGACGCGGCAGCTCATGGCTCCAGAGCCACCTCCAATACCACCTCCAATGCCAGTCTGGCAGCAGCTTGGCTGGCAGAAACCGGAGCCAAGGTTCCCGCCGATGGAGCAGCTGGGGAACCCACAGAAGCTGGTAGCACAACAGGCCATGGTTGGTTGTGAGGGGTTGAGTTGAGAAGTGAACTACTTGGAGAGGTTTCTGAGTTTTGGAGGTGACTTCCGTGCGGGGCCTTTTATATCCTCAAACCAGCTGCTGTTTGTAAAAATTCTTAACATATTTTGCTTGGCTTTTCTTTTTTTAGCTTAAATTTGCCCCTCAGTGGACCTCAGATTGGCTTCCATTGGAAGACTTGTGTTACATGATGAAAATTACTTTGTTTTACAAGGTCACTGAGACTTTTTTGCTCATGAGAAGGCTTGTGGTTTCCTGAGTTCAAAGAGTCTTCTGATTTTACATCAAGTCAACACCCTCATTTTGAATAGTAGTCATTCCTACTGACCATCTATCCAAACCTCTAAAGCTAAGGGTAATTGTGCTGTTTTTAAGTATTTTTTCCATCTGAAAACCGAATTCCATTGAATGTAAAACAGCTAGGGACTCAGAGAGCACCTTTGCTAATGTGTAATTAAAGCCTCCAACTCACTGACTCTGACATCCTATCCAATTCCCAGTACAGCTCCTTTGATTTTTATCCATTTGAAATAGGTAAATATGAGTTATAGTCCAGACCAAGAATCTTTTCTTGTGACTCAGATGAGTTTAGTATCGAAGAAGGGTTAGCTTCTGGAAGAATCTTAAGAACTATTCATTGAGTCGAATTCAATAAATGTTCATTGAGTAGGTAGGATTGGACCACTCATGAAGAAGTAAATAGAATTTACAAGATGTAATACCTCTCATGAAAGAGACTTGCTATCTGAAGTAAAAATGAGACTGGGGAATAATGTTGAGTTATTGTTGTCTGAATTGGATCACTGAATGAATGCTTAGGAAGAAAGACATAGGAGTTCCAACATTTTGAAGAATGCATTGCTATAAATCTTTTTCTGAAGTGCATCTGCTTGTGTATGATCCATCACCACCACCCATTAAAGTGCTGGGCACTTGTCAATAAGTTTAAAAAATGTTTTTGGCTAGTTTTTCCTGTACTCATGTCTTAATGTATTTTGTATATCTGCATTTTGTGTTTCCTGGTCAAATGCTTAATAATTAAAAAGTAAATAGTAAGAGCAACTTAGTTTTGTTCTAGATTTGTGTTAACTTCTTCAGAGAAGTCTTTTTTTGGTTTGTTTGTTTCAGTTGGGCTGCAAAGTACAGATCCATGATATTGCTGTGTTGGTATGATGAGATCATGAGAATAGATGGGGAATAATGAGAGCTAAAGCTTAGAGAGAAGAGAAGTTTGGGGGTCAGTGGGAAGAAGGACACAGACCAAGACACAAGAATTGAACCTAAATGTCCTTGGAATTAGTATTGGTAGATACTGATGTATACATTCAGTAGAAGATAGTGTAGATTCTTTTTGGTGGGTATGAATGAAGAAGGAGCATTATAGTATATTAAATGGGAAGAGAATACAGATGGCAGAAACATACTTAGAAGCTGGCATGATCATGTTTTATGTGGGAATCTGTAGCAATGATTAGCTTGAATATTTCAGCTAAAAGTGTCTATATTAATCAATACCTAACCCTAATGTGCCCATATGCATCTAAATAACTATGAAGATTATTCATGATATGAGTAGCTATGAAGATTATTTAATTAGCAGATGGAATCAGGCCTTATCACAATGCAAATCCACTCTTGAATTTCAGCTGTAGGCATACAGCTTAGCGCTACAAGAAGGACATAACTCTGCTTGCTTTGCACATCAAGATATTTTATTTGAAAGTAACAGGAGGAATAATCAAGTAGAAAGCAGGTCTGAAGAAGTGAGGAAGCAAGAGATAGGGAAAGAAGCCGAAATGTCAGGAAAACTAACAGTCTCTTCCAGATGCTCTACTCAAGGTAGAAGACGCTCTCCAGGGAATGCTGATTGATGCTTGTTTTTAGGGTCCTGATGAAGAGTTTTATCATTTATAAGCACCTTAGCAACATCCTCATACTTAGCAACCATCAAATGAAGCACTTCTTCAGAGATCAGTGCTGTTTTGCTGTGCTTCCTCTTTCATTCCTAAGTCACCCGGAGGGAGTCAGGCCCTTAACAGGAGGGCTGGCAGCAGGTGGGCTCACAGCAGGTGGGCTCACAGCAGGTGGGCTCACAGCAGGTGGGCTGGCAGCAGTGGCAGCAGCAGGCTGGGCGGCAGCAGGACTGTCCACAGTAGGATGGGCGGCAGCAGGAGGCCTGGGCATGGTGCAGCTGGCAGCAGGTGGGGGGTGTGGAGCTCACCACGCAGCAGGGTGGCAGGCAGGTGCCCTCCACGCGGCAGTCTGGGCGGCACCATCTGACGCGGCAGCTCATGGCTCCAGAGCCTCCCTCCTGGCCACAGCTGATGCCACCTCCAATACCACAGCTGGTTCCACAGCAGCTTGGCTGGCAGCAGCTGGACTGGCAGCAGCTTGGCTGGCAGCAGCTGGACTGGCAGCAGCTTGGCTGGCAACAGCTGGACTGGGAGCAGCTTGGCTGGCAACAGCTGGACTGGCAGCAGCTTGGCTGGCAGCAGCTTGGCTGGCAGCAGCTAGAGCCACAGTTGCCACTGGTGGAGCAGCTGGGAAACCCACAGAAGCTGGTAGCACAGCAGGCCATGGTGTCAAGAGTCAGGTTCAGACTTGTGTTCTGGAGAGAGAAGTTTCTGGGTTTTGACTCTACCTTCCACACATGGCCTTTTATATATTTCCCCAGAGCTGCTTGTTTACCTAACATTTAGCATCTTTCCTTGATGCCAATTGCAAAAGCAGTCTTTGATTGGCTTATACATGAGTTGTCAAGAAAATTATAAGTAGCATCCAATGGTTTGTTTTTGTTAATGTTCAATTAAATCTCATTATGGTTCTTCCTTCTTTGGGCTAAGCGAAGGTGAATATGGGAGCCAGGCGCAGGAGCGTCTCTTTATGTAAGTCATGGGATGGGCTAGACTTAGGCCTAATCTTGCCCTGGCTGACTGTGTCATTACCTGACCTTCAATGACCTTTAGAAACATTTTATCAAAACTGAACATTGTCTTCCAAACTGGTCACCTAAGGTCGTGATTTCAGAGGCAATTTGTTCAGACTGGGAAAGACTAATCTAAGCATCCTTCAAACATTGTTATCACTTGATTCAGTAACAGAGAACTTCTGTCTCCCTGTGATCAGTGTTTGCAAGTTACAGGATCTTAAGAGTTATGAGTATTATTCTTGCCTTAATTACCAGTGAACATATATTCTCAATCAAAACCCTTAATGTCTTTTTTCCCTGTAAATTGTTTTTTGTCTAGAATAAGTTAAAAAGCATAAGCTAGTCATGGTTGCGCATTGTGACAAGTCAAACAGTACAGTCATTGAAAGAAACAGTCTTCTTCCCTAAAAGGGCATGTGCATACATATCCTTTCCCCAACCAGGGCTCCAAAGATAATATCAGATGCATTTTTTTATTCCTTTCTTCCTACTTCTGCAAATATAAACAAGCATGAACACATAGTTTATCTTTTTTTTATTTATTTTATTTTATTTTTTTATTTTGGGTCCGGTCGTAGGGCCTGAACTCTGGGCCTGGGCACTGTCCCTCAGCTCTTCAGCTCAAGGCTAGCACTCTACCACTTGAGCCACAGTGCCATTTCCACCTTTTTTTTTCTGCTTATGTGATGCTGAGGAATCGAACCCAGGGCCTCATGCATGCAAGGCAAGCACTCTACCACTGAGCCACTTTCCCAGCCCCAATAGTTTATCTTGTATTACAAGAACATTTTGATTTAATCTATATTAAAATTTAGAAACTGTGATTAAAATACCTGTAACAAAACTTAAATTATTTAAATTTTTATTGTTATTACAAAGGTGGTCTATAGAGGGGTGACATTGTTCAAAAAGAAATACATTAATTGTCTGACCTATGTAACTATAACTCTGGTATACAATTATTTTTAAATGGCCTTTTCATCCTTTTGAGCCAGCAGGCATAGTAGCACACACATATAATCTGAGGATTGAAAAGCTGAGATTGTAAGACTGTGAGGTCAAAGGGCAGCCTGAGATACATAGTAGGACTGTTTCTCATTAAAAAAAAATCTTTTTTTTGGTGCCAGTCTTGGAGCTTGAACCCGAGTCTAAGTGCTGTCCCCGAGCTTTTGTATTCAATGCTAGTGCTCTCCCACTTGAGATACTTCTGGCTCTTTTGGTGCTTAATTGGAGATGAGTCTCACAAACTTTCTTGCCCAGGCAGGCTTTGAACCATGGTCCTCAGATCTCAGCCTCCTGAATAGCTAGGATTTCAGATGTGAGCCACCAGTGCCCCACCTAAAAAATTATTTTTTATATAAAGGTAAACCCATCAGAATAAGAGGAGATTTAAAAAAAAAAACAAGCAAACATAAATTCTAAAAGCAACGAGGGTGTGGAATGACACTTTCAAGGGGCTGAAAGAAAATACCTGTCAACTTAGATTAAAGTACTTAACAAAGGTGTCCTTCAAAACTGAAGGATAAATGAAATCTTGCTTGATAATCAAAAACTTAAAATAGTGTATGGCCACTAAATCACCACTGTGGAAGATACTTAAAGAATCATACTTACAGATGAGAAGGATAAATGCAAGCAGGAAAATGTAGAAAAGAACAAATTCTCATAGATGAATGCACGAGCAAAATAACAAAAAGAAAAAAAAACTGCATAATTTTTGATATTCACTGTTCATGATCTCTTGGCAAGCAAGACCTGATCATGTTTGCCTACAAGAAACACATCTAACTGACAAAGGCAAACATTCACTTATGGTGAAAGAATGTAAAAAGGTTTTCCAAGCATACGCACCTTAAAAGTGGCCAGGAGTAATTATATTTAGAGCTGATAAAATAGACTTCAGACCAAAATTAGTTAGAAGAGCCAAAGGGAATAATTCATTGAGGAGATAACAATTTGTACCATGTACGCACCAAACATTGACACACACAAATCACCCCAACACTACTGGACTTGCAAGTACAGACAGACCCTGGCACAATGAGACTTAAATAGCCTATTCTCACCAGTAGAAAGGTCACCCCCACACACACACACACACAAAATTAATGATCAATCAATCAATTAATTGACACTATAGATCAAATAGATTAAAGAGCTATATATAGAATATGTTACCCACCAGTTGAATAATACATATTCACAGCAGCTCATAGGACTTTCTCCAAAATAGATCATGTTTTATGACATAAAACAAATTTTAGAAAAATATAAGATAACTGAAATAACTATAATATTATGAATTTAGAACTCAGCAGTAAAGGAAACTACAGAAAAATATCCAAGCACATGGACACTTGTACTCATTACCACACTGATGTAAATGTAATCCTTCTGTACAGAATTTTTACAAGAAAATAAAACTTTAAAAAATATATTGTCGAATGACCATTGAGTGATAAAAGAAATAAGAAGTAAAATACAAATTCCCATGATTGAATGAAAATTAAAATACTGTAACCCAGACCCTAAGAAGATAGTATATGGCTATGAGCACAAATATTTAAAAAAAAAAGACAGTTCTCAAGTAAACAGCTTAACGTGTCCCTCAAGATCCTAGAAAAACAATAACAATAAGGTGGGAAAAAATTACAAAGGTTAGGGTAGAAATGAATGAAATGGAGATTTGAAAACAATACTAGTACTCAATGAAACACAAAGTTCACCCTTTGAAAAGATATGCTTGATAAGCAACTAGTCAACCTAGCCAAAAAAAGAGGATAGTTAGGAAGTTCCTTGTAAATATATTCTAATTAAGTACAAAATGTAGACGAAATGGATAGATTTCTAGCTGCAGTGAAGGTACCAAAATGGAACCAAGAAGATATAAACCAATTAAATGGTCTATAACAAGGAATGAAACATTAATAAAGGGTAATGAGCCTAGCCGAGCACAGGACCTGATGGATTCACTGACAAATTCTACCAGACCTTTAAAGGAGAGCTCATACCCATGCGCCTCAAGGAAGAGAAGGAATGACATCAAACTGATTCCATGAAGCCAAATGACATGAAAACGGTATTCTGATATCAAAACTAGACAAAGATATAATGGGAAAAATTATATTCCAATTTCTTTGGTGGACATAGACACAAAAATTTTCAATGAAATAGTAACTGACTTCAGTACATTAATGAAGATCATATGCCACAAACAAGTCAGTTTCATTTCAATAATAAAAAGATTATTCAGCATAGACGAATCAATCAATATATTGCAGCACAGAAATAGCATCAAATGACTGAAATCCCATGATTCTTTCAATCGATGCAGAAAAGACTTTGACAAATTAATGTTCAAAGCTCTCAAGAAATTAGGACTAGAAGTTCCTAAACATTACAACAGATATGTATGACAAATCTACAGTCAACATCATTCTAAATGGGGAGTGGGAAGAAAAAGGATTTAATCTTTCCAAATATTGCTTTACTCACTTGTAAAATGCAAGGATATACTTTCTGGATATAAATTATATAATAAATCTAGCAGGTCAGTCATGTTAGTATCCTACATAATGCTTCTGTATCATCTTGCTTGAGGATTCTCAGTAAATGCTCATGGGATAAAAGAGTGATCGAATTATTAGGAGTGCACAATAATGATGAAAAGCTGAAATTGCATTTTAAACATTCATGTGTAATTTTCTTCTCCTCCATGCCCTCCCCTGCCACCACCAAGAAGAAGTTGGATTTCTGCAAGTGGTTAGTAGTTGGAGTCAAGAGGACAATGGGATGTGTCTCCATTTCTGTTCCGACACTCAAAGGTGTTTTCTGAATTAGATCTGATCTCTTTGTGATGTTTCAGGGAAATCGATATTTTGCTTACACATTACCTTTTAATTATGCTTTCTAACATTCTGATGTTCACAAATCTTTGAATATATAAAGTGTTATGTAGATATATATATCTATAGACAGAGAAAGAGAGAAAGAGAGAGACACAGAGAGAGAGAGATTTGACAGTCATGGCCTGGGAACTTTCTTTAATCTGAGCACTTTTGCTCAAGGCTAGTGCTCTATCACTTGAGCCACAGCATGACTTCTGGTTTTCTGCTGGTTAATTGGAGATAAGAATTTCAGGCACTTTCCTGCCCAGGCTGGCTTTGAACTGTGATCTGCAGATCTTAGCCTCTTGAGTAGCTAGGATTACAGGTGTGAGCCACCAGCACCTGGTAAAATGTTATGCTTTTAGCCACATAATATCTTTTATATAAAATATAGCATCATTACCTTCTGGTGCCAAATCCAATGTAGAATGAATTAACCCTTATCTTTGTTGAAAAATACCCAAATTTATGAAGCATTTCCTGATACTAATATTAAAATGTGTATAGATTTGGTGAATAGGTGTATTATATTTAAACATTTTAATGTTATTTATATAGTTTACTATTTCTGAATTTCCAAAGGTTGAACCAAGGAGGCTATAATTGAACATGTTCATGTAAATGTCCAGTGCTTCTTGACAATCAACCCTTCCATGATTCTCCCCCACCCATCTGCTTCCTTCCCCAAACTCAATTCACGTTTCTTACTTCCTTTATCACACATGTACATTCAGTATTATGGTTATAGCTGTTTCCTATTCCATTTTTCACTTATCCACTCCTCCTTCTTGGCTACCCCCTCCTTGGTATTCATTGTGTTAAACTGTCTGTTAATTGTTTGAAAGGTTTACTGCATGAAGTTTCTCTCGATATGGTTATCAACTAGATCGTGTATATAAACATAGGCTTTTTTGTGTTTATATGGGATATTGTATTTTGGGTCTAAAATCTACATATGAGAGTAAATATGTGTGTATTTCTAGTAAGTGACATGTTAATCCTAAATACTGAGTAAACCCTTTTACTATTCCCACTTCTTATTTAGAAACTAGAGAAAATTTTGGAAAACATTTTGGAAAAAAATCTCCATCTAATTGAGTATGTTTCTTTGAAGGTTTTCTGTCTCTATATGTCTCTTGATCTATATCTTCCATGTAAATGGAAATGTGTGTGTGTGTGTGTGTGTGTGTGTGTGTATTTTCTTTATACCAGTATTGAAGTTTAAACTCAGGGCCCAAGTACTGTCCCTTAGCTATTTTTCTCAAAGCTGATTTTCTACCAGTTGAGCCACAGCTCCACTTCTGGCTTTTTGATAGTTAATTGGACATAAGAGTCTCATAGACTTCTCTGCCTCAGCTGGCTTTGAGCCATGATCCCCAGATTTTAACTTCCTGAGTAGCTAGGATTATAAGGCATAAGCTACTTGGAGTATGACTTATAATTCCTACTGTCTGAAGATTGCCTGAAATAATATCCTACAAACTGATGGAAAACCATGTCATATTTAGGTTCTAGATCCAGAGATCCTGGCTTCTTTACCTGTTTGGTTATAGAAGCACTGAGTGAGGCAGAGGTAGAGCCTGTACCATTTCTGAGATCCTAGGTAATTGGCTGTTCTATATTTTTCATGGAGATTAACTTCTATTGGACCTCGTCATATTTCCTAACCCAGTGTGATAAGAACAGAGAATGAAACAACAAAAGGAAATATTTCATGTGAAAGGTTATATGGAACCTCTATTGTGAATATATTCAATGAAAAGCAGAAGAGATTTTTGCTGCCACAATTGATAGGATTTATTAGACCTGATACATTATTCTTCTTTCATAAGGAATACAATTGGTAAGACAGTGGAAGACGGAGAGGAAAATGTCTTAGAAGAAGAGATGCCTTCGGAGAGAATGGGGTGAGATATTTGTTGAGGGTCAATCTTTATGCAAATTGTTTTTCTCATTTTCTGTTCACTTTTGCATCTTTAGAGAGGTGATCATTATTTTTTCAATGTTGGAGAAATAGTTCTTAGATGCCCAATGACTTGTTCTTGCACCGATAAAAGTTCTCAGATAAAAGAAACTTCAAGTTAGGAATCAGCATCTTGTGGCTTTTAACAGGTGGGCTCACAGCAGGTGGGCTGGCAGCAGTGGCAGCAGCAGGCTGGGCGGCAGCAGGACTGTCCACAGTAGGATGGGCGGCAGCAGGAGGCCTGGGCATGGTGCAGCTGGCAGCAGGTGGGGGGTGTGGAGCTCACCACGCAGCAGGGTGGCAGGCAGGTGCCCTCCACGCGGCAGTCTGGGCGGCACCATCTGACGCGGCAGCTCATGGCTCCAGAGCCTCCCTCCTGGCCACAGCTGATGCCACCTCCAATACCACAGCTGGTTCCACAGCAGCTTGGCTGGCAGCAGCTGGACTGGCAGCAGCTTGGCTGGCAGCAGCTGGACTGGCAGCAGCTTGGCTGGCAGCAGCTGGACTGGGAGCAGCTTGGCTGGCAGCAGCTGGACTGGCAGCAGCTTGGCTGGCAGCAGCTAGAGCCACAGTTGCCACTGGTGGAGCAGCTGGGAAACCCACAGAAGCTGGTAGCACAGCAGGCCATGGTGTCAGGAGTTGGTCTGATGGTTGGGTTGCCTGAAGAAATTTTTTGAGTTTGGATGGTGACTGCTGGATCGGGCCTTTTATAATCCTTGGCTGGCTCCTATTTTCCTCATTCTCAGTGTTTCTTCCTTGTTTGTGTTTGTATAATTTGTCTCTGAATAATAATTGGGCTACTCTTAAGTTACTTGTTCAACCTTCTGAAAGCCTTTAAAAGCTGATTTTATTTGGTCTCCAATTAGAGTTCTTAACTGTGGTGAAATAGTCATAAGTGTAAACTGAGATCATAACTCTGATTCCCCTTATTTGTTGTAATTTTCCCATTATCCCCCAAGATAATTGAGTTATACTCTCCTGCTTAAGGAATGTCAGTATTGCTCACTATTGACTCTTGCAATTGGGCTCCCCGGTCTTGTGAAGCTCCTTCTTTTCCTTCCCATCTTTGCTTTGACTATGAAGTAAGGAAGGTTAGATTCAGCTGACCAGAAAAGAGAGAGAAATTCTTTGCATCTGGGAAACATGAATGTGTTGTCATTACTACCACTTTGGGGGTACTTATTATGTACCATAATCAGTACAGTTCTGAATACCTTGTAAGCACCAATTCATTTAATTTTTCAGAGCAACTCTATGAGGGGGAACCACTGACATTTTCATAATCTGGTGGAGGAAATTGAGCCACAGATTTAATGAAATTGTCCAGGATTTGGCAGTGAATCTGAAAGCTGAAACTCTACTATAATCTGACACTGGATGAAATCCTCTAACTAGCCACTATAGTCTCTTCTTTTATTTTTTCCTGGTGTGAGTAGTTTCCAAGGAAAATCAAAGGATAGAAGCCATATATAAATATCCCAATTTCTTATAGGCTTTTATTTTCATAGTAAAGAGTAGAGATAAGGTAAGCAATAACTCTAATTATTAGATACTTTCTAGAGATTTTATTTATTTTTTTAAAAATCATCAAAACATGCTTCATGAATTAAATGCTAAAGACAAAATCTGAATCTACCAGTCTTGTGACTGTGTCTTTTTTTTTATTACAGATAGTAATAAAATGTAAACTTAAAATGTAAATGTTCTTAGATGTACAAAAGACATATTCAGTCTCCTTATTTCTAGAGTGTGTAACATTCTGTGTGTGTTACACCTTCAGCATGTTGAGTTACTGTAGATGTTAAGAGATGAGACCTGTTGAGCCAGAAGTTTATACAATTTGACGTTCATACAATTCGAATAGGGTGACTGACAAAGGTGGAAGTGAAGATTGTGTTAGTGCAGTGAAGGTGAGCTACAACCACCAGGGAGTGTGGATTATACAGAGCAATAGAGTTCAAATGTTGCCAGGGCCTTTGATCTAGTATACAGTACTTAGATTGCTTCTTCAGAAGTGACAACTTTAAGTTTATATCAGAACTCTTCCCAAGAGTTTGTAAGGCCCACATCAAATTTGTATTAGAAGACTTGGTTCTTTGTCTTCCTTTATTAAAAAAATTGTTATATTTTGTGCCTGGACTGGGGCTCAAACTCAGGGGTTAGGCACCATCCATAGGTTTTTGTTTTTCCTCTAAGGCTGGCATCCTACCACTTGAGCTATACCCCCACTTCTGACTTCTGTGTGTGTGTGTGTGTGTGTGTGTGTGTGTGTGTGTGTGGTCAGTTGGGGGAATATCTCACAGACTTCCCTATCTGGGCCAACTTTGAACCTTAATTCTCAAATCTCAGCCTCCTGGGTAGCTTGGATTACAGGTGTGAGCCTGGGTTTTTACTGCTTCTTTTTAAGCAAATCTAATCACAAATTCTTTGATTAACCAGTTTTCTACCCTGCATGTTTAAAATGTGCATTTATCATGATCACGATCTCGGGAACTATTGAATTCTTATCTAAATTCAGGAGAATATTTAATACTGGAAAGACTTATCTCCCCTTACAACAGTTCAAAAAATTGAGGAGTGGAATATAGTATTGATATGAGCATTGTAGACAGCAGAGCTGTGTATTGGGGCTCCATCCAGGCTTTTCCATTATACCACTGTTTTCAACATCTCTTTGAGTACACCATGTAGCTACTGCTGACCTTTAGTTGCCCTTGTGTTACTTGTTAAGAATAGTATTTGTCCCTTTGAAAATTCTTCTGTACTCTAGAATCAAGACTAACCCGAACCTTCCTTTCCTTTGGTCAAATAAATCAAGAAATATACTTGACCCCCAAATCTCTTCTCCTTTACCAATTTTTTTTAGTCTTGATTGGTTTCCATGAAAATAGAATCAGAAGACATAAGCATTCATGATATTTCTCTGTATAAATTTTCTATCTTGTATAATACTGGGTTTCCTATCTGTGGTCTTGAGGGGGAAAATGCCAGTACATTTAAACCTTTAAGAGACCCACTGTCAAAGAAGCACTGTACTCATAACCTGACATAGAATTGTAAAACCTTTGCTTAGTTCCTTAATAGCTATAAAAACAAAGGAAAATGAAAAAAAGTTAAGAGACATTACTGTATTTGTTCTCTTTAGTTTTAATTATTCATTTATGTTAAGTAGCCCAAATGCTTTCAGTAGCATAAGAAGAGATGTGTTTGTATGTTACTTTTGAACATTTGAGCCATGTCTAAGAGAGAGACAGACATACAGACAGACTAATGTTTTGAGTCTTTTTTGTACCATCAGGGTTTCAGTTTTGGGTGGTTTTCTCAATCTTTCATTTCTATTTTACTTGTTTTTTTTTTTTAATTATTGTAAAGGTAATGTGCAGAGAGGTTCCAGTTACATAAGTCAGGTAATGAGAACATTTCCTTTTGGACAGTCCTGTCCCTCATTCTCTCCCAGTTTTTCTCTTCTTGTCTCCCCTTCCCCCAAAGTTATAAAGTTCATTTCCAGCATAGTGTCTAGTGAGTATCACTGTGGAATTGGTTCACCTTTTGTCCCACTGTTTCTGTGCTTCCCCTTCCCCTCCCCAAATCAGATAGACTTATATACAAGACAAAGGGTACCAAAATCAAATCTATTCTAGTTGTATCTCCCTTACTTAGCTATTTATGAGATCGGATGTCCTTGTTTCATCAGCCAAATGACTACACATAGCATCCTTTCTCCCTGGGACAATCATGCTCCTGGGCAGGACTCCCATCTTAGCAATGGAGATTAGATAACAGATAACCTTCAAGGACCTCCTCTCACCTCTAACTTTCTATCTTAATCCAAGTCATACAGTCTTCTTCCATTTGCCCAATGTCATCCTCACTGCTTTCAACTGTATTTTTGTTGTTGTTGTCTTCAGTATTGGTACTGGGCATAAAACCCAGGATGTTGCACTTGCTAGGCAAGTACTATATCCCAGCATCCTCACTCCTTTCAGTTCCTCTGAGTAAAAGGTGCATCAGCCCTAAGCCCTTTTATCCTGAAGGGAGACAAGAGGTCCATATAGGAGAGGAATGGAGAGTGGACAATCTTCTAGGGATGTTGAGTACAGAGTGTACTTTGTGTCCTGATGTGGAGCTTTGGTTACTCAGCACATTGTTCTTCACACCAAATTACTATAGGCAAACAAACTGTGTGCCCCATGTCTGTCCAACCCAAAGGATATACTTTTTTTTGGTCAGTTGTGGGTCTTGAACTCTGGCCTTGGGTGCTATCCTTGAGCTCTTTTGCTCAAGCTAACACTCTAACACTTTGAGCCACAATGTCACTTCCAGTTTTTGAGTGGTTAATTGTAGATAAAAAAAAATCTCACTTTTCTGCCAGAGCTAGCTTCAAACCTTGATCCTCAGATCTCAGCCTCCTGAGTAGCTAGGATTACAGGTGTGAGCCACCAGCTCCTAGAATGGGTATAGCTTTTTCTAATTCTAATGAAGTTGTATCAGTAGAGACCGTACTCCTTTAATTTTTTTAAAAAATGAGGCAAAATACACCTAACATTGGATAGTCACTTTCAAGTATAAAGTCATTTTAAGGTGTTATTGAGTATATTCTTAATGAAACTCTCTAGTTTCAAAACTTTTTAATTTTTTGGTGCCAGTCCTTGAGCTTGAACTCAGGGCCTGAGCACTCACACTTAGTTTTTGTACTCAAGGCAGGCATTCTACCATTTGAGCCATAGCTGCACTTCTGGCTTTTTGTCAGTTAATTGGAGATAAAACTCTTATGGACTTTCCTGCCTGAGCTGGCTTCAAATCACAACCCTCAGATCTCTGCCTCCTAAGTAGCTAGGATTACAGGTGTGAGCCACCAGTGCTTGACTAGTTTCAAAACTTTCAGTCATCCCCAAAGAATACCCACTAACTTCTAAGTAATCACTTCCTACACCCTGCTAACCCATAATCTATAGCTTACTTTGTTGATATTATACTGTGGGCTGTGGAATGCAATAGTGTGTCTTTCAGTTCTTTCTTTATTTCACAATTCTTTCTGGAGATAAGGAGAAGAATGGAAATAATGTTGCAATAAACATAGTTGTGTTGGTAGCTTTAGTATGGTCTTCTTTGTGATCATTTGGTAAATGCCCAAAAGTGGGATTGCTAGGTCATAGGGGAGCTCTATATGGAGTCTTTTGAGGAACCTCCATACTACTTTCCAAAGTGGTTGAACAAGTTTACACTCCAACCAACAATGCAATAGGCTTCCCTTCTGTCCACATTCCCTCCAGCATCTGTTGTTATTAGAGTTCTTGATTATAGCCATTCTAACTGGGGTAAGGTGGTATCTCAGTGTTGTTTTTACCCAGATGCCCCTCAGTAGGTGAATGGATCAAGAAAATGTGGTATATACACGATGGAATGCCATCAGAAAGAATGACATTGCCCCTTTTGTAGGAAATGGAAAGACTTGGAAAAAATTATATTAAGTGAAGTAAGCCAGGCCCAAAGAAACATAGGTCCCATGGTTTCCCTTATTTGCAATATCTAGTATATGTCTGAGACAAGCAGAAAAGGTCAGATAAGATGATGTTAGGCAAAATGAACTCCAAGATCAGGACACAAGTGGTTTTTTCTTTCTTGCTAGTATTTCTAATGTACTTATAAGGTGATTTTTTTTTGTTGCTTTGTATATCCCTCCCCCACAGTATAACCCATTTTCACTGTATTTGATGTTGGTATAATTTGGGGAGGGGAAGGGAAAGGGAAAAAACAAATTGTTTAAATAGGGATCCAGGTTGACCCATTACAACAGTGAGATGTACAAGATGCTATGTTGAAAAAGAAACTTTACAACTTGGGAGGGGGGGGAGGAAAAAGGGGAGGGTATTGTCATGGAGATGGGAGGGAAGGGATGGTAGGGGAAAAACAAAGGAGGAGGCAACAATGCTTGATAAGAAATGTACTCAAGTACTCATTACCTTGCTCATGCAATTGTAACCCCTCCGTACGGTATTTTCACAATAAAAAAAAACTTATTTTAGAAAAGAATAGGACTGGAATGTGTGGCCAGTATAGTCATTTAAACTCTCTCTCTAATGAGCATTTGTATTCTACTTCTCAATGAATGAGAGGATTGAATGAGTATTATAAAAATATCAAGTGATAATCTCTTTCATCATTTTCCTAAGTATAGGGTTTAGGGGCATTGCTGTTAGAGGTTTTTAAGAACAGAGGATTTTCTGGATAAATCAGTTTGGAAGAAATGAGTTCAGAGGTTTCTTTATTACAGAGTGTGATTGATAAACCTTTAAGTTGCCAATAAAGCCTATAATATTATTTGACCTTTTGATGGATTATATACTTTGATCTTTTCAAGTAGTTGCATCCACTACCTCCTGTTGGAAAGAAGGACTGCTTCCTCTTCACAGTAAAATTCTAAGTTTTACTCAGTAATGTCTTAGATTGTTTCATGGACATATAGAATGTGGTATGAAATTATATTGCCATTAAAATGTACCTTTCCCCAGAGGGCTTTTTAAAGTGAGAAATGCTAAATTATTATCTGGGATATCCCAGACTTTATGGGACCTGAATATTTGATTTAGTTCCAGATGACATAAGGAAGTTCTGAGTGACTTATAAATTTGAGAAAAATGATACTGGGTAAAGGGTTTGGATAAAGTTTCTCACCTAGCCATGAATCATGACCACGATAGTATTTTTAGTGAATCCACACTGTTTGTGCTATGTCATTATCTACTTGCTTCACAATGAAGAAAAGTCACTAGGATACTCATTTCATGCTTAGGGAAACTTATGCTCATTGTTAGCCTTTGATGTACTCTATATCCTCCTCCCACTCCAAGTGTGGAAAAGAAACAATGATTCTGACCTCTAAATTCAATAAAATTATGTGTAGGCATGCTATATATAAGCTGAGTAGTGCTTATAATTGTCATGGGTTACAATGACTAGAAACAGCTGGATTCTTTTCTCAGAAAAAAATAACATAGTTAGTTAAAGGGTATAAGAAATTACTTCGTGGCTCAAGTGGTAGAACTCAAGCCTTGAGCTAAAGAGCACAGAGATGATGCCCAACCCCCAGAGTTCAGCCCCATGACTGCCAAAAAACAAATAAAAGAAAAAAGATGTTACTTCTCATTTTTCATTTCATGGTGTTTGTTTCAGTAAATATAATTTTATATGATCATATACATGTAGCTACTGAGCCTTTGTGATCCTCTCCTGAGAATATACTCCTTTGGTCTCACTGTGTGAATGCCTAGAATCCCACTTTATTTATCGTATCCAAGTGTATTTGTTTGTCTTTTACCAGTGTGTTTACTTGTAGATTTACAGGCACATTCTAGTTACAAAAAATGAGGGAAACCACGAAACCTGTGGTTTTTTGTTATTATCTTTTTATTCTTTTCTCCTTTGTTGCTACTTTTGTTGTCTGTACCTTTTGTCTTGTCTGTAAGTTTATCAGTTTGGGAGAGGATAAGAGAGGGAACACAGAAATGGTGGGATAAAACGTGAACAAATGTAGCAGTGATACTGTAAACTATGTTGAAAGTGACTTATACAACTTATGATGGGGAGGATGGGAGAGACAAACTGGGAGAATGCGAGGGAAGGGGTGACACTGTTCAAAAAGAAATACACTCATCACCTGACCTAGGAACTGTAACCTCTCTGGCTTGTGATCCTTTACAATAACAATAAAAAATAAATAAAAATTGAAAAAATAAAAAAAAAGATTATTTGACCATTGAATGATTTTGCCCTTTGGATATCTGCTGGGATTTGTTGTCATTTCTCACTTTTTATATTATTATTAAAGGAAGTGATCTACTTGCCTAAACTCAAAAAGAACATCATAAGTAATACAGGTTGGTTTTCAGATTAGGAATAGTTGCCAAGTGGAAGAACTTGCTGGAGAAGTCATGGATTATTAGTTACAAAGCAAGGACTAAAAATCAGGATGCCTTTATGTCTTCTGTTACAATCATGATCCTATTTTTATGGACTTTCTTGTTTTGTATTATAATTTTGTATACCTTTGATGGATGAAAAATTGTGCAGAGAGTCATATATGAATGACTGGGTGGATTTAGCTTACAAGTGGCCAAATGATAAATACTTGCTTTTTAAAGTTTTTAAATAAAATTCACCTTCTGGCCTGGCGCCGGTGACTCACACCTGTAATCCTAACTACTCAGGAGGCTGACATCTGAGGATCATGGTTCAAAGCCAGCCTGGGCAGGAAAATCTGTGAGACTCTTATCTCCAATAAACCAACTCAGAAAACTGGAAGTGGCGCTGTGGCTCAAGTGGTAGAGCGCTCGCCTTGAGCTGAAGAACTGAGGGACAGCGTCCAGACCCAGAGTTCAAGCTCCATGACTGACAAAAAACCAAACAAAACAAATTCATCTTGTGGAACACTGAGACAAATGAGGATCACTGAGACAAATGAGGATCACAACAATTGTTGTGATTTTTCTTTTTAATCACATATTTTGGCTGTAGAATATTGAGTCACTTGATGGTAAAATAAGGAAAACCCACTTTTAATGACTTTTATTAAAAGGACCTAGAAGAACCATAGTGCCATACTGAGATTTTGAAACATCTTAGTATCCCAATATCACCAACGTAGCTCAAAGAAAAGAAAGTTCCAATAATGACCTAATCTTTGAAGGGATGAAATGAAATTTTTTATTAAATTCATGTACCAACAACCTGTGGAGATTATTCAAATAATATCTACCACAAAATGTTACACAACTACTTTCGCACTGTAGGACTTCTCTTGATATTCAGATGTCTTTTGATCTCCCACTACAAATGTGTGGATTTGCCTCCTGGGAGATTATGGAGCCGTGTAACAAAAGGGTGCAAGCTGGCTTGTGGATGTTGGAGTCCAAAAGACTTTTGGGATTTGAATCATTGGTTTGTAAGGGTCATCTCGAAATTCCCATCAGAAGGAAGATTTCAACAGGTGGGTTCGGAACAGGTGGGCTGAGAGGAGGTAGGTTCAGAGCAGGTGGTCTGAGCACAGGTGGTCTGAGAGCAGGTAGGCTGAGGGCAGGTGGTCTGAGAGCAGGTAGGCTGAGGGCAGGTAGGCTGAGGGCAGGTGGTCTGAGAGCAGGTAGGCTGAGGGCAGGTAGGCTGAGGGCAGGTGGTCTGAGAGCAGGTAGCCTGAGGGCAGGTGGTCTGAGAACAGGTAAGCTGAGAGCAGGTAGTTTGAGAGCAAGAGGGCTTGCAGCAGGCTGGGCGGCAGCAGGACTGTCCACAGTAGGATGGGCGGCAGCAGGAGGCCTGGGCATGGTGCAGCTGGCAGCAGGTGGGGGGTGTGCAGCTCACCACACAGCAGGGAGGCAGGCTGGTGCCCTCCACACTGCAGTCTGGGCGGCACCACCTAGTACGGCAGCTGAGGGATCCGGAGCCACCTGTCTGGCCACAGCCAATGCCACCTCCAACACCACAGCCTGTTTTGGAGCAGCTGGACTGGGAACAGCTTGGTTGGCAGCAGCTGGAGCCGCAGTTTCCACTGGTAGAGCAGCTGGGAAACCCACAGAAGCTAGTGGAGCAGCAGGCCATGGTGGTGAGGAGTTGGGTTTAGAGTTGTGTGGTTAGGAGACGTTTCTGAGTTATGACTGCTTCTTCCACCTCGGGCCTTTTATAAGCCTTAGCTAGTTGGTCCATGTCAGACAACATTTTTATCATCTTACTCTGTAAACAAACTTTTCTTGGGTCCTCTGATTGTTGCTGAGTTGCTTTAAACACGTCTTCTAATGATTTTTCCTTATTGCTCAGATAATACTCACCACGTGTTTTCATCCTAGAGCAATGTTTATGCTTCATTTTTAAGCATTGGTGTAATTTCCACTCACTGGGACATCAGCCTCAGGCTTGTGTTGGTGGTTATGGCACCTGACAAGGTGACTCTCTCCCAACAGATAATGTCATCTTGGAGGTGTATCTTACAGATCCAGTAAAGAATTGGTGACCAAGGATTGTCCTTCATGTAAAACTATCTTTATGTCTTTTAGATTAGTAAGATTTTTGTCTCTATAAGCATCCAAGTAGAAACTGATAATTTCCATTTCCATAGAAGTTACAGATACTGGAACTTTGCAATCCCTACTCTCTCCCCTGGACTATATACCCCTTGTTCTATATACCCCTTGAGCATATATAGAAAAAATCTTATCCATTTCAATTTAATTAAAGAAGAGGAGCTAAAATTCATATCCATATCTCTATGTTAATGGAGAAAAATCACTTGTCTATTAAAAAAGATCATTGCTCTGTGGATTGTTATTTTTAATTAATTTTCTATTATTTTAAGTAGTTGTACAAACAGAGGGGGGTATCAACATACCAGTTTATGAGTACAATGGATCCTGATCAATGTCATCCCTTTCCTTACCTTTCCCCATCCCTCCCACCCCTCACTGTGGGTTATTTGGCATTTCTTTGCCAGTATTTATTTCGCAAGAGTTGGTGTCATTTTATGTTATTACGCTGTGTGTCTTATAAAAGCATATTGGATCAAAGAACATGACAGATGAGCCCATGAAGAAGAACTAATGAGGGGTGGGGGGAGATGGGAGGGTGAGGATGGGAAGGGGAAACAAAGGAGGAGGCAACAGTGCTTGATAAGAAATATACTCATTACCTTGCTCATGTAACATGTTATTTTCACAATAAAAAACTTATTAATATATAAAAAAGAAGAACTAATGAGAGAAAAAGAAGGAATTAGGAAAGGTTTTTCCAGCTTGACAGTGTTTATAAGGGAGGCTAGAAAATCAATGATCAGTTAATGCTTTGGTTTATGTCACTTACAAATTTTAATGCAAGAAGATTAAGATGGATTTCAGCAATTAAGATAGATTTCAACTGGGGGCAGTTGCCCAAAGAAAGGATGTGGTTTAGGGTTATAAGACAGAAGGTGAAGTATGGTGTCCAGACCCCAAGTTGCTGCTACTTGTGATGTTTATTCCTCCCTTCTAGTCATGAATAGAAACATGGAGGTAGCTTTTTAAAAAAAAAATGAGGTGGAGATACTGGTTTATATAGGGACAATATTACACTGGAATGTGCTTTATGATCCCATGTCAATAAAGGTGGTATGTTGTCACCTGGTAAACATGACTGTAAGCATGAACATGGTTATATGCAGAGCCAGGCACTAATAGTTCATGCCAGCAATCCTAGCTGCTCAGAAGGCTGAGATCTGAGGAGTGAGGTTCAAAGCCATCCCGGGAAAGAAAAGTCTACCAGACTCTTATTTCCAGTTAACCAGCAAAAAGCTAGAAATGAAGGCATGGCTCAAATGGCATCTTGAATATAGACAAGCCTTGAGTATAAAAGCCAATCAAGAAGGTAAAGCTAGAGTTCAAGCCCCAGTAACACACACACACACGCACACACACACACACACACACACACACACACACAGTGGTTATGTGCAATCATTGAATAGTGGAGGTTAAAAGATTAGTAAGTCATCTTCTTTCACCATTCAATGTTGTTGGTATAGCCATTATTTTTAATATAAATAGCATGTTGTTTGACTCAACTATTCACAGAGTACTAAAGGGTTATATAAAAAGAAAGATCTTCTTTGTGTCATGTCTGACTCCAGTGCAAAAGTCAGTGTAAGAGGTATTAAACACAGAAATGAATCAAACATAGAACCATTTTGGTTCAGTGTATTGATTGTATACTATAAACCATGTCTAATTTTCCTTCAGCTTGATTCCTTCATGCTGGAACACTACTAAGTCTGGAAATAGCTACATTTAACTAATTTTCTGCAAAGCTAGAAGAAGAGTTAGGTATCAAATTCCTATCTTTTTTAGACCAGTTCTTTTAATTTTATATCCACCTGCTTTCTTGGATTAATTAATATTAGTGAAACTCTTTGTCTACTGCTACTATTTTAAATGTTTTAATGTTAGAATAGAAACATGAGGTGGTGAGCAGAATAATTGTGAAGCAGTGATTTTAAGCACACAATAAAGTATTAGAACTTTTTCAAGAGTTTGCAGACCGAGAATTTTTTTATTTGTTTTTCCCCTGAGCACTGTAATAAGCCATACTTGATTCATAATTGTTTTTGTTTCCCCAATTCAACTTGGTTAATGTTCCTTCTGGGTTTCTATGTCTGTCATCTTCATTGTTTCCTGTATTTCATGGACATAATCTCAGTTCAGCTCTTACTGTCTGTCACCTAGACCAGGGCAGTAGCCTCCTCATTAGTTTCTGCATGGTAGTTATTTCTATAGAGTTAGGCCTTCTGTCTCTGCAAGGAGTTCAGATAGATGTCATCCTAGTGCTATTTCCAGCCCTAAAACTTTTAATAGCTCCTTCCTGCTTATTTGCTAACATGCAAATCATACAAAATTTCTAGAATTTTCTTCATCTGTGACTCTACATGTGTATATCCAGTGCTCCAGATAAACTGTTCTTTGGAGAATCCTTATGGAATTCATTCCATGCTTTTGGCTATAATGTCTCCATTACCCATATTGCCACCTTCCTTCTGATTCTAGACACACAAATCTTATTCTTTTTGTGTGCTCACACTGAGACTTGAACTCAGGGCCTTGTTTTCTTGCATGTTTTTTTCATTTTTTTTTTCTGGTTACATGGAGATAAGACTCTCTCTGTTTGACTGACCAGGCTGATTTTGAACCATGATCCTCAGATCTTAGCCTCCTGAATAGCTAGGATTATAGGTATGAGCCACTGGTGCTAGCTGGACACCCAAATCTTTTTCATAAAAAACTTGCTTTCCTTCCTTCCTTTCATTTTCCTTTCCTTCCTTCCTTCCTTCCTTCCCTCCCTCCCTCCTTCCTTCCTTCTCTCCCTCCTTCCTTCTTTCCCTCCTTCCCTCTCTCCTTCCCTCCCTCCCTCCCTCCTTCTTTTCCTCCCTCCCCTCCCTCCCTCCTTCCTTCCTTTCTTGCCTCCCTCCTTCCTTCTTTCCTTCCTTCCCTTCCTCCCTTCCTTCCTTCCTTCTTTCCTTCCTTCCTTCCTTTAATGAGAAATAGCTTTGTTGCCATACTGTATATTGTTTCTTATATTCTTCTTTTTATTGAGTTATGGTAGTTTTGACCCCAACCCCTCTACAAGTTTTTTAAGTAGGTGAATAAGCCCAACTGACTTTGAACCATGATCCTCAGATCTCAGCCTCCTGAGATTACAGGTATGAGTAGCCAGTGCCTGGCTAGGTGAATATTTTTAACTCTGTTTTAATGCCTCTCATGTAACAAGCAGTCTATGATATGCAGAGAGTAGGTAATCAAAGCAAGTTTCATTGTGCTGAAATGCAATAAAAATTAGCATGAGTAATGAAACTCAAAGCAGTGTTTGTGGGACCAAAGAAGAGAAGTTTATTAGAAGATAATCATGCTGTAAGACCTTAGATCTACATCTAGGTCTCCATTCACAGATTCATTGAT
Source organism: Dipodomys merriami (assembly GCF_024711535.1). Lineage (NCBI taxonomy): Eukaryota > Metazoa > Chordata > Mammalia > Rodentia > Heteromyidae > Dipodomys > Dipodomys merriami. Next base: position 27,239,921 of record NW_027203270.1, on the reverse strand, counting down.
TGGGTAGCTTGGAGCAGAAAGTTTGTCAGGCAGAGAAAAGGGATTAAGACTTTTCCAGAAGACTGATTGCTGGCTTGAAGCAGTGGGCTCACTAATCAGCAGCAGGAGTTGCAGCAGGAGGTCCTGCAGGTGGTGCGGCAGGGGGCAGGCTGGCAGCAGGGGGGCCGGCAGCAGGGGGCCTGCACAGTGATGGGCTGGCAGCAGGTGGAGGCCCAGCAGCAGGGCCTGCAGACCACAGCGGTGCAGGAGCTGGGGCAGCAGGTGATGGGGCGGCAGCAGCCCTGCTGCAGGCTGCAGGGGTCACAGCAGATGGGGCGGGGGCAGGGCTGGCAGATGGGGCGCGTGCAGTGGGGCACGCAGGTGACAGGGCGGCACACTGTGGTCTGGCAGGAGACAGGGCGGCAGCAGCAGGGGTCGCGGCAGCAGCAGGGCTGGAGGCAGCAGCCTCCACCACAGCTCTGGGAGGAGAAGGAGCCACAGCAGGAGCCGGTCATGGTGGTGTCTGGTTTGGTATGGGCTGGAGGAGTTGAGAGCAGTTGTGTGTTCTCAGGTGTGATCCTTTCCCTTCCTCCTGGGCCTTTTATATACCTAGCTGGGTCCTGATAATTCCTCTTGTTATTATTTTGGCCGATTAAGCAGAGTTTTGCTTGATTGTTGTCTGACTCATGATCTCATTAAAGAATTTTTGCTGCATCTCTCAATATTATTCACACCATCCATTACCAAAACCTAAAAAATTCGGTCACTGGAGATGATACAGTTCTGTTAATTGATGGATAATGCATTTTATGGGGGTAGAGTATGATGTTGTGGTCACACAGATGCATTCTGTATTGGCCAACTCAGGAGACTTAGGTTATCTATCATTGTTTATCCTGTCCTTGTGATGAGATTATTCAATTACATAATACCATATTATTTGCTATCACCATCATCTGTAATCAGGACCACCAGAACACATTCTCCTAGCTGGCTATTGTAAGGTCCATTCCTGGACTACGAACAGACCTCGCCCAGTACCTGCATTACCTAGGCAACTGGGACACCTGGAAGAGGTCACATCCGCATCCGCTGAGGTCACATCCTAACCTGATGTGGCCACACCTTTCTCCCACCTGATCCCACTTCCCTTTACCTGGACACACCCTTCCCCGCCCCCTACCCTATATAAGGCCTAAACCGCCGCCAGACCGCTCTCTTTTTTTCCTTTGCCAGCCGCGTGGAGTGCCAACCTTGCCTGGTCCCAGCAGGTCTACTGAATAAACCCCTTACCTGAATACCACGTGCGTGGTGCAGTTCTTACTCGGCTACCTCCTTTTTAAAAACCTAACAGCTATGACCAATCTTTTCCCTTCCTTGCATCTCTTGATGTTCACTTTGAGTGGGGGCATCCAGTTAAGCCTCTAGAGAATGGCCCCGAGAGAGCATGTTTCTTTTAAAAGAATACAGCATAGAGGAATTCATAGAGCACTTACTAGATCCTTCTCCACTAGCAGCCTCCCTGGAAAAACTTACCTGTGCATCTGACAGATGTCAGGCACATCTTCCCTTGGGAATTCATTTGCTTATCATTTGATATAGATGAATGTATATGTCTCCAATCAAACTGAAGCTCACACACAGAAAATCAGAACTATATTCATGTAAATCAGGTAGATATTAGAATAAAGTATCTAAAGACTTCCATTTATTTTTTCTTTTTATTCCAATTCATGTTGTTTATAACTCTGGCCCTTCTTTAATCTCTAAACATGATATTTTGTAATACTTGTCTTAAGTATTAAAGCAACTTTTTGTATGTAATCAAGAGTTGAGATGCTGGGTGCCAGTTGTTTGTGCCTGTAATCCTGGCTACTCAGGAGGCTGAGATCTGAGGATCATGGTTTGATGCCAGCCCAGGCTGGAAGGTCTGTAAGTTATCTCTAATTAACCAGAAAGAAAAAAAAGAAAGAAGGAAGGGAGGGAAAAGGAAGGAAAGAAGGAAGGGAGGAATGAAAGAAGGTAAGAGAGAGAGAGAGAGAAGAGAAGAAGTAGGAAGAGAAGGAGGAAATAAAGAAGAAAGACCAGAAGTGGAGCTGTGACTTAAGTAGTAGAGTTGCATCCTTGAGTAAAAAGGCTAAGGGATAGCACCCAGGTTCAAGCCCAGGATCAGTGCACACACAGACACAGACACACACACACACACAGACACAGACACACACACACACACACACACACACACACACACACACACACACACACACACACACACACACACACGGTTTGAATCATGGGAAGTTTTTTTCTTCATGTACCTTGACCTGTGTGCTATAACTACCAAGTGAGATGATGGAAGTTCTCTTAGTCAACATTATAAACATATGACACTACCCACTTCAGGGAGGGTGTCTTTTCGTTTTCATCTTGTGCCGTGATGACAATGTGATGGGCCTGGCTTATTCTATAAGCATGGTTGTGGGCAGTGAGGAGCAGACTCTTCCCCTTCCATCTTTACCTCTCCTGTTGGTTGCCAGGCAACATTTAGATCCCTTTAGAATCATTTTTCCTTTCAAAAGCAAGTACTTTGAGCACTTTTGAGGATCGAAATTCCCCCAAATAGAATTTGAAACATCACTCCAAAACTCTAAAAGGAATATGGATTGACTCATCACCACAATTGAGGAGACAGACGAGCGAGACTTCAAGTAGTCTGCATCCACTCTAACGACTTTCCACTTGCCCAGGCTTTGCATCCTTTTCTTTTCTCACAGACGTGAGTCTTTTTTTTTCCTTTGCTTATAATAGAAACTTACATGAAAGTAGTGCTTTTCTTCTTTTCAGGATATATTATCTCCTAATCAGCCTTTGGGTTGCTGTGAAGCCTTTATGGTGATTGAACTATTGCCAACATTGACAAAAGTTAATGCTAATGAAAATAAGTTCTCTTTTCTAAGTACTTCTCCCATAAAGCTAACCCAAAGATATGTTTTCTCCCCTGTAAAATTCTACACAAATTTAGACATTCTAGCACACTCATCCCCACTCACTAGTTCTAGTGGAGAACTTTAGGCTTGTGGTGCTGGTTTCAAAAGTCACAGGGCTGCAGGAACTCAGCTCATGCTGTGTCACTGGTGGCAAGCTAGATGCTATTTAAATTTTTTTCAATAGAATTGGTTGCAGCTCACCATTTTATAAAAAAGAACAAAAGTGGGCCATTCTTAATGTGTCAAATTTGTGAATATACGAATATAAGTAAAAATACATGATCTAGCAGGCTCATGCCTATAATCCTAGCTGAAATGAAGCCAGTCCAGGTAGACAAATCCATAAGACTTTTATCTCCAGTTAGCCAGCAAAAAAAGCCAGAACTGGAGGTGTGGCTCAAGTGGTAGAGTGCCAGCCTTGAATAAAAAAAAATCAAGAGCATGAGGCCCTGAGTTTAAGCCATATAAATATATAAATACATGTATATATACATACATATATATGTATACATATACACTTATGTATATATATATATACATACATATGTATATATATTCCACATCACACAACCAGGTAACTCTAAATCTACTCTTAATATCTAGCCAACTAGCCAATCAGGAATTCAGATGCTATTTACACTCATTTAAGGTTCTGTCACTTGCTGGTTATGTAGCTTTGGGTCAGATAATGATATATATCAGGCTTGTCATGGGATTTAAATAAGCTAATACTTGTCAAAGACTTTAGGACAGTGACTCTTAGTATCCTGAAACTGTCAAAAAATGTATTAAATAAATCAAGAGGTGTATTTTAAAATGTTATATTATGTTGTGGCAAATAAAGTCTTACTTTTCAATTTAGGAGAAAATGAACACATTTGATATGGAAAATGGCCACCACAGAATGCACATTAAATAAGATGCTTACTCAATCATGAGTTAACAGTATGAGGTAAAATTAAAATACCTAAGCCAGGCACTGGTGCGCCTGTAATCCTAGCCACTCAGGAGTCTGAGATCCTGAGGATCACCATTCAAAGCCAGTTTGGTTAGAAAAGTCTGTGAGCTTCTTAACTTCATGTTCAATATATGTGAAGATGGATAGCAGTTGTTTAATTTTCTTGGGAAATGCCATTAATGTGTGATTTCTTAGCACAGAAAAGCCCATATGGAAACCCAATGTAGATTTAGTGTCTACTTGCATTGGTATTGTAAATAATATTTTGAATACCTATTCTCAGGCACATAAGAGGGGAATCCATTATCCAAGTTGAATAATGAATTGGGCACAAAAAGAAAAAGAATAAAGGCCATAATTTACGTTGGGAAGATGAGCATGCTTCTACCTGACTGAGAGGACATGTTTGATTCACGGTCTCATGTCAGGAAACTTGTATTCTCTGGGGTTGTTTCTTGACACCGGGGCTTATAATTGCGTTTTATCTATGTTATTCATCCATTCACAATTCACTATTCACTATTCTTCGAAAACAGAGATGATGGGCAAGATTTTACCTAGGCATTTTCTCCCACCTTCATCCTACTGGCTTTTGTGCTGTTCCCACAGGGGTGAGCTCAAGCAACTAACCCTGATATGGTGAATGGAGGGTCACCCAGACAAGGCTGCCACATGTAGCCATGTTTGCAAGACATTTCTCAGGTGGCTGATGTTTGCTGAAACTCCCTGTATGTGCAAAAGACACACTCATTTCTATCTTTCTCTCTAGAAATATAAGCCTCTGAATGACATTTCCTATACAGACTCAGGTTGTTGCAGAGAACCATTGAAGAAGATTGTTCTGCTTCGGAAAGCTCTGGACCATGAACAACCAACCCAAAACACAAAAGATTACTAGTGCAAAAGGAAGTAGCACAAAGACTATGTGTTCCATGCTAAGAATGTGGTATTTATTAGAAAACAGAGAATATGACATAGGGCTCAAAGAAGACAGAGAAGTCTAGGACTGGAAAGCTATCTTTACTGGGTAGTCAGAGCTAGCTTAGAGCAATAGGCTTCGCCAGGAAATGCAGAGAATCCACTGAAGGACCCTCAGCAATCATGGGCCTCTCAGCAGCAGGAGTTGCAGCAGGAGGTCCTGCAGGTGGTGCGGCAGGGGGCAGGCTGGCAGCAGGGGGGCCGGCAGCAGGGGGCCTGCACAGTGATGGGCTGGCAGCAGGTGGAGGCCCAGCAGCAGGGCCTGCAGACCACAGCGGTGCAGGAGCTGGGGCAGCAGGTGATGGGGCGGCAGCAGCCCTGCTGCAGGCTGCAGGGGTCACAGCAGATGGGGCGGGGGCAGGGCTGGCAGATGGGGCGCGTGCAGTGGGGCACGCAGGTGACAGGGCGGCACACTGTGGTCTGGCAGGAGACAGGGCGGCAGCAGCAGGGGTCGCGGCAGCAGCAGGGCTGGAGGCAGCAGCCTCCACCACAGCTCTGGGAGGAGAAGGAGCCACAGCAGGAGCCGGTCATGGTGGTGTCTGGTTTGGTATGGGCTGGAGGAGTTGAGAGCAGTGAAGTATGATGTCTTCCTCTTCTTCTTGGTCCTTTTTATACCTGGCCAGGAGTTGATGACCCCCAGGTCAGGTGACCGTTTCCTTGTTTTGGTTTATTCCTTGTGAAATGACACCAAATTAGTAAGTTCTGTAGCTGATATTTTTAAGGTCTCAAGTACTCATACAAGGCTCTGTTTCCCTTAGTTAATTGGGGAACCATTATATTTCGCTATTTCTGCTGCAAATATGAACTGAATGACCAACTTCAAAGTCTCCAATTACGTGTATAATTTGATGATGCTTTTGCCAGGGGATGTTTTGAGAGCACAGTAGCTGCTGTGGCCTGAGGGTTCTTTACTAACAAGGGCAGGGAATTTGCCAAGCAGTGACAAGTATTTTCCATTGCTAACCTGCCTGCATAAAACAAGCTGAGAATGTCAGTACCACAACACTTTAAAAGCCAAATTTCTGTTAGTCAGAAAAGAAATTTCCAGTCTACTTTTGGAGCCACAGGGATATACCTTGTAGGCACTGCAGCATTTGTTGTGTAGACTTAGAAATTCGCTCATTGATTTCCAGGGTTTTATCTTTCAAAACCAAGGTGAATTTCATTATCTATACCCTTTATTTACTATCCTTGTAACTCTGTTCAGCCATCATATTTATTGAAATACATTAATTTATATTATTAGTACTATAATACTAAAATGAATTGATATACTTAAGTTATTCCTGATAACCCTCTAGAAGGCAAACCTAATTGTATTTTTCATTCTCTGTGTAAGGAACCTAATAAGCAACTTGTTCAAGTTTACACATCTAGTAAGTATGGGAGCCAATACTTATTCCAGAAATATCTGTGGGGACATTCCAGTCCAAAAGAGGTAGAGAATGAGTATGTGAACCACATTCCCAGGCCTCAATAAATGTCTGCTATACTTAGGAATTTTAATGGTACATTTAGCTCTAAAACAATTGTTATTTGTGACATGGCTAACTGTTAGAGTCATCTGTAAAGATTGGATATCTTTCCAGTATCCTTAGGAATTTTAAGAATTATATCTTACTCGGTCTTTTGAACATTCTAAAACATACCCCCTGGACATAGTATCATAATTGGTCACAATTGTTTAAGGGACATGTGAAGAAAGGCCACAAGATAGTGAGGAAGACAGAGTACCTGAGTGCATCTACATAAAGGTGGCCATCGCCCAAGATTCCAAATTCCTAGTTAGTGATCCCAGCTGACAAGGGTCTCAGAGCCATCTTGCCCATCGTGAGGTCTCTAGCACCTTCCTGTGTACTATGCTTGAGCTCACTCCTGCTGACAAAACCAACCGTCATGTCTAGTTGTTTCCAACTCTGAGATCTGGGAAAATCAAGCCAGAAATACTTTGTAGCTCTTGTCTCTTAATTTATTTGGATCTAGCTTTTCCTTGCAACTAATTCTGTTCTAGGTCTGTCGCCGAAGGTACAGGTTCATCCCTTATTGATAACCTTACTTTCACAGCCCCTTACAGATTTATCGAGAGCTGCCCTAGCCAATGTGGCTGGCCAGGCCATTGGGTTATCATGAAAAACACAAATCAACCAAGCTCCAGTAATAATGATGAATTTTAGAGAAATAAAACATATGCATCTGAGAGAACGCTGGCAAACAAGGAAGCCCTTGGAAGTCCAAAGAGAAAATTCTAGCAGGCCATGGTAGCTCAGACCTCTATAATCCTAGCTACTCAGGAGGCTGGGACCTGAGGATCATAGTTTCAAGCTAGTCTTGATAGAAAAGATCAAGAGACTCCATCTCTAACCAGCCAAATGCTGGACTGGAGATATGGCTCAAATAATAGAGCACCAGCCATGAGAAAAAAAGCTGAGTTCAAGCCCTGGTACCAGCCCAAAAAGAAAAAAGAAAAAAATGGAGAGGCAAGAAATTGACATAGTTGGAAATTTAAAAATATTAGTTATCAAGGAAAGGCAGGAGGAATAAAACTAGATTCGTAAGCCTATGTATAAGTAAACTATCAGACCCTTAATAAAGAAAAAAAATCCATTGTGCACATATTGAAAATGTAAAATTGCAATGATTGATGTAGAAAAGTACTTGGGAATTCCTAACACTAAGTACCCTGTATATAAATACTTTAGAAAGTTTTACCACGTATAAAGAAAAAATATTTTTCATCCTGAGGGGACTTAGTTTTTCATTGAAAATATTTATGTGTCCAGAATGAAAAGAGTTGAGCTAGGATTATGTCTACATCTCTTCTAATGCTCTTAGTATTTCTTTATTCAACAAATAATTTCTGATTACTTTCTATATGCCAAGTACCTTCTGTTGTGCAGATCAGTAGAAATTCACTAGTAAGCGAAATGGATCAAGATCCTTCGCCTCTGCCAGGCACTGGTGGCTCACACCTACCTAGCTACTCATGAGGCTAAGATCTGAGGATCATGGTTCAAAGCTGGGCAAGGCAGGAACATTGCTAAGACTCTTTTTTTGGAGGGGCGGTCCGGTTGTGGGGCCTGAACTCTGGGCCTGGGTACTGTCCCTCAGCTCTTCAGCTCAAGGCTAGTGCTCTACCACTTGAGCCACAGCACCACCTCCAGTTTTTTTCTTTTTGCTTATGTGGTATTGAGGAATGGAACCCAGGGCCTCATGCATGCAAGGCAAGTGCTCTACCACTGAGCCACCTTCCCAGCCCCAAGGTAAGACTCTTATCTCTGGTTAACCACCAAAAAGCTGGAAGTGGAGCTGTGGCTCAAGTGGCAAAGCACTAGCTGTGAGGGAAAAAAAAGCTCCTGGGCAGTGTGCAGAACCTTGAGTTTAAGCCCTAGTACTAGCACAAAGAAAGAAAAATAAAATAAAAATAAGAAAACTCCTTCCTCTCACAAGCCTTCCTTGCCTGCCTCTTCTAAGAGTCAGGATATATGACTATGCACACAAACTGCACATTCCACAAAACTCATTGAGATTAACTTCCGGGGACACAGAATATATTTCTCAAGGCAGTTGATAATCCGTATTGGCCTCCAAGTGTCTAACAAACAACAAGACCATCAATTACAGATCGATGTCAGCTATCTTACTGACATTGTTCCGGTAATAAACTGCATCCTGAGTTCATTACTTGGTTCCAACCAAGACTATATTTCTCCCTGTTTTCTCCACAGCAGCTACTGATTGGAAGCAGGATTGGTCATGGTGGTGCTGGTGAGAGCTGCGGAGACAGTGGGATAGTGGTGGTTCCTTTAACCAAGGTATTTAGTGGCTTGGGATCCCCTGGCTACACTGGCTATCATTCATTGCACACTTTTTGACAGTAGGTAGCATATACCTCTGTAACCCAGGCTCGTCTCCTTTTGTCACGTGTCCCTCTTGGGCCATCGATGTGTCAAGCTCATGATCAGAGAGACCTACTGGAGACTCACGCCTTCCTTCCCATGGCCACACAATCAGTGACTTGAAATAGGAAGGCCCATCCCATGAGAGGATCTGACCTGCCTGAACTGCTTTGAAAAATCAGGGACTTCCCACCTGAATGCTTTTATAGTTAGGCTCAAACATAGTCCCTGTGAAAACTCTCTCCCCTTCATCTTTCTCATTCTGCATTTCATAATTTAAGCTGCAAATGAACTTTTGAAGATTAGGAAACAATAAGAAGAAACATATTTACTTCCCCAGAAATAATGTTTTTATTTCTTTTTTACTATGGAAAAATACAGCATAAAAATAAGCATCCTAGAAAAAAAATGTTCCATTTGATAACCTTGAGATTGTAGAAAAATGATGGTTAATCTGGGGGATAGAATTTCTTTGAAGAGGAACTTTGATCTTTGTTTATGCATTTCTTAGGAGCCAGAATTAGGGCTTGGACTCAGGGCCACTTGCTCTTGCTTGGCTTTTTTACTTGAGCTAGATGCTCTGTCACTTGAGCCAAAGCTCCACTTCTGGCTTTTCCTGGTTAATTTGGAGATAAGAGTCTTACAGACTTTTCTCTCCAGGCTGGCTTCAAATTGTGATCCTCCTCAGCCTTCTAAGGAGCTAGGATTACAGGTATGAGCCACTGGCACCAGGCTTGTGCACTATTTTTTCCAGACCAGGAATTTAATTAACGAGAGCTGGGATTTTTCTAAAGCCTGTCAAGCAGGACCAAAATGAAGCTGCCAGAACCATATGGAGAAACAGATAGACAGTTACAGTTGAGTTCATGGTTGAAGAATACACAGGCTGCAAAGGTGGCATCTGTTCCAGCAGGAGTGGGAAATGTCAGTGCCACTGTCTGCACACCTGGCAAGGTTGTGCATTGGGCCTCTCAGCAACAGGAGTTGCAGCAGGAGGTCCTGCAGGTGGTGCGGCAGGGTGCAGGCTGGCAGCAGGGGGGCCGGCAGCAGGGGGCCTGCACAGTGATGGGCTGGCAGCAGGTGGAGGCCCAGCAGCAGGGCCTGCAGACCACAGCGGTGCAGGAGCTGGGGCAGCAGGTGATGGGGCGGCAGCAGCCCTGCTGCAGGCTGCAGGGGTCACAGCAGATGGGGCGGGGGCAGGGCTGGCAGATGGGGCGCGTGCAGTGGGGCACGCAGGTGACAGGGCGGCACACTGTGGTCTGGCAGGAGACAGGGCGGCAGCAGCAGGGGTCGCGGCAGCAGCAGGGCTGGAGGCAGCAGCCTCCACCACAGCTCTGGGAGGAGAAGGAGCCACAGCAGGAGCCGGTCATGGTGGTGTCTGGTTTGGTATGGGCTGGAGGAGTTGAGAGCAGTTGTGTGTTCTCAGGTGTGATGTCCTCCTCTCCCTCTGGGCCCTTTATATACTAGCCCTGGTGTGGAAGACCTCCCCCCACTCAGGATACAAGGTCATATCCTGGAGTTGTGGTCATCCATGGGAATGAGAACCCTGGGTTGATTCAGTGGCTGAGGGCAAAATCCCAGCCCCAGGAAGAATGTTTTCCTTTCCACCTCTCTGCTATTTTCCTTGAGATGAATACCTGATGTTTATGTCATTGGGAGAATTGTTTATCCATCAGCGAACCCTTGCAGGCCAGGTCATGTGACAGATTGAAAGTGTGAGGGACCAAGTACTGTCACCATTACCCTTTCTTCCTGCTCACCATCCCTGAAAAGCAACCAGACAGGGACGCAGCACAGGAGTCACGGGACTGGTTTCTGATTGGCAGTTGGATGAAGTAACAATTTGGCCCAAACCAAAATCGCTCATAAAAGGTGACGTGTCTCTAGTCTGCTATGAAAACATGGCCCAGAGCTTCTGCAAAACAACATGTTGCTTTACCTTGCTTAGAAGGAAATAACCATCAAAACCCTGGAATGATTTTTGTTTGTTTTAAGCAGCCTGAGTTGGCCTACAACTCACAATCAATTATGGGCCACTATGTAAATAGCATAATAATATTTGGTGGGGGTGGGAGTTTAGAGAAATAAAAATAAACACTGAATAGTTTCCTGTCATACAATATTCACAAATGTAGAAAGAATATAATGTGTGTACATATATATATGTGTAATGTGTGGTATTGGTACTGGGACTTGGAACTCAGGTTTGGGCACTGTCCTTTAGCTTTTTTGCTCAAGTCTGCTGCTCTCTCATTTGAGCCACACCCCTACTTCCACGTTTTTACTGGTTAATCGGAAACAAGTGTCTTGTGGATTTTTCTGCCTTAGGTGGCTTAAAATTGTGACCCTCAAATCTCAACCTGCTGAGTAATTAGGATTATAGGTGTGCAGCCTAGAAAGGTAATATAAAAGTAGATCAAGGAATTCCAAAGGAGATGAACTCTTTTGATGGGCCAATAAGATCAAACTAAATGAGGATTTTTATGTACACTAGGACTTTTGAATATCATTCCCTGATTATGGTCTTGGATATAAAAGTTGAAATTGGGATAATTCTTGCTTTCTAACAGTAATGTTAATACCTTGTATTAAATTTTTTCTCAACCTATTGAAAATATTTGTTAAGGAATCATTTATCTTTCAATTATAGACAGTATAGCTTGTTGGCTGATGAGTTTGATTGATTATGGGGTACTGAGGTAGGATTATAAAATAAATTGGATAGTAATAGACTGGCCATCTAAAGTAATTTTGTTCTTTATAGCTATAGCCAAGATGATTGGGAATTTAGAGAATAAGTGTGGAGTTGGGAGTAAAAATTAATCCTGTTCAGCATTTGCTGATTTGCAGACCAAATTTATCTCTAAGGTGTGTCTTTGTATGCTCATTTGTTTTTACTTTTCTAGTACTGGAGTTTGAACTCAGAACCTCACACTTACTTGGCTGACTGGGTTAGTTGGTGCTCTACCATTTGAGCCATACCTACAGTCTGGCTTTTTGCTGGTTACAAGTATATTTTTTAAAATTCTGTTTAGTTTGTTACAGTGGTGTTCAGATAACCTACACATACCATAAATAAATGGTAGGAAGTACCTACATATATAAAGCATGTTGGACAATTTACAATATAAAGTTATTTCCATTTTTCAGACATCTATAGTAGTGTTAATTTTACCATTTTTTTTCAGATAGGAAATCCAAGAGTTAGAGAGGTTAACTTACATGAAATGCTTAGTCAAATAAATTAAATAAATATCTACCTTGTAGAATTCTTTCTCTAAAGTGAATTCTCTTTCAATTTAGTTTGATTGAACAAATAGAAATTAAACACTGAGCTCAGTGGTAGGAAAAAATGAGAAATGTCAGTCCCTTCCTTGAAAGCAGAGAAATAGGCAATCTCAATGCAATACCTTATGAGGATGGAGTTAAGCGTAGGATGCTATAAGAATATGGAGCCACGTCTCCTCACCTAACCTAATGTCTGTGCAAGTATATGTGTATATGCGTTCACATGCATGCAATCATGTTTGCAGATGTGCTATTAGAGTTGGGACAGGACCGCTGCAAAAGGCTAGGCTGTATTTTGGTAATGAAAGAAGAGAGAAAAGGTAGTTGAAAAGAGCATTTGAGCATGAGCAAAAGCTGAGACATGTGTAACTCCAATGACTAGTAACTGGAAGGAGACCAATGTGGCTTGAAGAAAGCAATGGGGAGGGAATGGTAAGACATGGAGCTGCAGGAGTGGGCGAAGGGCAGAAAACAGAGAACAGATATCTCCTATCCTCAATAATGGACTAAGTGGCTAGGAATGTGGCTTAGTGGTAGAGTGCTTGCCTTGCATGCATGAAGCTCCAGGTTTGATTCCTGAGTACCACATAAACAGAAACAGCTGGAAATGATGCTGTGGCTCAAGTGGTAGGATGCTAGCCTTAAACAAAAGAAGCTCAGGGACAGTGCCCAGGCCCTGAGTTCAAGTCCCAGGACTGGTAAAATAAATAATAATAATAATAATAATAATAATAATAATAATAATAATAATAATAATAAAATGATAGACTAGGGATGAGCCTAGGTCCTCTGTATGCCTGTCAAATACCCCTGTGAGGATTGCTAACCTCTCTTTTTCTCCATGTCCACCTAAGCTAATTCTTCCTCTTCATTCTCCTTTATCTTCATTTCCTTGCCTCCCCTCTCTGCCTTTCCTTTAGTCCTTTGCCTCTTTATCCTTCTTGTCTCATTTTGGTTGTTGTCACTTTTATTCTACCTACCACCAGCTCAAGCTGCTTTTTCCCTTTTGTCCTTTAAAGATGATTCTCCTCTAGATCTGGAAAAGGTTATGCTAGGTGAAGTAAGTCAGGCCCAAAGAGGCAAAGGATATGTGGAAGCAATAGTACTAATTTAGAGATGAGATTGTATGGGACTGTACACAAACGTATTAACCAAAGTATGGTATGTGTGGGAAAGAATTCAAAGTATGTAATTCCTCAGAGAAATGAACTCACAGCCCAGTAAAATGAATATCAGAAACTGGCACTCGAACGGTGTGTGGGAAGAGATCAAGGAGAGGGGCTGTCAATGAAAGAAGAGAAAAAAATGGATGCATATCCTACAAAATTAAAAATTGAGAGGAGTGGTTGAGTTGGGAGAGATGAGGGAGAGTGACAAAGGAGCAAGTGGGTGACATCCATCAAGACGCATGGTCCTGATACTGACTTGTTGAACTCCTTTACCAACTCCTTTGTACAACGAAGGTAATGATAAAAATTTGTAGAAAAGGTACTCCTCCTCCATGTTGATCCTTTTGATTACAGACAAGCAGGGATTGTTTCAATCTTATTATTATTATATTTCTCTTCCTCCCCCCCTCCCCACTCCCCACTTAAATTGAGCATCTTCTCTAGAGCTTATCTGGGGACTCCGGCAGGGAAGTGAAGCTACTGATATACCCTTTACCAAAGAACAACCCTTCTCTATCAGGGATGGTTGTACTCTTCATCCAAGTGCTCTGCTTTAGGGAGGAAGCGCATGGAGTGGTGAGGGAGGAAGGGAACATATCCTAAGCAGCCAGATCAGCTGAATCAGCGCCCTGACAATCAACAGGGTGACAGATCTCCCAGCCAAATTGCTCTCCAAAAGTCTTCTCTGTGACTTTTCTGGTGGCCATTCTCAGATGAACATTCCAGGCTCATGTTTGTTAAGCCTTCGAGGAGCTCAAATCCAGATCTCCCCCAGAGATCATGGTCCAGAAGTTCTAATGTGCCTGAGAATTGCATGGAAGCGATACACACCGTCTTGGCCACCTGTCCTCAGAGATTTTTGATCTGCAAGGTTAAGTGTGCATCCTGGGCCATGTGCATTTTAGTAAGCATCCTAGGAGTTTCTGACTGAGATGATGCATGGGCTACACTCAGACAGTACTATTCTAGGAGTCCTAGAAAAGACAGATGTCGTGAGATACATGGTGTGGGGCAGCTTACTGTTAGTGATCACTCTGGGCTAGGTATAATCTCCTTCCACCCCTCTTCACCCACACCTTGTCTACTCCCTTGCACCAGAAGCTCCTTGCTACAAGAGATGTGGCTCGTTTTTCACTACGTGGCAACCATTGAGGGTCCTCCCTCTGCAACCATCACAGATGGACTCAGTGAGTTGGATTTCAATGGCCTAAGTTTTGCTTAGGCCAAGCTTTGTTTCTCTTATGAGGATTCTCCTATCTTATTGGTTTGAGTATGCTAATAAACCCACATTACCCAATGAATCAGGGAGCAAGACAGTTTGCTAGTTCAGGGAAAATTAGTTTATTGACAACACTGAGCACCACATGTCAAAAGACAATAGTGAGGAATCTGAGCAGCCCATCAACCCAAGGATGGATTTTTTTCAAAGGCCAACAGGGATTTTGTTGAGGTGGTAGGAGGATGGTGACGAAACTCCGCTCATATCAGACTATATACCCAGATTGTGAGATGCTTCATTGTTGAGACGTTTAGGGATGGGGGTGAATCTATTTCTTTTTAACTTAGTTCAAAGGCCAAATAGATGTTTAAGTGCTGGTGAGTCATTCTCAATAGGTACCGGGGGCTCAGCAGCAGGAGTTGCAGCAGGAGGTCCTGCAGGTGGTGCGGCAGGGGGCAGGCTGGCAGCAGGGGGGCCGGCAGCAGGGGGCCTGCACAGTGATGGGCTGGCAGCAGGTGGAGGCCCAGCAGCAGGGCCTGCAGACCACAGCGGTGCAGGAGCTGGGGCAGCAGGTGATGGGGCGGCAGCAGCCCTGCTGCAGGCTGCAGGGGTCACAGCAGATGGGGCGGGGGCAGGGCTGGCAGATGGGGCGCGTGCAGTGGGGCACGCAGGTGACAGGGCGGCACACTGTGGTCTGGCAGGAGACAGGGCGGCAGCAGCAGGGGTCGCGGCAGCAGCAGGGCTGGAGGCAGCAGCCTCCACCACAGCTCTGGGAGGAGAAGGAGCCACAGCAGGAGCCGATCATGGTGGTGTCTGGTTTGGTATGGACTGGAGGAGTTGAGAGAAGTTGTGTGTTCTCAGGTGTGATATTTCCCTCTCCTCCTGGGCTCTTTATATACCTGGCCAGCAGTTGATGACCCCTGGGACACATGATCTTGTAGCCAATTAAGTGAGGAATTAACATTGACTAATAGTATTTTTGGCTGCCCTCACCTCACACATATCCATGTGCATGCATCACAAGTATTTCTTCAATTCCTTTAATGGTCTGTTCTTACCAAATTTAGACATTGGGTTTAATTCTGATGAATCTGCCTTGAAATATGTTTCACTCATAAAAGAATGTGTTTTCCCAAGTAGATAGGACCTAATCACTCAACCACCGGCCCCCAAGTCAGCATTTTATTCCTCATCCTTCAAAAACTCTCCAGATTGCCACCCAAGCAGTGACTTGCCTCATTAGAACACAGGGGAATGACAGTAAGAGGTTAATAGCATCACTGCAGACAGGCCAATCACCATCTCCTTCCCAGAGTCTTCCATTATGAGGAAGGACCAGGTGGAGCCCCGGAGATGATGCCATACTGGTTTGATCACTCTCTCTGGCACAGGACCAAGGCTTTCTTACCTTGGTTCTTGATGTCTTCTCTTTCACCTGGAATGCCCTCTTTGTCCTTATAATCTGAGCTCAGCTTCCACCTCCTCTGCTGTAAAACCTGCCTCAAAGGCACATTGCCATTTTTATCTCTGAATTTTTTTTCTGAGATTAGTCACTGCATCTGTAGGAACTGGGAAAAGAGTGAGGAGCATATACAGACTTCTGTTTTCATTTGATGGCTCAAATCATGGAGCTTATTATTATTATTTTTTTACTTAAAGCTACTGTACAGAGGGGTTTCGTGGAGATCATTTACGGTGTCACAATGAGTTTGCAATGTGAGGGCTATGCTCCATTGTCTTCTCATGTATCATAAGTGCCCTCCATCTAGAGATGTATACTTACTGACTCAATAAAATACTATTGAATAAAATAAGCAAAGCTCCTTCTTTAGTTCAGCAGCATCCATAGTAGTGATACTGGATGGTAACTGAGGGAATGTTTGACCCCAGGATAGATAACTTCCAGCTGGAGTCAGCACTGGGCTCTAGTTCAGAAACTCTTGGCCAAATGTCAACAAGGGGTAACTTCTTATTGGCCTACTATTTCCCTGATCTCTGTGTTGAAATATCATCATGTTTCCCTTGGTAGACATTGTGAAGCTGGGAAATACACTCTTGTCTAATCTTTTAATTAATTATTTGTATATTCACTACCTTCTACGATGAGTTCCTTAAAAGTATAAAAATCTCTTTTTCTTTTGATGTAGATCTACTCTCTTCCTTTGGAAATGGCGGGGGGGGGGGGGGAATCATGTTTGATCAACCCTGCTTATGTTTTTTACAAGTACTAAGGAAAAACAGAAAGGCAAAGAGCTTACAAATCACTATGTGTGCATGCGTGTGTGCACACACATACACGCACACACACACACATGTTCATGCCTGTACTAGGACTTAACTCAGAACCTGGGTGTTATCCCTGAGCTTCTTTTGCTCAAGGATAGTGCTCTACCATTTCTGGCCTTTTTTGGTAGTTTATTGGAGATAACAGTCTCATGGGTGCTGCTGCCTGGGCTGGCTTTGAACCATGATCCTCAGATCTCAGCCTCCTGAGTAGCTAGAATTACAGGTGTGAACACTGGCACCCAGCCACTAAATGTTTTTTAAAATATAATTTATGCTGAAATTAGTCTGCTTAAATCTCAAGGAAATGGTGTGTGTGTGTGTGTGTGTGTGTGTGTGTGTGTGTGTGTGTGTGTGTGTGTGTGTGTGTGTGTGTGTGTGTGTGTGTGTGTGTGTGTGTGTGCTGGTCCTAGGGCTTGAAGTCAGGGGTTGGGGACTGTCTCTAAACTCTTTTACTCAAGGCTAGTACTCTATCACTCGCCACGACTCCACTTCCAGATTTTAGTGGTTAACTGGAGGTAAGAATCTCACAGACTTTCCTGCCCAGGCTGGTTTCAAACCATGATCTTCACAGGTCTCAGACTCCCAAGTAGCTAGGATAACAGGTATGAGCCACTGCTGCCTAACAAGGGAATTATTTTTTAAAGAAATTCATGAGCGGATTAGTTCCATTTTTCATTAATGATCCATAGAAAACACTATAGATGTGAATTATGTCAAATTAGTCTTCTCTCTTCCTGCCAAGATGAAATCTTGGTTCCATGGTAACATTCTATGCAAAATGATGTGATTTTTGTAGAGGGAAATGTTTTGTGATTTGTTTACAAGTAGTCTTTTTATTTATTTATTTATTTGTTTATTTATTTATTTATTTTGGGTCCAGTTGTGGGGCCTGAACTCTGGGCCTGGGCACTGTCCCTGAGCTCTTCAGCTCCAGGCTAGCGCTCTACCACTTGAGCCACAGCACCACTTCCAGCTTTTTTCCTTTTTTGCTTATATGGTGCTGAGGAATCGAACCCAGGGCCTCATGCATGCAAGGCAAGCGCTCTACCACTGAGTCACCTTCCCAGCCCCAAGCCTTTTTATTTATGACCAATTTTTAGTAGACATTTTTGGTTTCAGTATCCTTTGAGACAAAGTTTTATCTTTTATAACTCAGATCTTACTGGGATCTCTTCACCCACTTTAAGAACAGCTCATCATAGTTCATCCTTGAGTGTGCTTTTTTACTTATTGGTGCTGGATTTCAGCTCTCCTTTAAGCTTTAAGCTGCCATCTATTGAATATGTGATTATAACAGCTGCTTTACATACCTCACCCTAATTAGTGATCATAATGATCAATAGAGATAGCTCTTGTTATCTCACTCCACAGAGAAGTCTGAAGCTGAGAGAAATTGGCTAATTTTCCCTTACTCAGTTCTTTAATTATACAGTCTGGATTTAGACTCAAGTATATCAAACCCATAAGCTCGTTTTCACAAAGTGCTTATAAACGAATAGGTTTATTTTCCAGTTTAACATGAATCGATTCACTTAATACTGTTTGTGTTTTATTTTATCTACTAGCCTAGAAATTTATTAATTAATACCTTCTACATTTAAAAATTTTTAAAAGATTTAGAATATCACCAGCCTAACGCACACATTCTTGGACACGACTGTCTTTTTCCACCTTTTAGAAATCTATCTTCTCATTGTTGTACACAGATCGGTGAATTAAACTACTTTCTTATTACCACGGTTGGACTAGTCAGTGATGGCTGCCTGAAAACCACAAAGTCTAGTCGCATACAGTGATAAGTATTTATTTCTTGGTCATGTGTCTGTAGGTTAGTTGAGTAAGGCTAGGCGTGTTTGGCTTCTGGCCACAAGTTGTTTTGAAATTTCTTTTTGAAGTTAGCAAATGAAAATACAGGCTCCTTAGTTAAGTTTGAATTTCAGAGAACCCTCTAATCCTTTTAATAAAAATTATGTCTAGCATCCTGAGGGCATACTTACATTTTAAAAGTATGTGTTGATTATCTGAAATTCAAATGTAGTGAGCTGTCCTATGTTGTAGCTGGCAGCCCTACTTTCTGTTAGGAGAGACATCAGACCCATGGATACCTTTCTGGTCTTTGCTCAGTTGGGAAAGACTACTTCTAGAGAGGACTCGAAAGAGTAAGTATTAAAAGAGGATAATCTAATTTACTGAAGTAGAAGGGGAGCTAATTGTTTTAGTAATGTCTAATGTGAAGCTTAAACACAAACATGTAAAAATCAAAATAGATTATGCCCATGGGTTTCTATTCATAAGGATAATTTCTTTTTTTCTCCTTCTCTCCCCCAGGACTGGAGCTGGAACTCACACTCCCTTGGTTTACTTATCCACAACTAGTGCTTTACCCCTTGAACCACACCTTCAGCTCTTTATCTTGATAGTTTGGAGATGGAACCTATCAAACTTTTCTGCCCAGACTGATTATGATCTGTGGCCCTTCAGGTCTCAGTCTCCTGAGCAGCTGAGATTTTAGGGCATGAGTCACTAAGTGCCTAGCTCTCGTGCATATAATTTTTACCCTTTTTCTCTTTCTGATTCAACAAGAACTACCACTGATTAAATAGAAATGTCCTGATTTCTCTATAGGAACTTCTTGTCTATCTCTGATTAACTGATATTTGAGTAGGTATTCAAAAATTAAAATATAGTTGAGAAGAAAACTATGTTATGAAAGTAGCTATTTTCTTAAATATTTTCTCAAAAATTCTATTTCCTTCCAATCACTAATGGAGAAAAATTTCTCTTGGAAAAAAATATAATTGAAGGACCTAAGTTCATAAATATCTGGAGTAATTATTTTAGGGGTGCTGGGATTTGAACTCAGGGCCTTGTAGTTTTTAGATGGCTACTTCACCACGGGACCATGCCTTTGGCCTATGGCAAATTTTGAAATAATAAATTTCTGAGTTTAAAAAACAACCAAGGTGCCAGAATAAAAAGGAGCATTAGCTGTTAATTTGTCCGGTCTACATCTGACTTGAGACCAGATTGTTTAATCTGTGAGCTGGTGTTGCAACTTTAGGTTATGAGTCAGTGGCTCAAGGCTAAGATTTTAATATCTTTCTCAAAGATCAAAAAAGATATCACTTCAGGACAATTAAGTGCTCAGACAACTGGATCAGATCTCCTGTCTGAGAAAGGATAATTGGAAAATTTAAGTCTGCTAAGAGAAGTCTTGTTCTTTGGGGAAGGTTGATAGAAAAAAAAAAAAAGAAAAGAAAAAAAGAAAATAAACCCTATTGCCATAGTGAAAACTTAGAGCTAAAGTGAGTTTGGAATCTGACTCTAGACTTCTCTGTGATCTGAGAGAATCCCAGGCCAGGAAATATACTTGTTTCAGGTCAGAGAAATCTTTATCCTAGCAATAGTAAGCCTAAAATCATCACCAAGAAGAACCAGGGGTGGTCCATTTCCTCATGTGACATGCCATTATTTATTCATGTTCTGTAAGGAAGTTGGTTTTGTTATCTTCTTATTTATTTCATTTTATTTATGTCATATTTCTTGGCTGTGGAAATGTCTTTGTAATTTTATTTTTTTATTAATCTATCAGTGATTGACATAAATGTCTGAATATGGGGACTTCATTCTAGTTGGCTAGTTTGGTGTTATAGTAATAGATAAGACCCTACCCTTTCATCCAGACAATTGTCTACTACTGGTAACCACATGGCTTATCTAGGTAGTGGTGTGGACATTCTCTAGTGAATGGGAGAGGACTGTGGGTTGTAACTGTTCCATTGGCTTGTGGTGAAAGAATGATTAGAGAATGTGCCATTTTCAGTACTTTCTTCTAAGTTCTAAGTCTGGGTTCTATATACTTGATGTCAAGTCAGTCGTACAAAATTCATTATTTCCTGAACAATTTTTCAATCTAACAAAATTTTCAGTAGTTTTTTGATAATAGAAGCAGAAACAGTAGCAGTACTACTTCCCTTTCAATGTTTTGACCTCTTTAAAAATATGTTTTATTATTGTTAAGTTGTACAAATAGTTGCCATTCAACAAATCAATGTATAAGTACAATGCATCTTTAAAAAATAACTTCTTCTTTCCTTTTTCTCCACCCTATCAAATTCCCAGGTTGGTATGGGGTGGTGCAGACTCTTTTGTTATTAGAAGTGACAATAAGTTTTTTCACAAGCCATGGTCAGTTGGTTCCAGATGCTCATGTGGGATCATGTTGAAGTCTAGAACAATCATTCTCCCCATTTTTACTTGACTTTAATACAGAAAGCCATTAGGACCCTCCCCTCAAACTCTTTCTCTGCAAATAATGGTTGCCAAATCTTTTAGATCATAACTCATAGAGGTGAGAATCTGATTGACTTACATAAATAAATGTTCTTATTTTACAAATAAGTGTGAGGTAGCAAGGAACCTTAGCAAAGCTTCCTTCCTCTGTCGTGCCACAGTGACCCACAGTATTGCATTTTTTTGGCCTGAAAACTTGCTTTGATCAATAAATCACAGTGAAAATAATAGTATGAGAGATCTAGAGCCTTAGCCTCAAATTAAAAACTTACCTATGATCTCTTGGAACAATTTCACCCTACAAGGAAGCCCAGGAAATGGAGGGCAAAATTCTTAGCTGGCCATCACAATTGCTATGGTTTAGATACATGATTTGGACTTTCTTGCCCAGGATAGCTTGAAACCATGATCCTCTAGATCTCAGCCTCCAAAATAGCTAGGATTACAGGTGTGAGCCAAGGCTATCCAGTTCGTACATATTACTTTTACATTAATATCTTAAGCCATTCCCATTTGATATAATGTTTATTTTTTAAATGATTTCAACATCATTTATTCTTCCTGTGTCTTCATGTAAAACACATGTGCTTACTGAAGGACTAATATGATAATTAAAACAATGAAGAACAGTGTCAATAAGTGCTTATGGGATGAAAAGTTTATTAGAAATTGAGAAGCAACAGAACATAAGACATTTACTCCAGGAGGAAAGATAGAAAATAATTGGACCTGAGGGTATAAAATCAGTGCCAAAAACAGAGGCTGAAGTTAGTAATTAACATGGTGGAAAGAGTAATCTAGAGCCCCAGAGTGATAAAGAAGAGCATAGTGAATTTTTTAACTAGTGGATTAAAAATTAGTTCATATTTAGTAGCAATGTTGCAAGATATGCATAGTTAAGGAGAGAGTTTAAAATAGGCTCAAAGAGGCCATGGGTTTGTTGTGGGCTCATTAAAATTATGAAACCCATGCTTTAAATGACATCAACTGGATTCCTTTGGTCCTAACAAATGAAGGGTCTACATCTCTGGGGCAGAAGCACAGGAGGAGCTGGATCCAGATCAGCAGGCTGAGCAGCAAGGGATGGCACAGCACATGGGACGGGGGCAGGTGGAGATGACGCAGGTGGGGCGATAGCAAGTGGTGTGGCAGGAGATCTGGCCACACACTGGACGCAGGCAGCAGCAGGGCCGGCAGCAGGGCCGGCAGCAGCTGGAGCCTCCACAGCTGGGGCGGCAGCAGCTGGAGATGCAGCAGCTGGGCTGGCAGCAGCTGGGGCGGCAGCAGGGCTGGCAGCACACAGACTGGCAGGAAGGCCTGCAGCAGCTGGAGATGCAGCAGCTGGGCCGGCAGCAGCTGGGGCGGCAGCAGGGCTGGCAGCACACAGATTGGCAGGAAGGCCTGCAGCAGCTGGAGATGCAGCAGCTGGGCTGGCAGCAGCTGGGGCGGCAGCAAGGCTGGCAGCACACAGACTGGCAGCAGGGCCTGCAGCAGCTGGACTCACAGCAGCTGGGGCGGCAGCAGGTGGTCCTGCAACAGGTGGTCTGCAGGCAGCTGGGCTGGCAGCAGCCCTGCTCAGAGCAGGTGGAGCCACAACAGGAGTTGACCATGGTGTAGGAGGATGGAGGTTCTTGGTGTGTTTTCAGGAGAGTGAAGATCTTGAGTTTGGAAGTTTTTTGGCCCATGTCCCCTTTTATACCCTGCAGAAGACCTCTTGTGACTATGCGTTATTTCCTGGTTATTATTTACTGTCTTTGAAAACTTAATCATTTAATGACATAATTGAGTGTTTCTAGTGACATATTCCCCCCCAAAAGAAATAGAAGGAAATAACACATTTCCTTTTCCTGGTATGCTATATGTCTCCAGTTGAAGCATTTGTCTTGTTTCTTCATTGGTGTGTGTCACATTTGCCCTGGGCCTATCCAAAAGCTTACAAAACACTTATCACCTGCGTCTCTGGTATTTTGTTTTTAAATATGACATTTGCCCTTATCTGCATACTAATGATTACAAATCATGGAAGATACTTTTTCCTGAATGTTTCTTTGGTTGTCAAAGCATGTTCCATTCAGGTTGAAAAGAATTAGAATGAAAAAACCATAGGAGGAAAATGTCCTGTGTGTTGTGAGCATGGTTGTGATTGTTTGTGGACCTCTTAGATGGTCAGAGAGATGACTGGGTCCAAGGAAGCTCTAAACTCTCATTCCAGAGTCTCAGCCTCTGGCAATGACTCACTCACCACTATAAAATAATAAAAACATATCTTTTACTCAGTGTCTCTCAGAATAGTCTTTTAAGAGTAGAGAGTTTTACTTTTATTTGTAATTTATTTATAATTTATAATTATCATTAATATTACTGACAGACTTTCTTTTTTAATTTCTTATTTTTTAAAATTTCTTCTTCCTTTTTGTTTATGTGGTACTGAGGAATTGAACCGAGGGCCTTATGTATACTAGGCAAACACTCTACCACTGGGCCACATTCCCAGCCCCTTTTAAAGACTTTTTTTTTTTTTTTTTTGCCAGTCTTGGGGCTTGAATTCAGGGACTGAGCACTGTCCCTGAACTTCTTTTGTTCAAGGCTAGTACTCTACCACTTGAGCTGTAGCACCACTTCCAGCCTTTTCTGTGTATGTGGTACTGAGGAATGGAACCCAGGGCTTCCTGCATGCTTGACAAGCACGCGACCACCAAGCTACATTCCCAGCACCTGACAGAGATTTCCTATGTGGCGAAGGCTTATGTCAAATTCATGATCCTCATAAATCAGCGTTCCAAGTGCTGGGATGACAGTTGTGCATCATCAGGCCCAGCTTTAAAGTTTCCTATTTATTTATTTACATATGATAGCCCTGGGGCTTGAACCGAGGGCTTCACACTTGCTAAGCAAGCACCCTTCTTAGGCCTTGAGCTGTGCCCTTTTGATTCTGGTTATATGGCCTCCTTTTTTAAAAAAAAATAAGGTTTTTATTGTGAAAATACTGTACAGAGGGGATACAATCACATGAGCAAGGTAATGAGTACATTTCTTACCAAGCATAGTTGCCTCCTCCTTTGTTTTCCCCCTATCCTCCCTTCCCTCCCATCTCCACAACTACTTCCCCCTGCTATCACTCCCCCCTCGCCTAAATTGTAAAGTTCAATTTTCAACATAGCATCTTGTACATCTCATTATTGCAATGGGTCAACCTGGATCCCTATTTAAACAATTTGCTTTTGCCCTTCCACTCCCCAAATTATACCAACATCAAATATAGAGAAAATGGGTTATACCATGAGGGAGGGACATACAAAGCAACAAAAAAATCATGTGGTACCTTATAAATATGTTGGAAACAATAGCAAGAAAGAAAAAACCACTTGTGTCCTTATCTTGGGGTTGATTGCACTTAACATCATCTGACCTTTTCTGCTTGTCTCAGATATATACTTGATATTGCAAATAAGGGAAACCATGGGACCTGTTTCTTTGCACCTGGCTTACTTCACTTAATATATTTTTTTCCAAATCTTTCCATTTCCTAACAAATGGGGCAATGTCATTCTTTCTGATGGAGGCATAGAATTCCATTGTGTATGCTTGATAAGAAATGTACTCATTATCTTGCCCATGTAATTGTAACCCCTCTGTACAGTTTTTTCACACACAAAAAAGAATTCCATTGTGTATGTATACCACATTTTCTTGATCCATTCATCTACTGAGGGGCATCTGGGTCGGTTCCATATGTTAGCTATGGTAAGTAATGCTGCAATAAACATAGTTGTGCTGGTAGCTTTAGTATGGTCTTGTTTGTGATCATTTAGGTAAATGCCCAAAAGTGGGATTACTGCTGGGTCATAGGAGAGCTCTTTGAGGAACCTCCATACTGTTTTTCAAAGTGGTTGAACAAGTTTACACTCCCACCAACAATGCAGTAGGTTCCCTTCTGTATGGCCTCATTTTTTTTGCATGAATGGATTTTGTATTTGTGCTTTCAACCATAGCTAGGATCACAGGTACATAGGAACTACCATCTCAGGCGTTGGTTTAGGATTAAAGTGTGGAAAAAGACTTTCTAAGAAAATTAATCCCCAAATCAGGCTGGAGTACCTATACTCAAATGGTAATATACACCTCAAAATCAAAAGACGAAGAAGGTCACTTCATAATAATAAAGAGAACAAGCTATCCAAAGGAAATAACATTTGTTAACATACATGCTCCAAATATTGGTATGCCCAACTTCATTGAAGGAACACTACCGGCTTTAAGAGCATAGACAATGATAGTGGGAGATTTTAAGACCCCACTCTCACCAATAGAGAAGTCACAGATATACCCGCCCCCCCAATAGTCAACAAAGAAACCTCAGGATTAAGTAACATCATCAGATGGACTTGACATATATTTACATGGCATATTGTCCAGGAGTTTTACAATGCACATTCTTCTCAGTAACCCATAGAAGATCCCCAGAATAGATCATATTTTAGAGCACAGAGAAAGTCTTAGCAAGCATAAGTAAACTGAAATAACTCCATATATAACATCAGACCATAATACAGTAAAACAGGAAAAGAGACTACAGAAAAATATTCCAACTTACAGAGAGTGAACAATAAATGAATGTATCATTGATGAAACAAGGTGGGAAATCCAAATGTTTCTAGAACTTAATGAAAATGAGAACAAACCTAAAAGAACCTTTGATAAACAGCACAGGCATTGGTAAAGAGGTGCATTTAATAGTTATGAGTGTCTACATTGAATAAATAGCCTTGTCATGTACCCAAAGCCCCTGAAAAACCAAGAAGTAGTCAAATCTAAAGTTAGCAAGCAGAGCAGAGTAATAAAGATTAGGACAAAAGGCAATGAAAATGGAGAATGAAAAAAAATTCTAGAAAGAATCCTCAAAACAAAAAGTTAGTTTTTGAAAATATGGTATTTGCAGGAAAGAATTCAAATGGTGTAATTCCTTGGTAGGGGGGAAACAAACTTGACTCACAGTTTGCCAAAATAAATACCAGCTAATTGACACTTGAAAGATGTGAGGGATGTCAAGGGGAAGGGGAGGTGGGTAGATGAATGAAGAGAGGAAAGGAGGAGAATGGAGTCATAATATTAATGCACATCATATGAAACTAAGAAAATTGAAGGGAGGGGGTTGGATTGAGAGGGCCGGGAAAGAAAGATCAAAAGGGTGACATTGATCAAGATGCACTGTACTTATAAACTAATTTGTGGAATGGTAACTCCTTTGTACAATTACTTAATAAAATTTTTTTTAAAGTTGATTCTTTGGAAAGAGAAACAAGATCGATAAGCCCTTGGCCAATCTGACTAGACTGAGTAGGGAGAAAGAGTCAAATTAACATAATGAGAGACAAAAAAATCAATGAAATCCAGAGGATCATGATAAATACTTTGAAAACCTACATTCAAATAAACTAGGAAATCTGGAAGAAATGGATAAATTGCTAGATGCATTTGACCTATCAGAATTGAACCATGAGAATATAAACCACATAAACACATCTACAACAAGCCATATGATTAAAACAGTGAAAAAGTAAGAAAGCAGTAATGAAGAGAGTCCAACAAAGCTCAGGACCATTGGATTCACCGCTGAATTCTAACACTGATACTTCTCAAACTTTCCCATGAAATGAAAGGGACAGAACACTAGTGAACTCATTTTATGAGGCAAGTACTATACTTATTCTAGAATTGGACAAAGATAACAACAAAAATTAGCCATCTACCAATATCTTTGATGTACTTAGGTGCAGAAATTTTCACAAATTCTCACAAGTGGAATTCAACAAAACATTCGAAATGCATCAGGATCAAGTTGGTTTTATTCTAGGGATTCAAGGATGGTTCAACACATGCAAATCACTAAATGGGACATATAATGTAAACAGAATCAAAGGAAACATCACATGACCATTTCAACTAATGCAGAAAAAGTCATTGGCAAAAGTCAACATCTTTCTGGATAAAAGCTTCAAAGAAACTAGGAACAGAAGAAATGTACCTTAACATAATAAAGGCTGTTTATAACAAATCTATAACCAACACCATACTAAATTGGGAAAACTGAAATCATTTCCTATAAAGTCAGGCATGAAATGTGAGTGTCCACTCTCCCTGCTCTTATTTAATATAAAATTTTTAGCCAAAGGCAAAGGAAAGCAGCAAAAGGCTCCAAATAGAAAAAAGATGTTTACAGATGATATGATTCTATATTTTAAACAACCTAGTTTCCAAGAAAAAAATACTAAATCTGATAAACACTTTCAGAAATGTAGTAGGATATAAAAATCAATACTTCAAAACAGTAGATTTCATGTACATCAACAACAAACAGGCTAATGAAGAAATAAGGAAAACAGTTCTTTTTCAATAGCCTCAAAAAATTCCTAGGAAGAAACTTGTCCAACTGTGAAAGACCTCTATGATGAAAATTACTTATGTAACTGAAACCCCTCTGTACATCACTTTGACAATAAAAAATGTTAGAAAAGTTGCTAAACTTTGAAGATGAGAAGACCTTTCAGGTTTACAGATTGATAGATTTAATTTTCTGAAAATGGCTATGCTATCAAAAATAAAGGCAAGATTCAATACAATGTCCATCAAAATCCCAGTGTCATTCTTTGCAAAAAATAGAAAAATCAATCCTAAAATTCAAATGAACATGTAGAGACTCTGAATAACAAAAGTGATCTTGATTTCAAATGTTAGTACATAACTGTAGTAACAAAAACCGCATGGATATTGCCCAAAAGAAATGTACTCATTACCTGACATATGAAATAGTAACTCCTCTGTACATCACCTTAATAATAACAATAATATTTTCTTTACAAAAAACAGCATGGTACTAGCACTAATACAGACACAAAGATCAATGGAACTGAATAGAAGCATCACACAGGTACAGCTATGGCCAAGTGATTCTTTGATAAAGCAGACAGAAATATACCTTGGGGATAAGAGAGCCACTTCAATAAACGGTACTGGAAAACAGGTTATCTCTCTCCATGCAGTTGAGTGAAACTGTACTTCTATCTACCTGTACAACACTCAACTCCAAATTGATCAAAGATCTTAATGGGAAAGTTGGAACTTTGAAACAATTTCTGGAAGACATATAGGAAATCTGGAAGATATTGGCATGGGTAATCATTTTCTGAATTGGATTCCAAATGCTTAGAAAATAAGATAAAAATGGGACTACACCAGATTAAAAAGTCTCTTCATGTCAGAAGAATCAGACTCAAGAGACAATTCACAGAATGGAAGAAATCTTTGCTACCCATTCAACCAGAAAAGGTAAGGAATATGGGTGACAGATGATTATTGAGTGAATGAAATCATAGGTGCTTATAATGGTCCTTTATGTCTATCTTCTCTCACTCCTCTATCTATCTATCCATCCATTCATCATCTATCAAGAAGCTAGCTATCTAACTATCGAATCTGACTGCCAGAGAACAGAGGGAGCATTCCAAACAAATGGATCACAATTCCATTCAAAGGAAATGATATTTATCTTATTTATTTAAGTACTTACATTGTTTATATGGCTAGTAACATGTCACATGTTAAAGACTCAAGTGGTAATTATTTACTCGATTTGTTATATGGGAGTTGCCAGTGAGGAATTGGGGAAAGTAAGATGGTAGAAGAAGAAAAATCTAAAATGTTTCAATCAATTATAGGGTTACCACTGTAAGTGACAGGTAGCAAGCTTTTTTTTTTTTTTGTCAGTTGTGGGGCCTGAACTCTGGGCCTGGGCGCTGTCCCTCAGCTCTTCAGCTCAAGGCCAGTGATATACCACTTGAGCCACAGCACCACTAGGTATCAAGCTTTTGTTTGCCATGATTCTATGCTTAGAATATCCTAGAAAATCAAGGTAATATTGGTATTAACCATGAAGTCAACCAAGACTTACAAGAAATGATAGATTTCTTATACATGAGCAAGAATCCTTCATAACACATAGCATGAAAATATACTCACCATTCTCTATATATACTCACCATTCTCTCTCACTCTCTCTATATAATATATATAATATATTATATCTATCTATCTATCTATCTATATATATATCTATAATATGGGGCTGGGAAGATTGTGCAGTGGTAGAGCGCTTGCGTTGCATGCATGAGGCCCTGGGTTTGATTCCTCAGCACCACATAAGCAAAAAGAAAAAAGCCGGAAGTGGCGCTGTGGCTCAAGTAGTAGAGCATTAGCCTTGAGCTGAAGAGCTGAGGGACAGCACCCAGGCCCACAGTTCAGGCCCCATGACAGTACCAAAATAAATAAATAAATAAATAAATAAATAAATAAATAAATAAATAAATAAGTAAAATAAAATATCTGTCAAGCAATGCACTTAATCTAGATGGGAGAATGTACTTAGTCTGAAAGAAGTGATGTTTCCTAAAAGATATCAAATGATATTTAAATAAATATCAGAATAAAAAAAGATACAAGGAAAGTCAGGGTTGTAAACAAATGCCTGCATACAGCACACTTGCATTCATGCATATTTATATCTATCTATTATCTGTCTATTTATTGTACTGGTACTGGGGCTTGAATTCAGGACCTGGAAGTCTTTGGCTTTTTCCACTCAATGCTGGTACTCTACCACCTGAGCCACACCTCTACTTCTGGCTTTTTGCTGGTTAATAGAAAATAAGAGTCTGTCAGATTTGTATGCCTGGGATGGCTTTGAACCCCAGTCCTCAGATTGTAGTCTCTTGAGTAGCTACAATTATAAACATGAGCCACCAGCACCTGATTTACAAATGCATTTAATAAGGATGTGTCACATACCCACAGCACTTTAATGGGATCAGAAGGAAGGGAAAATTTAATTGTAGTTTCAATCTTTTCTGTTATTTAAAAAACTTTAAACTATTTATATATAAAGTATATTAAAATACCCATAAATAAATGTGATTTGAATAAAATGCACAATTTTCTTCTAGGCTGTTAAATATGTTTTCTACATTAAGAGGAAATGTACATTTCAATCAGTCATTCCAGCTCTCAAATTAGCTATCACAGAGTTCCAGTTGGTTTGAAGTACAGCAGATACTGAACAAAGATTAGTGTGCAGCAGGTTTAATGTTTTGGGGACTAATCCTGTGGAAGGGAAGGGAGCAGTGTGGGACAATGGGAGAAATCACATCTGTAGGTGTTCTCAGTGGAAGTTGTTTCAAAAGATGGAATGACCTCCATGAGTAGAGGTAAGGCGTGTGAGTGGCTAGAATTCTGTCCTGGGAAGGAAGCACTGCCTTGGACAAGAAAAGAAGACACAGCACCCAGCCATACCAGTGAGCTTTTTCCAGGCCTCCATATGCATCACTTGCCTGGCCATGGAGAGGGCCTCTTTACATGGCAGGATGAAGAACCGCCTGGTTGAAATAGACCCACTCTTTATCTGGAGAAGACTCCTTGCACTCATTTGGACTCACAACTCGTAGTCCAAAACATATGCAACTGGCTAAACTATCTATTGGCTGCTTTTGTTAGCTCAAAGAAGTTTTGGGGGGTATTTTTGTGTTTTTTTGGTCAGTTGTGGGTCTTGAACTCTGGCCCTGGGCACTGTCCCTCAGTGTTTCAGCTCAAGGCGAGTGCTCTACCACTTGAGCCACAGCACCACTTCTGGATTTCTGATGGTTAATTGGAGATAAGAGTCTCATGGGGGTTAATTTTATAACCTGCTACTTTGCCAAAGTTTTGAATCAGCTTGAGTAATTTGGGAGTGGAGTCTATGGGATTCTTTAAATACAAGATCATGTCATCTGCAAAGAGGGAGAGTTTTATTTCTTCTTTCCCTATTTGGATCCCCTTTATGTCTGCATCTTGTCTTATTGCTGTAGCTAGGCATTCTAATACTAGATTGAAGAGAAGTGGAGAGAGTGGGCATCCTTGTCTTGTTCCTGAGTTAAGAGGAAATGGCTTTAGTTTTTCACCATTGAGTATAATGCTGGCTGTAGGTTTGTCATATATAGCCTTTATTGTATTGAGGATTGTTCCATGGATTCCTAATTTTTCCAAAACCTTCATCATAAAGGGGTGTTGGATCTTGTCGAATGCTTTTTCTGCGTCTATTGAGATAACCATGTGGTTCTTGTTCTTGCTCCTGTTGATGTGATGAATAATATTAATTGATTTGCGTATATTGAACCAGCTTTGCATCCCTGAAATGAATCCTGTTTGATCGTGGTGTATGATTTTTTGGATGAATTGTTGAAGTCGATTGGCCAAAATTTTGTTGAGAAGTTTTGCATCGATGTTCATCAAAGAAATGGGTCTATAGTTCTCTTTCTTTGATGAGTCCCTGCCTGGTTGGCTTTTCTGTATGCCAACAATGAGAAAAGTGTGGCTGAAATTAGGAAAGCAACTCCATTTGTAATAGCCCCACAAAAAATAAAATACCTAGGAATTAACTTAACTAAAGAAGTGAAGGACCTCTATGATAAAAACTTTAAAATCTTGAAAAAGGAAATCAACACAGAACTTAAAAAATGGCAAAACCTCCCATGCTCCTGGATTGGCAAGATTAACATCGTGAAAATGGCAATACTTCCCAAGGCTATCTACAAATTCAATGCGATACCTATCAAAATTCCACCCTCATTCTTCAAGGAAATAGAAGAGGCAATCCAAAAATTCATATGGAACAATAAAAGACCCCGAATAGCAAAAACGCTCCTCAATGGAAAGAACACTGCTGGAGGAATATCAATACCAAATTTCAAACTCTACTATAAAGCCATAGTAATCGAAACAGCTTGGTATTGGCATAAGAACAGACCTCAGGACCAATGGAATAGAATTGAAAACCCAGAAATGAACCTACAGACCTATAGCCATCTAATCTTCGATAAGGATGCTAAAACAATAGAATGGAAGAAAGACAGCCTCTTCAGTAAATGGTGCTGGCAAAATTGGTTAACTACATGTAGAAAACTAAAGCTAGATCCTTATATATCACCCTGCACCAGAATCAACTCCAAATGGATCAAAGACCTTGAACTCAAAGCAGACACTCTGAAAACATTACAGGATGGAATAGGAGAAACCCTAGGTCTCCTTGGCTCAGGCCGAAATTTTCTGAATAGAGACCCGGAAGCACAACAAATCAAAGAAAGGTTGGACAAATGGGATTGCATAAGGTTGCAGAGCTTCTACAGGGCAAATGACATAGCTAGCAAGATCAATAGAAAGCCCACGGATTGGGAGAAGATCTTTACTAGCCATACAACGGACAAGGGTCTCATATCTAAAATATACTTGGAACTCAAAAAATTAAACCACCCAACAACAAATCCTCAAAGAAACAACTGCCCAATAAGTAAGTGGGCGAAAGACTTAAAGAGAAGCTTCTCTGAAGAAGAAAGAAGGATGGCCATTAGACACATGAAGAAATGTTCAACATCCCTAGCCATAAAAGAAATGCAAATCAAAACAACATTGAGATATCACCTCACTCCAGTTAGAACAGCAAAAATCAAGAACTCTAACAACAACAGATGCTGGAGGGGATGTGGACAGAAAAGAACCTTACTTCATTGTTGGTGGGAATGTAAACTTGTTCAACCACTTTGGAAAGCAGTATGGAGGTTCCTCAAAAGACTTCACATAGATCTCCCCTATGATCCAGCAATCGCACTTTTGGGCATTTACCCAAATGTATACAAACAAGACCACACTAAAGCTACCAGAACAACTATGTTTATTGCAGCATTATTTACCATAGCTAAGATATGGAACCAACCCAGAAGCCCCTCAGTAGATGAATGGATCAAGAAAATGTGGTATATATACACAATGGAATTCTATGCCTCCATCAGAAAGAATGACATCTCCCCATTTGTTAGGAAATGGAAAGGCTTGGAAAAAATTATATTAAGTGAAGTAAGCCAGGCCCAAAGAAACATAGGTCCCATGGTTTCCCTTATTTGCAATATCTAGTATAGGTATGAGTCAAGCGGAAAAGATCAGATAATGTGATGTTAGGAAAACGAACCCTTAAATATGTATTTTAATGTTTTCGTTTCTTTCATGCATGTGTTTCTAACGCATTTATAAGATTATTTCTTTGTTGCTTTGTATGTCCCTCCCCCACAGTGTAACCCCCGCTTTCACTTTATTTGATGTCAGTATAACATGTGGAGGAGAGGGGGACAAACAAGTCGTTTAAGGATTCAGGTGGACCTGTTGTAACAAGGAGAATTACAAAATGTCATGTCAAAGCAAGCTTTACAATGTCGGAGTGGGGGGGGGGAGGGGGGTATGATTGGGTGGGGGGGAGGGGGTAGGCTGGGAAGGGAGGTGAAGGGTAAACAAAGGAGGAGGCTGCAATGCTTGGTAAGAAATGTATGCATTATCCTGCCAATGTAATTGTAACCCCTCTGTACAGTATGTTCTCAAATAAAATAAAATTAAAAAAAAAAAAAGAGTCTCATGGATCTCCCCTATGACCCAGCAATCCCACTTTTGTGCATTTACCCAAATGTTTACAAACAAGAACACACTAAAGCTACCAGCACAATAATGTTTATTGCAGTGTTATTTACCATAGCTAAGATATGGAACCAACCCAGATGTCCCTCAGTAGATGAATGGATCAAGAAAATATGGTATATATACACAATGGAATTCTATGCTTCCATCAGAAAGAATGACATTGCCCCATTTGTTAGGAAATGGAAAAACTTGGAAAAAATTATATTAAGTGAAGTAAGCCAGGCCCAAAGAAACATAGGTCCCATGGTTTCCCTTATTTGCAATATCTACTATATGTATGAGTCAAGTGGAAAAGGTCAGATAATGTGATGTCAGGAAAATGAACCCTTAGATATGTATTTTAATATTTTTTTCTTTCATGCATGTGTTTCTAACGCATTTATAAGATTATCTCTTTGTTGCTTTGTATGTCCCTCCCCCACAGTATAACCCCTGCTTTCACTATATCTGATGTCAGTATAACTTGTGGAGGAGATGGGGAAAAACCAGTTGTTTAAGGATACAGGTGGACCTGTTGCAACAATGAGAAGTACAAGTTGTCATGTCTAAAACGAGCTTTACAACATTGGTGTGGGGGGCAGGGGGGGAAAGGGGGGAAGGAGAAGGATTGGGATGGGGGGGAGGGGGGAGGCTGGGAAGGGATGTGAAGGGTAAACCAAAGGAGGAGGGTACAATTCTTGGTAAGAAATGTACGCATTATCCTGCCCATGTAATTGTAACCCCTCTGTACAGTATGTTCACAAATAAAATTAAATTAAATTAAAAAAAATTAATTTAAGGAGGGCAGGGATATTAGAGGAAAAACAAAGAAGGAAGCAACAATGCTTGATAAGAAAGGTACACATCACCTTGCTCATATAATTGTAACCCCTCGGTACAGTATTTTCTCAATTAAAAACTTATTAAAAATTTAAAAAAAAGAGTCTCATGGACTTTCTTGCCCTGGCTGGCTTTGAACTGTGATCCTCAGATCTCAGCCCCCTAGGTAGCTAGAATTACAGGCGTGAGCCACCAGTACAGGCAAAAATGTTTTCTTGTTTTAAAAGAACAAATATTGTAAATCACAAACATGCATTTATTCTTGATGAGCAATAGAAGAGTGTAAGAAAACGATTTTCCCAAATATTTCTAAAGGTGAATTACAGCCAAAATGTTCCTTTTCAACACATAAAATAATATATCACAGGGCTTCATCTATTTATACCTTTGCGATTTTAACTACCTTTAAAAAATCTGTAAGTAGTTGTATAGATGAGCTGCAATTCAACAAAAGCAGTTTATGAAGACAATGCATCCTGATCAATGCCATCACTTTCATCATTTTCCCCTATCCCTCACAATCCCATCCTTCCCTCAACTTTCTTAATTTTGTAAGATGTGCATTGAGTGATATGACTTCGTCCTCCCCATTTTCTCTTTTCATTCATCTACCCAATCCCCTTGATTCTGCCCTCTCTTTCCAGTAGCCATTTCCTGCAGTTTATTGTATTGGACTGTTAGTTTTCTTTTCTGAGGAATTAGACCATTTGAGTTCTTCCCTGAATCTCCAATATTTCAGTCAATACGCTTATATACACTTAGATACCACCTTGAAGTATTTACTTATTATATTTATTTATTATATTTATAAATTAATTCCAGGTTCCACATATGAGAGAAAACATGAATCCTTTGTCTCTCTTACTTCACTTAACATGATGTCCCCCCCCCCAGGTCCTTCCAATTTCTTTGCAAATGATACAATATCATTCTTTCTCAGGTATGAACAAAAATCTATTACGTATGTATACACTACATTTTCTCGATCCCTTTGCCCCTTGAGGGGCATCTGGGCTGGTTCCACATCTCAGCTGTGGTGAAAAGTGTGCAAGGAATATGGTGGTGTAAGGG
This sequence comes from Dipodomys merriami, assembly GCF_024711535.1. Classification (NCBI taxonomy): domain Eukaryota; kingdom Metazoa; phylum Chordata; class Mammalia; order Rodentia; family Heteromyidae; genus Dipodomys; species Dipodomys merriami. The sequence continues at coordinate 27,204,435 of NW_027203270.1, read as the reverse complement.
GCCTTACTGAATCGGAGTTTGTAATCCTATGGATAAATGACCAGGAGTGGAGTCGCTAGATCATAGGGTAGTTCTGTATTAGTTGTTTTGAGGAAACTTCATATTACTTTCCAGAGTGGTTGAACAGGCTTACATTCCCACCAGCAGTATAATTGGGTTCCTTTTCACCCACATTCAAATGGTTACCCATTGACCTTTTGAATTTTTTCAAAATGCTTTACTTATTGTTAAATTCATGGATAGTTTATTACTTTAATTCCATTCTCTTTTTTTTCTCTAAAGACTATAGTGTGCTTGGTTGTTTTGCCTAAAAAAATAATTTCTAGAGAAAAACCAAGCAGGAGATTTGACATTTAACACTTGTTGGAAGGTTGAAGACTATATCCTGTCTGCTCTCTAAGTGTAGGCAAAGTAATATTACCCAGGACCCAAATTAATCCTTTTGTTAAAAAAATAAGAGATTAACAGTTCAATTTTAATGCCTATTGAATTGAAGTTTACTTTTGGTACAAGGAAAATAACAAAATACAGGAAAAGTGCAAAGTACTATAGATCAGATATACTTTATTTAATTTTGTTGAGGGGGGACAAAATCCCTGAACCTGCAAGGGATAGAAATAATGATGAAGTGGTATCCCAATGCCGAAGGGAGGGATGCTGCAGACAGTTAGTTACATTATTGGGAGATTCTCACTGGATTTGTTTGGAAGGGAGGTTGGACAGAACTTCAAATGAGGGCAACAAATTACTAGGAACGGGGTGTGCTTCTGGCACTACTGTGGACATCCATTGTCTTGGGCATCATATATTTTAGAAGCAAATTCTTCATCCACGGTGGGGAGGGGGACTCAAGAAACGGTAGATCCAAGGGGAATATTTAGCAGCAAGGGATGGCACAGCACATGGGGCGGGGGCAGGTGGAGATGACACAGGTGGGGCGATAGCAAGTGATCTGAGAGAATCCCAGGCCAGGAAATATACTTGTTTCAGGTCAGAGAAATCTTTATCCTAGCAATAGTAAGCCTAAAATCATCACCAAGAAGAACCAGGGGTGGTCCATTTCCTCATGTGACATGCCATTATTTATTCATGTTCTGTAAGGAAGTTGGTTTTGTTATCTTCTTATTTATTTCATTTTATTTATGTCATATTTCTTGGCTGTGGAAATGTCTTTGTAATTTTATTTTTTTATTAATCTATCAGTGATTGACATAAATGTCTGAATATGGGGACTTCATTCTAGTTGGCTAGTTTGGTGTTATAGTAATAGATAAGACCCTACCCTTTCATCCAGACAATTGTCTACTACTGGTAACCACATGGCTTATCTAGGTAGTGGTGTGGACATTCTCTAGTGAATGGGAGAGGACTGTGGGTTGTAACTGTTCCATTGGCTTGTGGTGAAAGAATGATTAGAGAATGTGCCATTTTCAGTACTTTCTTCTAAGTTCTAAGTCTGGGTTCTATATACTTGATGTCAAGTCAGTCGTACAAAATTCATTATTTCCTGAACAATTTTTCAATCTAACAAAATTTTCAGTAGTTTTTTGATAATAGAAGCAGAAACAGTAGCAGTACTACTTCCCTTTCAATGTTTTGACCTCTTTAAAAATATGTTTTATTATTGTTAAGTTGTACAAATAGTTGCCATTCAACAAATCAATGTATAAGTACAATGCATCTTTAAAAAATAACTTCTTCTTTCCTTTTTCTCCACCCTATCAAATTCCCAGGTTGGTATGGGGTGGTGCAGACTCTTTTGTTATTAGAAGTGACAATAAGTTTTTTCACAAGCCATGGTCAGTTGGTTCCAGATGCTCATGTGGGATCATGTTGAAGTCTAGAACAATCATTCTCCCCATTTTTACTTGACTTTAATACAGAAAGCCATTAGGACCCTCCCCTCAAACTCTTTCTCTGCAAATAATGGTTGCCAAATCTTTTAGATCATAACTCATAGAGGTGAGAATCTGATTGACTTACATAAATAAATGTTCTTATTTTACAAATAAGTGTGAGGTAGCAAGGAACCTTAGCAAAGCTTCCTTCCTCTGTCGTGCCACAGTGACCCACAGTATTGCATTTTTTTGGCCTGAAAACTTGCTTTGATCAATAAATCACAGTGAAAATAATAGTATGAGAGATCTAGAGCCTTAGCCTCAAATTAAAAACTTACCTATGATCTCTTGGAACAATTTCACCCTACAAGGAAGCCCAGGAAATGGAGGGCAAAATTCTTAGCTGGCCATCACAATTGCTATGGTTTAGATACATGATTTGGACTTTCTTGCCCAGGATAGCTTGAAACCATGATCCTCTAGATCTCAGCCTCCAAAATAGCTAGGATTACAGGTGTGAGCCAAGGCTATCCAGTTCGTACATATTACTTTTACATTAATATCTTAAGCCATTCCCATTTGATATAATGTTTATTTTTTAAATGATTTCAACATCATTTATTCTTCCTGTGTCTTCATGTAAAACACATGTGCTTACTGAAGGACTAATATGATAATTAAAACAATGAAGAACAGTGTCAATAAGTGCTTATGGGATGAAAAGTTTATTAGAAATTGAGAAGCAACAGAACATAAGACATTTACTCCAGGAGGAAAGATAGAAAATAATTGGACCTGAGGGTATAAAATCAGTGCCAAAAACAGAGGCTGAAGTTAGTAATTAACATGGTGGAAAGAGTAATCTAGAGCCCCAGAGTGATAAAGAAGAGCATAGTGAATTTTTTAACTAGTGGATTAAAAATTAGTTCATATTTAGTAGCAATGTTGCAAGATATGCATAGTTAAGGAGAGAGTTTAAAATAGGCTCAAAGAGGCCATGGGTTTGTTGTGGGCTCATTAAAATTATGAAACCCATGCTTTAAATGACATCAACTGGATTCCTTTGGTCCTAACAAATGAAGGGTCTACATCTCTGGGGCAGAAGCACAGGAGGAGCTGGATCCAGATCAGCAGGCTGAGCAGCAAGGGATGGCACAGCACATGGGACGGGGGCAGGTGGAGATGACGCAGGTGGGGCGATAGCAAGTGGTGTGGCAGGAGATCTGGCCACACACTGGACGCAGGCAGCAGCAGGGCCGGCAGCAGGGCCGGCAGCAGCTGGAGCCTCCACAGCTGGGGCGGCAGCAGCTGGAGATGCAGCAGCTGGGCTGGCAGCAGCTGGGGCGGCAGCAGGGCTGGCAGCACACAGACTGGCAGGAAGGCCTGCAGCAGCTGGAGATGCAGCAGCTGGGCCGGCAGCAGCTGGGGCGGCAGCAGGGCTGGCAGCACACAGATTGGCAGGAAGGCCTGCAGCAGCTGGAGATGCAGCAGCTGGGCTGGCAGCAGCTGGGGCGGCAGCAAGGCTGGCAGCACACAGACTGGCAGCAGGGCCTGCAGCAGCTGGACTCACAGCAGCTGGGGCGGCAGCAGGTGGTCCTGCAACAGGTGGTCTGCAGGCAGCTGGGCTGGCAGCAGCCCTGCTCAGAGCAGGTGGAGCCACAACAGGAGTTGACCATGGTGTAGGAGGATGGAGGTTCTTGGTGTGTTTTCAGGAGAGTGAAGATCTTGAGTTTGGAAGTTTTTTGGCCCATGTCCCCTTTTATACCCTGCAGAAGACCTCTTGTGACTATGCGTTATTTCCTGGTTATTATTTACTGTCTTTGAAAACTTAATCATTTAATGACATAATTGAGTGTTTCTAGTGACATATTCCCCCCCAAAAGAAATAGAAGGAAATAACACATTTCCTTTTCCTGGTATGCTATATGTCTCCAGTTGAAGCATTTGTCTTGTTTCTTCATTGGTGTGTGTCACATTTGCCCTGGGCCTATCCAAAAGCTTACAAAACACTTATCACCTGCGTCTCTGGTATTTTGTTTTTAAATATGACATTTGCCCTTATCTGCATACTAATGATTACAAATCATGGAAGATACTTTTTCCTGAATGTTTCTTTGGTTGTCAAAGCATGTTCCATTCAGGTTGAAAAGAATTAGAATGAAAAAACCATAGGAGGAAAATGTCCTGTGTGTTGTGAGCATGGTTGTGATTGTTTGTGGACCTCTTAGATGGTCAGAGAGATGACTGGGTCCAAGGAAGCTCTAAACTCTCATTCCAGAGTCTCAGCCTCTGGCAATGACTCACTCACCACTATAAAATAATAAAAACATATCTTTTACTCAGTGTCTCTCAGAATAGTCTTTTAAGAGTAGAGAGTTTTACTTTTATTTGTAATTTATTTATAATTTATAATTATCATTAATATTACTGACAGACTTTCTTTTTTAATTTCTTATTTTTTAAAATTTCTTCTTCCTTTTTGTTTATGTGGTACTGAGGAATTGAACCGAGGGCCTTATGTATACTAGGCAAACACTCTACCACTGGGCCACATTCCCAGCCCCTTTTAAAGACTTTTTTTTTTTTTTTTTTGCCAGTCTTGGGGCTTGAATTCAGGGACTGAGCACTGTCCCTGAACTTCTTTTGTTCAAGGCTAGTACTCTACCACTTGAGCTGTAGCACCACTTCCAGCCTTTTCTGTGTATGTGGTACTGAGGAATGGAACCCAGGGCTTCCTGCATGCTTGACAAGCACGCGACCACCAAGCTACATTCCCAGCACCTGACAGAGATTTCCTATGTGGCGAAGGCTTATGTCAAATTCATGATCCTCATAAATCAGCGTTCCAAGTGCTGGGATGACAGTTGTGCATCATCAGGCCCAGCTTTAAAGTTTCCTATTTATTTATTTACATATGATAGCCCTGGGGCTTGAACCGAGGGCTTCACACTTGCTAAGCAAGCACCCTTCTTAGGCCTTGAGCTGTGCCCTTTTGATTCTGGTTATATGGCCTCCTTTTTTAAAAAAAATAAGGTTTTTATTGTGAAAATACTGTACAGAGGGGATACAATCACATGAGCAAGGTAATGAGTACATTTCTTACCAAGCATAGTTGCCTCCTCCTTTGTTTTCCCCCTATCCTCCCTTCCTTCCCATCTCCACAACTACTTCCCCCTGCTATCACTCCCCCCTCGCCTAAATTGTAAAGTTCAATTTTCAACATAGCATCTTGTACATCTCATTATTGCAATGGGTCAACCTGGATCCCTATTTAAACAATTTGCTTTTGCCCTTCCACTCCCCAAATTATACCAACATCAAATATAGAGAAAATGGGTTATACCATGAGGGAGGGACATACAAAGCAACAAAAAAATCATGTGGTACCTTATAAATATGTTGGAAACAATAGCAAGAAAGAAAAAACCACTTGTGTCCTTATCTTGGGGTTGATTGCACTTAACATCATCTGACCTTTTCTGCTTGTCTCAGATATATACTTGATATTGCAAATAAGGGAAACCATGGGACCTGTTTCTTTGCACCTGGCTTACTTCACTTAATATATTTTTTTCCAAATCTTTCCATTTCCTAACAAATGGGGCAATGTCATTCTTTCTGATGGAGGCATAGAATTCCATTGTGTATGCTTGATAAGAAATGTACTCATTATCTTGCCCATGTAATTGTAACCCCTCTGTACAGTTTTTTCACACACAAAAAAGAATTCCATTGTGTATGTATACCACATTTTCTTGATCCATTCATCTACTGAGGGGCATCTGGGTCGGTTCCATATGTTAGCTATGGTAAGTAATGCTGCAATAAACATAGTTGTGCTGGTAGCTTTAGTATGGTCTTGTTTGTGATCATTTAGGTAAATGCCCAAAAGTGGGATTACTGCTGGGTCATAGGAGAGCTCTTTGAGGAACCTCCATACTGTTTTTCAAAGTGGTTGAACAAGTTTACACTCCCACCAACAATGCAGTAGGTTCCCTTCTGTATGGCCTCATTTTTTTTGCATGAATGGATTTTGTATTTGTGCTTTCAACCATAGCTAGGATCACAGGTACATAGGAACTACCATCTCAGGCGTTGGTTTAGGATTAAAGTGTGGAAAAAGACTTTCTAAGAAAATTAATCCCCAAATCAGGCTGGAGTACCTATACTCAAATGGTAATATACACCTCAAAATCAAAAGACGAAGAAGGTCACTTCATAATAATAAAGAGAACAAGCTATCCAAAGGAAATAACATTTGTTAACATACATGCTCCAAATATTGGTATGCCCAACTTCATTGAAGGAACACTACCGGCTTTAAGAGCATAGACAATGATAGTGGGAGATTTTAAGACCCCACTCTCACCAATAGAGAAGTCACAGATATACCCGCCCCCCCAATAGTCAACAAAGAAACCTCAGGATTAAGTAACATCATCAGATGGACTTGACATATATTTACATGGCATATTGTCCAGGAGTTTTACAATGCACATTCTTCTCAGTAACCCATAGAAGATCCCCAGAATAGATCATATTTTAGAGCACAGAGAAAGTCTTAGCAAGCATAAGTAAACTGAAATAACTCCATATATAACATCAGACCATAATACAGTAAAACAGGAAAAGAGACTACAGAAAAATATTCCAACTTACAGAGAGTGAACAATAAATGAATGTATCATTGATGAAACAAGGTGGGAAATCCAAATGTTTCTAGAACTTAATGAAAATGAGAACAAACCTAAAAGAACCTTTGATAAACAGCACAGGCATTGGTAAAGAGGTGCATTTAATAGTTATGAGTGTCTACATTGAATAAATAGCCTTGTCATGTACCCAAAGCCCCTGAAAAACCAAGAAGTAGTCAAATCTAAAGTTAGCAAGCAGAGCAGAGTAATAAAGATTAGGACAAAAGGCAATGAAAATGGAGAGTGAAAAAAATTTCTAGAAAGAATCCTCAAAACAAAAAGTTAGTTTTTGAAAATATGGTATTTGCAGGAAAGAATTCAAATGGTGTAATTCCTTGGTAGGGGGGAAACAAACTTGACTCACAGTTTGCCAAAATAAATACCAGCTAATTGACACTTGAAAGATGTGAGGGATGTCAAGGGGAAGGGGAGGTGGGTAGATGAGTGAAGAGAGGAAAGGAGAATGGAGTCATACTATTAAATGCACATCATATGAAACTATGAAAATTGAAGGGAGGGGGTTGGATTGAGAGGGCCGGGAAAGAAAGATCAAAAGGGTGACATTGATCAAGATGCACTGTACTTATAAACTAATTTGTGGAATGGTAACTCCTTTGTACAATTACTTAATAAAATTTTTTTTAAGTTGATTCTTTGGAAAGAGAAACAAGATCGATAAGCCCATGGCCAATCTGACTAGACTGAGTAGGGAGAAAGAGTCAAATTAACATAATGAGAGACAAAAAAATCAATGAAATCCAGAGGATCATGATAAATACTTTGAAAACCTACATTCAAATAAACTAGGAAATCTGGAAGAAATGGATAAATTGCTAGATGCATTTGACCTATCAGAATTGAACCATGAGAATATAAACCACATAAACACACCTACAACAAGCCATATGATTAAAACAGTAAAAAAGTAAGAAAGCAGTAATGAAGAGAGTCCAACAAAGCTCAGGACCATTGGATTCACCGCTGAATTCTAACACTGATACTTCTCAAACTTTCCCATGAAATGAAAGGGACAGAACACTAGTGAACTCATTTTATGAGGCAAGTACTATACTTATTCTAGAATTGGACAAAGATAACAACAAAAATTAGCCATCTACCAATATCTTTGATGTACTTAGGTGCAGAAATTTTCACAAATTCTCACAAGTGGAATTCAACAAAACATTCGAAATGCATCAGGATCAAGTTGGTTTTATTCTAGGGATTCAAGGATGGTTCAACACATGCAAATCACTAAATGGGACACATAATGTAAACAGAATCAAAGGAAACATCACATGACCATTTCAACTAATGCAGAAAAAGTCATTGGCAAAAGTCAACATTTTTCTGGATAAAAGCTTCAAAGAAACTAGGAACAGAAGAAATGTACCTTAACATAATAAAGGCTGTTTATAACAAATCTATAACCAACACCATACTAAATTGGGAAAACTGAAATCATTTCCTATGAAGTCAGGCATGAAATGTGAGTGTCCACTCTCCCTGCTCTTACTTAATATAAAATTTTTAGCCAAAGGCAAAGGAAAGCAGCAAAAGGCTCCAAATAGAAAAAAGATGTTTACAGACGATATGATTCTATATTTTAAACGACCTAGTTTCCAAGAAAAAAATACTAAATCTGATAAACACTTTCAGAAATGTAGTAGGATATAAAAAGCAATACTTCAAAACAGTAGATTTCATGTATATCAACAACAAACAGGCTAATGAAGAAATAAGGAAAACAGTTCTTTTTCAATAGCTTCAAAACAGTAGGTTCTCAAATAAAATAAAATTAAATTAAAAAAAAACAAAAAAACAATAGCTTCAAAAAATTCCTAGGAAGAAATTTCGCCAACGGTGAAAGACCTGTATGATGAAAATTACTTATTTAACTGAAACCCCTCTGTACATCACTTTGACAATAAAAAATGTTGGAAAAATTGCAAAAGTTTGAAGATGAGAAGACCTTTCAGGTTTATAGATTGATAGATTTAATTTTCTGAAAATGGCTATGCTATCAAAAATAAAGGCAAGATTCAATACAATGTCCATCAAAATCCCAGTGTCAGTCTTTGCAAAAAATAGAAAAATCAATCCTAAAATTCAAATGAACATGTAGAGACTCTGAATAGCCAAAGTGATCTTGATTTTAAATGATAGTACATAACTGTAGTAACAAAAACAGCATGGATATTGCCCAAAAGAAATGTACTCATTACCTGACGTATGAAATAGTAACTCCTCTGTACATCACCTTAATAATAACAATAATATTTTCTTTACAAAAAACAGCATGGTACTAGCACTAATACAGACACAAAGATCAATGGAACTGAATAGAAGCATCATACAGGTGCAGCTATGGCCAAGTGATTCTTTGATAAAGCAGACAGAAATATACCTTGGGGATAAGAGAGCCACTTCAATAAACGGTACTGGAAAACAAGTTATCTTTCTCCATTCCGGAGAATGAAACTGTACTTCTATCTACCTGTACAACACTCAACTCCAAATTGATCAAAGATCTTAATGTTCGAACTTTGAAACAATTTCTGGAAGACATACAGAAAATCTGGAAGATATTGGCATGGGTAATCATCTTCTGAATGGGATTCCAAATGCTTAGAAAATCAGATAAAAATGGCACGACATCACATTAAAAAGTCTCTGCATATCAGAAGAATCAGACTCAAGAGACAATTCACAGAATGGAAGAAATCTTTGCTACCCATTCAAGCAACAAAGGTAAGGGATATGGGTGACAGATGATTATTGAGTGAATGAAATCATAGGTGCATATAATGGTCCTTTATGTCTATCTTCTCTGTCTCTTTCTCACTCATCTATCTATCTATCCATCCATCCATCATCTATCAGGAAGCTAGCTATCTAACTATCTAATCTGACTGCCAGAGAACAGAGGGAGCATTCCAAACAAATGGATCACAATTCCATTCAAAGGAAATGATATTTATCTTATTTATTTAAGTACTTACATTGTTTATATGGCTAGTAACATGTCACATGTTAAAGACTCAAGTGGTAATTATTTACTCGATTTGTTATATGGGAGTTGCCAGTGAGGAATTGGGGAAAGTAAGATGGTAGAAGAAGAAAAATCTAAAATGTTTGAATCAATGATAGGGTTACCACTGTAAGTGACAGATAGCAAGCTTTTTTTTTTGTCAGTCATGGGGCTTGAACTCTGGGCCTGGGTACTGTTCCTCAGCTCTTCAGCTCAAGGCCAGCGATCTACCACTTGAGATAAAGCACCACTAGGTATCAAGCTTTTGTTTGCCATGATTCTATGCTTAGAATATCCTAGAAAATCAAGGTAATATTGGTATTAACCATGAAGTCAACCAAGACTTATAAGAATTGATACATTTCTTATACATGAGCAAGAATCCTTCATAACACATAACAGGGAAATACACACACCATTCTCTATATATACTCACCATTCTCTCTCTCTCTCTGTATAATATATTATATATAATATTTTTATATATAAATATATATATATACACATATATACATATATATATATATACATACATATGTATATATATAATCTGGGGCTGGAGGGTGGCTCAGTGGTAGAGCGCTTGCGTTGCATGCATGAGGCCCTGGGTTTGATTCCTCAGCACCGCATAAGCAAAAAGAAAAAAGCCGGAAGTGGCGCTGTGGCTCAAGTAGTAGAGCATTAGCCTTGAGCTGACGAGCTTAGGGACAGCACCCAGGCCCACGGTTCAGGCCCCATGACAGTACCAAAATAACTAACTAACTAACTTAATTAATTAATTAATTAATTAATTAATTAAATAAAATAAAAAATCTGTCATTCTTTCAAGCAATGCACTTAATCTAGATGGGAGAATGTACTTAGTCTGAAAGAAGTGACATTTCCTAAAAGATATCAAATGATATTTAAATAAATATCAGAATAAAAAAATATACAAGGAAAGTCAGGGTTGTAAACAAATGCGTGCATACAGCACACTTGCATTCATGCATATTTATATCTATCTATTATCTGTCTATTTATTATGCTGGTACTGGGGCTTGAATTCAGGACCTGGAAGTCTTTGGCTTTTTCCACTCAATGCTGGTACTCTACCACCTGAGCCACACCTCTACTTCTGGCTTTTTGCTGGTTAATAGAAAATAAGAGTCTCTCAGATTTGTTTGCCTGGGATGGCTTTGAACCCCAGTCCTCAGATTGTAGTCTCCTGAGTAGCTACAATTATAAGCATGAGCCACCAGCACCTGATTTACAAATGCATTTAATAAGGATGTGTCACATACCCACAGCACTTTAATGGGATCAGAAGGAAGGGAAAATTTAATTGTAGTTTCAATCTTTTCTGTTATTTAAAAAACTTTAAACTATTTATATATAAAGTATAATAAAATACCCATAAATAAATGTGATTTGAATAAAATGCACAATTTTCTTCTAGGCTGTTAAATATGTTTTCTACATTAAGAGGAAATGTACATTTCAATCAGTCATTCCAGCTCTCAAATTAGCTATCACAGAGTTCCAGTTGGTTTGAAGTACAGCAGATACTGAACAAAGATTAGTGTGCAGCAGGTTTAATGTTTTGGGGACTAATCCTGTGGAAGGGAAGGGAGCAGTGTGGGACAATGGGAGAAATCACATCGGTAGGTGTTCTCAGTGGAAATTGTTTCAAAAGATGGAATGACCTCCATGAGTAGAGGTAAGGCGTGTGAGTGGCTAGAATTCTGTCCTGGGAAGGAAGCACTGCCTTGGACAAGAAAAGAAGACACAGCACCCAGCCATACCAGTGAGCTTTTTCCAGGCCTCCATATGCATCACTTGCCTGGCCATGGAGAGGGCCTCTTTACATGGCAGGATGAAGAACCGCCTGGTTGAAATAGACCCACTCTTTATCTGGAGAAGACTCCTTGCACTCATTTGGACTCACAACTCGTAGTCCAAAACATATGCAACTGGCTAAACTATCTATTGGCTGCTTTTGTTAGCTCAAAGAAGTTTTTGGGGGTATTTTTGTGTTTTTTGGTCAGTTGTGGGTCTTGAACTCTGGCCCTGGGCACTGTCCCTCAGTGTTTCAGCTCAAGGCGAGTGCTCTACCACTTGAGCCACAGCACCATTTCTGGATTTCTGATGGTTAATTGGAGACAAGAGTCTCATGGACTTTCTTGCCCTGGCTGGCTTTGAACTGTGATCCTAAGATCTCAGCCTCCTGGGTAACTAGGATTATAGGCGTGAGCCACCAGTACAGGCAAAAATGTTTTCTTGTTTTAAAAGAACAAATATTGTAAATCACAAACATGCATTTATTCTTGATGAGCAATAGAAGAGTGTAAGAAAACGATTTTCCCAAATATTTCTAAAGGTGAATTACAGCCAAAATGTTCCTTTTCAACACATAAAATAATATATCACAGGGCTTCATCTATTTATACCTTTGCGATTTTAACTACCTTAAAAAAAATCTGTAAGTAGTTGTATAGATGAGCTGCAATTCAACAAAAGCAGTCTATGAAGACAATGCATCCTGATCAATGCCATCACTTTCATCATTTTCCCCTATCCCTCACAATCCCATCCTTCCCTCAACTTTCTTAATTTTGTAAGATGTGCATTGAGTGATATGACTTCGTCCTCCCCATTTTCTCTTTTCATTCATCTACCCAATCCCCTTGATTCTGCCCTCTCTTTCCAGTAGCCATTTCCTGCAGTTTATTGTATTGGACTGTGAGTTTTCTTTTCTGAGGAATTAGACCATTTGAGTTCTTCCCTGAATCTACCATATTTCAGTCAATACACTTATATACACTTAGATACCACCTTGAAGTATTTACTTATTACATTTATTTATTATATTTATAAATTAATTCCAGGTTCCACATATGAGAGAAAACATGAATCCTTTGTCTCTCTTACTTCACTTAACATGATGTCCCCCCCCAGGTCCTTCCAATTTCTTTTCAAATGATACAATATCATTCTCAGGTATGAACAAAAATCCATTACGTATGTATACACTACATTTTCTCGATCCCTTTGCCCCTTGAGGGGCATCTGGGCCGGTTCCACATCTCAGCTGTGGTGAAAAGTGTGCAAGGAATATGGTGGTGTAAGGGGCCTTACTGAATCGGAGTTTGTAATCTTTTGGATAAATGACCAGGAGTGGAGTCACTAGATCATAGGGTAGTTCTGTATTAGTTGTTTTGAGGAACCTTCATATTACTTTCCAGAGTGGTTGAACAGGCTTACATTCCCACCAGCAGTATAATTGGGTTCCTTTTCACCCACATTCAAATGGTTACCCATTGAACTTTTGAATTTTTTCAAAATGCCTTACTTATTGTTAAATTCATGGATAGTTTATTACTTTAATTCCATTCTCTTTTTTTTCTCTAAAGACTATAGTATGCTTCGTTGTTTTGCCTAAAACAATAAAGTCTTTCTAGAGAAAAACCAAGCAGGAGATTTGACATTTAACACCTGTTGGAAGGTTGAAGACTATATGCTATCTGCTCTCTAAGTGTAGGCAAAGTAATATTACCTAGGACCCAAATAAATCCTTTTGTTAAAAAATAAGAGATTAACAGTTCAATTTTAATGCCTATAGAATTGAAGTTTACTTTTGGTACAAGGAAAATAACAAAATACAGGAAAAGTGCAAAGTACTATAGATCAGATATACTTTATTTAATTTTGTTGAGGGGGGACCAAATCCCAGAACCTGCAAGGGATAGAAATAATGATGAAGGGGTATCCTAATGCCGAAGGGAGGGATGCTGCGGACAGTTTGCTACATTGTTGGGAGATTCTCACTGGATTTGTTTGGAAGGGAGGTTAGACAGAACTTCAAATGAGGGCAACAAATTACTAGGAATGGGGTGTGCTTCTGGCACTCCTGTGGACATCCATTGTCTTGGGCATCATATATTTTAGAAGCAAATTCTTCATCACGGTGGGGAGAGGGCCTCAAGAAACGGTAGATCGAAGGGGAATATTTAGCAGCATGGGATGGCACAGCACATGGGACGGGGGCAGGTGGAGATGACGCAGGTGGGGCGATAGCAAGTGGTGTGGCAGGAGATCTGGCCACACACTGGACGCAGGCAGCAGCAGGGCCGGCAGCAGGGCCGGCAGCAGCTGGAGCCTCCACAGCTAGGGCGGCAGCAGCTGGAGATGCAGCAGCTGGGGCGGCAGCAGCTGGGGCGGCAGCAGGGCTGGCAGCACACAGACTGGCAGGAAGGCCTGCAGCAGCTGGAGATGCAGCAGCTGGGCTGGCAGCAGCTGGGGCGACAGCAGGGCTGGCAGCACACAGACTGGCAGCAGGGCCTGCAGCAGCTGGAGATGCAGCAGCTGGGGCGGCAGCAGCTGGGGCGGCAGCAAGGCTGGCAGCACACGGATTGGCAGGAAGGCCTGCAGCAGCTGGAGATGCAGCAGCTGGGCTGGCAGCAGCTGGGGCGGCAGCAAGGCTGGCAGCACACAGACTGGCAGCAGGGCCTGCAGCAGCTGGACTCACAGCAGCTGGGGCGGCAGCAGGTGGTCCTGCAGCAGGTGGTCTGCAGGCAGCTGGGCTGGCAGCAGCCCTGCTCAGAGCAGGTGGAGCCACAACAGGAGTTGACCATGGTGTCAGAGGATGGAGGTTCTGAGTAGGTTTCCAAGAGGATGAGTGGAGTGAACTTAATCTTTCCTTGCTCTCTCCTGCTTTATATACCTTTCTGAGGGCCACTAACCATGTGAGGGACCTTGTTTGTACTAAAAGAAATTTAGTTTTAGTTAATTGGTTAATTGTGTTTACCTGCTGAATATTTCTATATATAGGAAAGACACCATTTCCTTTTCCTCTTGTATTATGAATTATCTTAATTGGGTGAAGCCCAGTGA